>NC_092643.1:55118852-55457602 GCF_039555335.1 Amphiura filiformis
TACTCTGTATTTAGGCCACAATGGTCTAATAGTTCAATAGCCACCATTCATCAGTAATTGATTCTCTATACCCTGCACCAGGTGTCCTCTGCCCTACATGTCGTCAGCCTGCTACGCTAATTGCCAAAGTAATTTTTGTAATTTTGAGAACAAAGTACAAAATATGGTTCAAACATGCATTTAAACATATTTATTCACCAATCTTTGCACAAGAGCAAATGATAATGACACAAATGAAAGGGAATAAAACGAAATGATTAGGATGATTACGTTACTGTTGCGTGCTTGAACCACATTTTGTTCTTTGTTCTCAAAATTACAACAAATGACTTAGGCAATTAGCGTAGCAGGCTGACGATATGTTGAAAACTTTATGGAAGAGCTATAGTTTTGGACAAACATTGTAATCTGGTATTGTGATTTTTATTTAACCATACCCTAAAACAAGGATACTGGAATCACAAAATGCTTCAAGTTTCAATTGTAAAACATTGGATGGGATATTCTTGTTTTTGTTGTTATGCTTTTATTTCGTTCCCGGATTTCGTTTCCTCTTGAATTGTGAATTTGATCCCCAATTGATGTTTTAGTTCGCGATGCATATAACTCAAAAGGTCAGTCGGAACTTAACACTGTCATGTACAGGGTTCGATCTACCCATATTCAAATTTACTTAATTTTGTTTCATTACAGAACAATGGCGAAAAGACGTCCACGTGAGTGGGACTACTTAATGCCCCACGTATGTAAATACTGCAGAAGATTCTACAACGATGTGTTTAGATATTTGTCCCATATAAGGCATCATGAAATGCAGATTCGTCCTTACTGGTATGACTATAAGAGTGCAGTGATGTGTGTACCTATTGCCAAGATACAGAAGACTAAAAGTAGTGCAAATAAGAGACAAAGGTTGTTAGAAAGAAAGGGTAACTTATGGCAGGAGAATAGAAATAAGGACGGAAATGCATGCACACAGAAGAAACACCAAGTTGGACAGAAAACATACACGAGGAAAAGAAAAAGTGTGCGTGTAAACACACACAAAATGGTGATGAGATGCAACAAGGAATTACAGAGCAAGATAGGCAAAAAGAGACACGTATCTTATGCTCAGCAGAATTGCCAACAAGTGTCTCCAAGTTCCAGTTGTAAGAAAGTTTCCAAGTCTTGCAGTTTCTCAAAGAAATCATCCACAAGTCAAGGGTGCAGCTGCTCAACGGATGAAGGAATAGAGACACAAAAGACTTGTCGATTTTGTGCCAAGAGTTTCAGCAGATCTTGTTATGCTAAACAGCATGAAAAGCTTCATACCAAAGAGGGGCTTTTTAAAAAAAAAAAAAAAAAAAAAGGTTTTACTTCGGCATGTAATTTAAAGACACATGAACGTATTCACACTAAAGAGAAATCTTTAATATGCTCATTTTGTAGCAAATGCTTTACACGGTTAGGTAGCTTGAAGCGACATGAACGTATTCATACTGGAGAGAAACCTTTCATATGCAAAGTTTGTAGCAAAGGTTTTATACAGCCGTATGTGTTGGAAGCACATGAACGTATTCATACTGGAGAGAAACCTTTCACATGCAAAGTTTGTAGCAAAGGTTTTACACGGTTAGGTAGCTTGAAGCAACATGAACGTATTCATACTGGAGAGAAACCTTTCACATGCAAAGTTTGTAGCAAAGGTTTTACACGGTTAGGTAGCTTGAAGCAACATGAACGTATTCATACTGGAGAGAAACCTTTCATATGCAAAGTTTGTAGCAAATGTTTTATACAGGCGTGTGAGTTGGAAGCACATGAACGTATTCATACTGGAGAGAAACCTTTCAAATGTAACTTTTGTGACAAGAGCTTCACAACATTAGGAAACAAGAAAATGCATGAAGGTATTCACACTAAAGAGAAGCCTTTCATATGCTCATTTTGTAGCAAAGGCTTTACACAGTTAGGTAACTTGAAAATACATGAACGTATTCATACCGGGGAGAAACCTTTCATATGCAAAGTTTGTAGCAAATGCTTTACACAGGCGGGTGAGTTGGAAGCACATGAACGTATTCATACTGGAGAGAAACCTTTCATATGCAAAGTTTGTAGCAAAGGCTTTACAGGGTCGGGTAACTTGAAAGCACATGAACGTCTTCATACTGGAGAGAAACCTTTCATATGCAAAGTTTGTAACAAAGGCTTTACACGGTCAAGTGTCTTGAAAGCACATGGACGTATTCATACTGGAGAGAAACCTTTCATATGCAAAGTTTGTAGCAAAGGCTTTATACAGTTAAGTAACTTGAAAGCACATGAACTTATCCATACAGGAACGAAACCTTTCATATGCAAAGTTTGTAACAAAGGCTTTCCACGGTCAAGCAACTTGAAAAAACATGAACGTATTCATACTGGAGAGAAGCCTTTCATATGCTCATTTTGTAGCAAAGGCTTTACACACGTAGGTAGCTTGAAGCATCATGAACGTATTCATACTGGAGAGAAACCTTTCATATGCAAAGTTTGTAGCAAAGGCTTTATACAGTCAGGTGACTTGAAAGCACATGAATTTATTCATACTGGAGAGAAACCATTCATATGTAAAGTTTGTAGTAAAGGCTTTAATAGGTCGCGTTACTTGAAAGCACATGAACGTCTTCATACTGGAGAGAAACCTTTCATATGCGAAGTTTGTAACAAAGGCTTTACACGGTCAAGTGTCTTGAAAGCACATGGACGTATTAATACTGGAGAGAAGCCTTTCATATGCTCATTTTGTAGTAAAGGCTTTACACAGTCAGGTAACTTGAAGCAACATGAACGTAATCATACATGTACTGGAGATAAACCTTTCATATGCAAAGTTTGTAACAAAGGGTTTATTCAGTCGGGTGACTTGAAGAGACATGAACGTATTCATACTGGAGAGAAACTTTTCAAATGTTAATTTTGCAACAAATATTTCACAAGGTCACATACCTTGAAAACCCATAAATGCATCCATACTGAAGAGAAACCTTTCAAGTTTGTGACAGATTCAAGTCACTTGAAAGCACATGAATATGTATTTATACTGGGAGAATATTGTAGCAATGTTTTACACAATCATGAAATCACATGATGTAACTTTTGTAACAAAGGCTTTACATACACAGTCAGGCCAATTAAATGTACATAACATGAACGTACAATTAAATGTACATGAACGAGCCCCGGGGGCACTCAACTAAAATTTTAGTAGGGGTGTGCGGCGCGGAGCGCCGAACTTTGGGAACTAAGAACTAATTTTGGGTCAAAATAGGGGCTTGATGAACTGAAATTTCAACATATTTGTGGGGCTCTGTAAACTAAAATCGGCCAAATTATAGGATTTGGAGCTAAAATTTCAAATTTTAGCTAAAGAGCTACAATTGTCAGAGTTTGAGGCTCAATGAACTGGAGCATATTGCAAATGTGGGGCTTAAGGAACTGCCGGAGAGCCTGAAAAAGGGACCCTTGACCAACGCACATACACGTACCACCTTTACATGTAAGTGCCCCCCCCCCCGGGCAATTAGCCTTTTCAATGAAAATTTTATACGAAAATAATGTCTACTTTAAATTGATTAATGTGTGCAATTTGATTTTGAAGTACATGTATGAAATGAAGTAATTTTGCATGCAATTGATATAAATGAACGTATCAATAATTGGCATAATAAAAATTCCCTTTAAAAGGGAAAGCCAGCCTCAATGTAGAAGAGGTCGTGTAATTAGTTTTGGTCAATGTGAAAGGCATTTTTAGGATCACGGCTTACTACATCCATGTTACATCACGTCTATTTTGTCCCGTAATAAACTTTTTAGGCTGTGTCTTAAATGCAGCGCCTCAAGCGGTGACCTGTTTTTAATTTAAAATCGTAGCGGCTCTGTCATTGGTTATTATCAAACAAAGCTATCACCTCAATTCTATACAAACCACGATTAGGGGCACACTTAGAAACTTGCTTGACAAAACTTCGAAATTCTTTTGATATGGTAATCTACAGAAGATCTTATCTGATAACACATAGGCCTACATGATTCTATGTTAAATTTTATAAGACTGATTCAATTATTATTTCTTCTTCACGAAAGAAAAAGAAAATTATCTGAATTAAAATTCTGACGGGGTTCGAACCCACAACCTCCGGTTTCACAGTCGAGCGCTTACACTACTGCGCTAACAGTTCTGTCAGAAATGATTTTGTTCATTAGCTCTTATTGATTAGGAAATTAAGCGCATACACTTGAAATGCTATTACCGCACTTGTCTCTTTATAGCCTACTGAATCTCCAATCAATAATGAACCTTGCCTCTGACTATGCGGTTCCTATGCTTATCAGTAAAAAAAAATCGGAAGTGGCAAATGCATTATACTCACGGGGGGAAGGGCACTTAACACAAATGACCATACGGGTATGCTCCCCCGGAAGACCCCCCTTTTGGATTTCGCAGCTCCGAAAGACCCCCTATATTTGACCAAAATAGAACTCCGAAAGACCCTTGATATTGATAAATAAATATTTAGCTCTAAAAGACCCCAAAATTGTTCATTCCTCATATTTCTGGGATTTTCAAGCAAAAAGGCAAGAAAGACCCTTGATTTTGACTGTTCGCAGCTCCAGTCCCCATATTTTACTTGTTCACAGCTCCAAAAGACCCCCTTTTACTGGTACGCCCGCATCTCCCAAAGAACCACCACCTAAAAATTCCGGGGGAACATACCCACCAAATATTGTTGATGTGCCTAGGCTACTGCTGACATTTTAATTAACATTGAATTATAACATGATAGGCCTACTATTGACTTGGTGATAGTAATACTAGTAAATTCAGTACTTATAATGTATCAACAACAAAATAATAGTCAATCTTTCTAATATTAATAATACAGATGATATTAATATATAAAGAGTTTTGTTGCAAAAGCCCTTTATACATCTACTTTTTGACTTTTTGAGAAAAACAGCTTTTTCAAAAATTGTTCAATTATTACTAGTTCGATTTGATTCATTTTGGTTTTGAATAAAGTGTTGATAAATAGAAACTAAAATTTAGAATAGGTTTGGTACAATTTTCAAGCCTTCCTATTTATTTTATTATTTCGTTTATATCGTGCCTTTTGTGGATGTAAGGGCTTTTGCAACAAAATAAATTTACCCCTTTTCTAGAAACCACCCCCTCCCCTGCACCTCATCCTGGTGCGGCACTCTTTTGGTGACAGATCGAATGGAACAATAGGGTGTCTTCGGGTGACAGAGCATGTGCTCGTAAAAAATATAGGGTCTGTGGGTGACAGCGACGCTGAAAAGGGGGGTCTTAACAGCCCTACATACTAGTACGCGTCACCTCCAAAGTGGGAGTGTCCCCCCCGAATCAGTCTGACTAAACTTCTTTGATTGATGCAACGACCGGCCGTGACCCAAGTTATGTAATCACTTCGATGTCGAATAAACAAAATACAACACTGTATTGTATATGTATAAACCTATATAAGGGACGCACCATTAGATATCAAGGGGGGGGGGGGGGGGGGTTGGTAGTTTTTTGGAAAAGAAATTGTCACGCCATCTGATAAAAAAAATTGCTTCACCTCAGAGCCCCCCCCCCAAAAAAAAAAACATTGCACCACCTCGGACCTGAAAAAAAATTTGGTGGCAAGGGTGCTCCAGTTTTCATCAGGTATATTAAGTTTATTTTAGCTTCAAACTGGCAAGTATTTTGTTCGCATTTGTTTGTGAAAGGTTATTCTGTGAGTGAATACACTTGATTCACTCCACTTCAAAGATTTTCCCCAGAGTCCACCCCAAAGTCAAAAAGAAATCTATGCCACGTGATGATGGGAGCCATATGTGGGGTCAGTGGATGGATCAGAGTATGGTTTTGGTGAGATATCCTCACATGAACCTATATTTTGAAGAAAATAATCACAAGACATGGATCTCCTTTGAAAACATTCATGAAAAAAACATGCTAAAACTCACCATTTGAACCAGAAGCGTACCGGTACTAACCAGCGGGGGCAGAGTGCTCCCTGAAAAGAGTGCCCGCATAACAAAAAATGAAAGAAATCAGGAAGGCATAGGAAAAGAAAGGGCAAGGAGCCTGTTTCCCACCAAAATTACCCTGATCATGCACCAAAATGAATGTAAAATACCAAATTTTTGCTCGCGCGCGCGCATTGTCTCAATAAAAACATTTTGGCCCGGTTTTTGGAGGCTCGAAAACTTGTACCATACCTGCCATGTACCTGCCATGTATGCATGCATGCAGGGACCGTCTTTAAAATAAATTATATCAAGTTGGCAAGTTACTATTTTTGGTGAATATTTTGTATTGAACCATGATCTTTCTGACATAAACATTCAGAGAACACCTCAAGGAAATATGAAATGTCCCATATATATCTTTACTTTAAAGTCGAAGCTGCAAGATAGCCTGAATAAAATTTAAATTTGCCGGCCAAAAATGTGATATTTTTGAACTTTTTCTTGACCACTTTCATGGAAACAAAAACTTACAAGAAACCTCAGTAAAACTGACGATTTACAAGGAATTTCAAGTCTCAAAAGAAAATCTATCCGTGTTATCGTGCACACAAAATAGTACAAGACAAAAAAATCCAAAAGAAGAATGCGTTTTATCTGTACTTTTTATAATAAAGCTTCGGGACTTTAGGTCTCGAATTTCGTACCACGACAAAAGAAGTACAGTACATACATCTGACACAAAGCATACATCCTTTTGGCCTGATATGGAAACGTAATTAGAAGGTAGCTATTGTATTCTAACAATAAGATCGGGGTCAAATAGCTTACAAAAGGCTCCTCCGATTTATAGTGATCTACAATCAATCGGCAAGCTGCGAGTTATTGCTTTTTAATCAATCACGTATTGCACTCCCCAACGGTAACAGAAGGGTTTAGCCCAGGTTGAAATCTCATCTCCTCCCAGTCGTCATAAGCGAATTATAAGTATGAATTGAAACCCTCTAGAAGTTACCAAAGTATACCGCACATGGCGCTATTTATAAACCTGAAAGATTTCTAGCACAGGTCGAATGCGAAAAAGACGGATGTGACATGACAGTCCACCAAACCATCAACGGTGAGAACATGTACACTGAAACTGCAGAAAACATTAACTCCTAATCTCATGTCAACTCTTTAATTCATTATTGTTCATTATTATTAATTCATTATTGTTCTCTAAATTGTTCTGTTTGTTTGTTGTTGGTTTTTTGTTTTTGTTTTTTTTGTTTTTTTGTCTTTTCAGCTTTTTATCCACGATATCTCAATTTCCAATTTTTTAATACCATAACTTACGAACTCAATATCTTCGCTTAGGAATGTCCGATTTTATTGGGGAAAACGGCGTTGTTGAGCAAAATAGCTCTTTATGTGAAAGCCTCCAAATTTATAAGCTGTCAAAAGATGTCTGTTTTTGACATGATACGCCACATTTCTTAAAGACCCATTCAGTGATCCCAGCGCAAGAGTAAAAAAAATAAAATTGTTTATAAATTGCTTAAAAGAGAAGGATAGGCCTTAGTCATTCAAATTGTCATTTGGTATTTTTGAAATGCCAAATTTGGCAAAAACGAAGAAAACAGCAGTACTGACGAAGTTCAAGCCCCGCCATTCAAATACATGTAGCTAATTTTAGATACTGTCAGTATCTAAAAATACAGATTCGTGTAAAATGTCTTATTTTGTCTTAAATAGGCCTACACGGCTTTCGGCTGAACCATTCGCAGACTTAGCACATCTATGTAATAACAAAGGTACGGTACCAAAATTTTGATGATTTTTACGATCGTCCGGATGAGCAAATCACTGAATGGGCCTTTAATATTAATAATAGATAAGCTGCCTTTATAAATATTATTGACAATGTTGAGAGTAGGAATTACCTTGAAAAATGTCTCAAAAATACAAGATGCCAGTTTTATTCCGGTCTGAAACGATCAGATATTTTAAACATTAATAACATCATAAACCCAAATCGTGAAAAAATCACCCGGGTAGATTTTTGGCTATTTCTCCATTTACGATCCTGCCCAAAAGTGTCTGCTTTCGATATACCACGTCACAAATACTACACTGCACTGACTGCAGGTTTTAGTTAAAAGGGCATTTCGTGATCCACAGCATCATCCCCAACTTTTCTCAAAAAAAGTTGAGATTTTTATATCACTGGAAACCTCTGGCTACATAATGTTTATGTACAAAATATTTCTTGCAGATTAATTCGTTTAGCAAAGTAATCGTGAAATTTGAATTTCGTTGTGGTATACCAGAACGAAATTACAACACATTGTCTACACATACTCATGCATAAATCGTAAAGGCAAAATCGGAATCAACTGAAATTTTTAGAATAAGCTTTTTTGTGGATATCTACTGAAAAATGTCATAAAAAGAGGATGCTAACATAATTTAAACTCACCTTACATGTACATTTTATTTAAAAATAATTTGATATTAATTCGCAATGTATAGTTTACTATATGATAGATGGTGGCAAGCACATTTATAAAGGACTGATTACTCACTGCAATCTTCACTCTTGTGTGTTTTGACTGTAAGTTTATGAATCGAATAAAAAAGATAGAAAGTAGCTTCACGTACGTTATGTGTCATTTTATTTTTAACATAGAAGTTATTAAATTAACGAAGTAAGACAATTTATTTATCTATAAGTGCATGTCAAATGGGTACATTGTTCAATACTATAGGCCTACATGCATAAATTATGCCCACATGCATAAATTATGCCCATATTATAGCTAGGCCCTAAAAACTTTATTTTGCATCGGATTTTTCCCGTTGAAAAGACAAAACTGATGTTTATGATAGCAACTATTTCATCAATAGCATTTTGAGTCATTTTTATCCATAAAACGACACAGGATAGGATAGATAATTACTTTGACATCAATATGGTCCATATGATGAAGATTTTGATTCTTAGATCTGTTATCAACATGATATCACGCTGTTCAGTGGTCAAGGACCCTGGATCATAGGTGATGTAATTTTCTTCTGCTGACCATAACTATAATTATTGTTACATTTTAGGCCTATACCTAAAACTTTTTAAGTCATATTAATTCAAACATAACTTTGGTAATACTCACTCGTTTTCATTCGTTGAAACGGCAAAACATACTTACTTTTCCTGACAAATCGAATTACAATAATTTTTAAAAATTCCACCGCAAAAAATTTAAAAAAATAAGTCATTCCAATACCAATAAAAGTTAATCTCTTGATCAAACAGACCCGATCCCAGAAATATATACCAGCCCGCGAATGGGCTGGCGAAAAGACATGGAGGTATTCATAGTAAAGAAGTATTGCAATTGTAACTTTTGTGATAAGATGTTCACGTCATCAAATGTATTCATACTGAAGACTAAAACCCAAAAGTAAATTTTTAACAAATGGTCACATATATTTAGTTGGTACCCCAAAAAAGGTGGATTTGTCACATTTTCGGTTACTTGTGTTGAATGTTTCCCCATAAAAGATGTTATAAGCATAGCAGGAATGTACATTTGGGCTTAAATGAGGCGAGAGCCTATTTATTTATCTAAAAGTACCACAAACAACAAGAGCACCAACGGTGCTGTAGCTCATTTGTTATTATGGTCAGGAATTGAAATTCATTGTGTTGGTGGTTGTGTGCAGGCTTTATTTGTTATGTTGTTTGTAAGTGCAGTTGTTAATTTTTATTAGTTTGTTGATAGGGCTGCGATAAAGAGTGTAGTTTAGTTTAGTTTAGTTTACTACCTTCATTGCACATGAAAATATCAAAATGCGGTGTGTGGTGCAAAAGGGCAACCCCGAACAGGCACGCAGGCCCACTAAATGGAGTTCCTTATACACACACCAAATAAAAGAACTAAAATTATAAACACATTTAAAAAACACTATAAAATACATTAGAAATACAATATAACACTAAAATTGAGTTGCCGAATTACTTCAAGACATCGCAGAATTCATATTTATAAGTACTAGTGAAATTGTACAAAGTATGTATACTGACAAGTTAATTTGAGATGTAGTGGTTAGTGGTGTATCTGTATCATTGATTGTAGATATTTGTTAGTGTATTTAGGTTGGTGCTGTTGACATGTTTTTGGCTGGTTGCATTGGGCAGGCAATGTAGATTTGTATAGGATTGTTTCATGTTTGCTGGTTTGTAGTTTATAGTTGAAGGTATTTTATAGGGATGAGTTGTGTGGAGTTGGTTGCTGGGAATCTTAGGACTTTTGTGTGAGTGTATATTTTTGAAGTTGTGGAGTTCAAGTACCAAGTAGACCGCCTTACAGGTCTTACGCTATCTTGTGCGATTTGTATTGCATGAAGATCACTGGCTTGCACGATGCAATGCCTCATTTCAAATATATAGTTTTAGTTTTGGTTTTGGTTTTGGTCACGTGGTTTCCTATTGTCCTGCCTAACCACTTGAATCATAAGATATCGAACTCATTGTTTCTACCTTTTGTTTAAAACCGAACATTTGTGTCAGTCAGTTTCGGTTTTGGTTTCAGTTTCTTATAAGTGGTGTGGATCGTAAAATTATTTGATTTGAAGTTACCTACTCTAAGTATACAAAAGAAATGTTTAAATTTCGCAGTGCAATATTCACGAGGAGAGAAATCGAGCATGGTAATCTACATTGAAAGACGTGGTTTACAAAACCGAATAAGTCTAGGCTAATTCACCTGTGAAAAAATATAGACCATCGAAATATTTGCATTCGACATTACAAAAGGGGTCACTATTGTAATTGTATAGGTGCTATACACAAAATCGATTCATGTCCTTAATCCCATGTACCAGAATCGATGGAAGGCCATTATATGACCTCTAATAACCTAATGACTTTTACTGAAGCAATTTTTACTGCAAAAGTAGAAGATAGAGGGAAAAGAGATTGTGTGGGGTGTGTGGGCGTGTGGGGGGTGGGGGGGGTGGTTGGAGGGCAAGGGGATATGGGCCGGGAGAGAGAGAAAACAGATGAGAGAGAGCATTGGAAGTGAAAGAGAAGGGGAGGAGAGCTCGAGATGAAGATATCGAATGTAGGGGAGGGGGAAAGGGATAATTTAGGGAAGAGGTGGTTATATAGGGAGGGAGCCCCCTCTTAAAGAGGTATGGGTTGTGCTTCCTGGGATAATAAACTAATTCATAATCAAATCATCTCCATGCATCGTTTATGTTTCATACAAACAAACAAATCCCCCACCCCGCCCCATCCTTCAATATACGCGCATGTATATGATTTCTAGGCCTAGAACTCGTGAGTGTAATATGCCACCTACCTTTGACAGAGAGCATCAACTGTCGTCCGCGGGATAGATTTCCGATATCAATCATGATAATAATTATGTTAGCACAATAGGCTATTGTATACTTCTGGTTATATACCCTATAATGTGTCCTTCCAGCATAATAGTGTTATGATTGCAAACCAGATCAGCTCTACTTTTTAATCCCTTGATTTTTGGTTTCTAAACAAAAGAGAAACCAAAACTAAATATTTGAAATGAGGGAATGTTGCGCAATTTGTATTGGAAGGTGATTGGTGGCTTGATCGACCGTTGACGAAGAAACATTATTTACTAGGAGGCGGTCGCTCGTATTTGGCAGTCAACCAAATTTGGCGGTTCTCAGCCGTCACGATTACCTCGCAAATGGTGACTGTACCCTCCAAGCTTCATGCCCATGTGTTTTTTGCGGCTGACAAAAAAAAAAGCAGCAATTTGTTTTGACCCAGAGGATGTTTAAAGACATTCCCACAACCCAATGGGGTTTCTGACCTTGTATGTCTGGCTTTTGTACACATGTGTACAGCTGATCATACCTTGCATTGGGATTGTGTGCAAATATCTGGTGTTTTCATCCTATTATTTAACATTCAAAACAACGAGACTTATGAATAAAATTAATGCAGTGGGACAATATGAATATTTTCTGTAAGAAAATCAAATATCAGTCATAAGTCTCAACTATTAGCTTGTTGGCTGCAGTTTTAAAATTACCATTTTGTGTGTGTGGCAATGGGGACTTTGCCTTTAAAATTAGGTTATATTGATCAAATTTCCCAATCATAGTGCATTGTAGGAATGCCTTTAAGCCTCCTCTGGTTTTGACCAATAAATAAACAAATTTTATTTTTATTCGATGATATCCAATCATACTGGAACTCTCGCCACTTTTAAGTTGTTGAAAGCATGGAGAAAGAGATAAGAAGGAACCACAACGAACGCATTCACTTTGTCCACTCCCTTTACCGACATTTAGTTGACATTGTTATTCATGAGGATTTACTTTGATCAATACCCCGCGTTAAATAGGTGATTGGTATTGTATTCCATGTATTTGCATGTCTTCTGGAGCGTGTGTGAAGGATGATTTGAACTAATGACCTTCCGTGCAAGCACCCTATAGGATTTTCTCTGGTGACGTGATCATCGGTCATTGATGGCCTACATCTTTTTCTTCCATTTTGCCCAATTTTTCCGAACTTTGATGACTTTTTTCTCAGAGTTGGCAGTCTTTGGCACTGAAACGAGTTAGCTAGTTACGATTATACACATATAAACTATTAAATTAAACAGGTTTTATGTACCGGACTCAACCGGAACATTGTGCATTATTTAAGAACATTTTACATTTATTTTTCATCGAAAAAGTCACCAAAATCTTACCTTATTTGCTAAAGATGAAACTCAGCAAAAAAACGGCCGATTTTGATTACCTTTTTGATGTTTTATAGGACATTTTATACACAACACGATCAAGAAAACAGTTTGACTGTAGATCCTAAAACAAAGCTACTATACATGTTCAGAGCATCAGTGAAATTCCATAATCTTACTTCTGGGTAGCGTTTGTTTGTTCGTGGATGGGTTTGTTATACATTTTTTCCAGTAATGATTTCGCCAAGCATCGATCGCGGTAAATGGATCATACATGAAAGGAAGTACCATTGATAGCTTTTCTTTTCATGCGTCAATAGATAAGCAGATTAAAACTTGGCCGATCGAAGTCGTTGTGGTTCCTTCTCATCTCTTTCTTCCATGTTGAAAGCAACAACGTGTAGGCCTGTGCAGAGCTGCCCCAGGAATACAAAGGGATAAGCATCCTAGGTTACATAACCAAACCGGAAGATGTAGCCTAGGTCTGAGACAATAGGCGGATTAGCGGCCATTTTGTCTTCAACATGATTTTATTTACGTGTCAATATACTTTAGTACACAAATATATAAGTTAACAGGTTTAAAATTTTAAAATTATATTTTGAGTATACAGGGTGTCCCAGAAAAAAATACAGAGTGAATAAAAGTGAACGTAAGTCGAGAACTAGACATCAAAATCAAATAATTTAAAATGTAGCGCATAGCCTATTTTGTTGTGCATCACATACGAACACTTTGTTTGATTCGGTTGAATGGTTGCGAAGAAATTAACAATTACATAATGCGCCTATCAATGCAGTTCATTCCAAGTTTGATCAACGGGCGCTTTTTTCATACTCGCTCACCGCTTCCTAAAGGTTGTGTATCTCATTAAATTAATCCACATTATCTATTTTATAATCCGACGGTGTTATGTTATTCATGTTTTCACTGAAGATAAATAACAGTTTGTCCGAGAAAACTTATTTCTGAAATTGGAAGCTTTCTAGCTTTAATTCTTTAGGTTGTGCAAATATGTTATTTTTTAACTTTCCAAAGAACATTTGAGCCAAGAATGACAATGAACAAGTGCTTACAGCTTTACCTGTGATTTTTGATACCATGCAACATTAATAATTATTGAAGTTTTAAAAGATTCAAACTTTGCATTACAAATTCTTGGAAATATTCCAAAAACATTAATGTGTGTGAGAATTGTTTTAAAGCCAGATGGAATTCATTGTGCAACATTTATATCAACATTAACGAAAAAAAGATATTTACAAGTACCGAGCATCATCTTACATGCAAGCTTTCATTTTCAATTTCGTGTGGGTTTTCAAATTTGAACAAAACCTGATCAAATGTTTTGCAAGAAACAGATTATTTAAAAAGAACGAAAAGGATTTCAGGGTACAAAATATGAAGCCCATTGACAGTTAACTACTATTGCGCATTGTGTTGAATGATCTATCTTTCAAACTTGGAATGAAGTGAATTGACGCATGCGTTATGTAATCGCTCATTTCTTCACAATCAGTCGACCGATTCCAGTAAAATTAGCGTATAAGATACAGAATAAGATGCGCTACACGCTGACTTTTAGATTTTTGGATTCCGATGTCTATTTCTCGACTTACGTCCAAATTCATTCGCTCGGTAATTTTTTCTGGGACACCCTGTACAATATATTTTGTAGTAAATCGATGAAATGACGGTGATTGTTCAGGTATTATTTATATGCTTGATAGGATTAAACTCTCTGACCAGCTAGTATTCTCCTCCGCCGTCATTACTTACTTACTTGTGAGGGGGGTGTTAAATTTAGCTGTGCGGCCATGGCAAATTAGTCAGAGTGTAAAGCATGTGTGAACGTGTGTGTCGGTGAAAATTCTGGTGTAAATTTACACCGACTAGTACCCACGTCTGAACATACCTTTTTACATGTTTACCTTTATAGAATATAATTATGTTCATCAACTGTGACCATTTCCAATTAAGGTGGTACAGGTGTTTAATAGAAACCCAGAAATCATCATTATATCAAAATGTGTTTTTTTTTATTATTAGCATATGTACTTTAGATAATACATTTAAGAAATTGCAAACGGTTATGCAAATTGGATTTTAACAAAGCTCTGAAAACAACATATTTTAATTATTTTCTTTATTTTTTCTTTATTTTCAACACATTCTTGTACTATTTCCTAGAGCTTGAACTGGGACATTTATTATGTTTATAAATGGTTATGTAAATTGGATTTTTAAAAAGCTCTGCCAGAGCGTTTTTTGTTTTCGGAAAACAACATGTTTTTATTATTTTCTTTGTTTTTCTTTATTTTCAACACATTTTTATACTATTTCCTAGAGCTTGGACCTACAATCAAATTGAACTGGGACATTTATCATGTTTATAGAAATATTTGGTCAAATTAATTTACACAATTTGGTGCATACATTATTACAAAACCCCACAACCCTGATGTTAGCAGAGGTTCATGATATCTTTGCAAGTTCTTTAATTTGACACCTCATGTATCTTGATAGGACATTATATAGTGGAGCTACATTTTTAGTTTGTAGCATTTTCCCTAATTAAATATGCAAAATAGCTAATTAATATGCTTAACATTTGAGTTATTGTTTGTTTATATCAGTTACTTTGTATCAAGTTTGGAATTTCTATGTTCTTCACACAAAAACAAATTACACCCGTCTCACCTTAATATAACGCATGGCCAAATTTTTACGACCTGCATAGAGTCAATAAGATAACAATAATGCTAATTCAACCATTAAAGTACTTCTCTTGGAGACAAACATCTGGGTGTTTATATTGAGGGTTTAGGACCATAGCTGCTCCATAGACATCTGGGTAATTTCTACATTCTATATTGCTATATTGAACACATTTAAGAGTATAACACATGGCAGCTATTGCAGATAGGGTTTTCTTGCCCTAAACCCAAATGTGTACTTTATCTCTTATACACAAAATTGTAAAAACACATATGTAGGGTTTATGCAATAGCTGTCAGGTGGTTTATTTTAAGATTATGTACAATATAGAATGTAGAAATGGTCAAATGTCTATAGGGTAGCTATTGCAGATAAAACCTCGATATAATTACAACTTTCACAACATGTTTGCCTGGCCTGACAAAGCATTTGGTTACATAAAGGCTGCTATCTTTTGGCACCTCAGTTGTAAAAAGTCGCCCAATTGGGCAGAAAATGTGTAAAAAGTGAAAGTCCAAGTCACAAGCTTTCATTGAATGTAGGTTGCACTGTCGTAGCACTTTAAAATAAAGAAATTGTAAAAAGTCCCCTCCCAGTCTCTCTTATTCACAGTGAGGCTATGCAATATGATTAGGGGAAAACTATTCCAGAGGGAGTATGTAAATTAAATGGAACAGCCATTTCAGAGGGAGTATGTAAATTAAACGGAACAGCCTATTTTGGGGCCATTTCAGAGGGAGTATGTAAATTAACGTGGCTGTGTACTCTAGATATTGTTTCTTTCACGAAATATAGCTTTTTTGAAATGTATTTACTTTGTTATGTTTTTTTACAAATACATTGTAATTTGCTAATATTTTTTTCTGTTGTTGCTTGTTTTATTTTATTTTTTTCTTGCTTTTTGCATTCACTCATATGTTGAAGGGTTTAAACAAAACGTCAGTAATTTAACTCTCCATATTTCAAATGTTGTACATCAACCATAGTCAGTGACAGATTCTACCGACCATATATATATATCATCAGCTATAAGACACCAATAATGCACATATTAATGTGTTTTTACTTAATTTGGTTTATATTTAAACCTAAAAATACCATTTGAAAAAATTAATGACAGATCTACAGATGACAGCAAACAAAGTGGATTGGTACTGTACAGACTGTATGGCACCATGTGTGCGAACCCAGTGTTGAATGGACAGAAAGCTCTTGAATGTGACAAGTGTATGGGATGGACACATGCTCTTTGTGGTGATGTGCACGAGGATGATTACAACAAGAGTTGGAACAGGAAATACAGTGGATGTGTCCAGCATGTGATATTGTCAACTTTTCACTGTCAGATTTGGACAGCGCCAAGTTAACCTCAGAAGCAGAAGAAGTTACAGAGCAGAGGAACAAAAAGGTGAAGACTTTGAGAAACGCTTTGAAATTAATATTAATTAATTATCAGAGTATTAACAACAAGAAGGCAGACCTTGAAGTACTAATACATCCAGACCTAATAGCAGGCAAAGAAACATGGTTGGACCCCAGTATCCCCGACTCGGAGATTACAACAGAAGGTTACCATGTCCATCGTAAAGACAGAAAAGGCGATCCTCATGGAGGAGTACTCTTATTCTACCGAAGTGACCTGAATGTCAGCAGAAGAGCTGAGTTGGAGGGACCAGGTGAAATGGTGCCAACTAGATATAACAAGCAGGCGACCTCTATTAATTGAAACTCACCAGAATGCAGGTCACTTCATAAACAAACTCAAGAATGCAGGTCCACTACAGTTTCTCATATACATCAACGATCTACCAAGCAAATTACACAACAAAGCTCGTCTGTTTGCGGATGATTGTGTGGTATATGCATCTGGAAATACAGAAGAGGAGCTTGCAAGTTGCAACTTTGTAGTCAGACCTCAAACTCCTTGAAGAATGGCAGAACAACTGGGCCATGGAATTCTATGCATCCAAGTGTTACATCATGAAGTTCACAAACAGTTCCGTATCTGGGAGTGGAGTTTGACAATAAACTCAGTTGGGATGCACATATAGACAAGACAGTTGATAAGGCAAACAGAGTGCGGGGAGTACTAAGGAGGAACCTGTGCTTTTGTCCCCAAGCAGTAAAGGAAACAGCATATAAAACACTTGTTAGACTCATCCTTGAATATGGTAGCTGTGCGTGGGATCCATTAAAAAAACACATCAATCGGGTCGAGGGAGTGCAGAGAAAGGCAGTCAGATTCTGCAAAGCTGACTTCAAACAAAAGAGTAGTGCGACTCAGATGTTGAATGACTTGGAATGGGAGTCCCTGGAAGTCAAAAGGCAGAAAGCAAGAATGACTATGACGTACCAAGACCATCAACGGGCTAGTCGGAATTAAGGCAGAACATCACTTCCAAAAGGCCGAGACCACGGGGGTGGCAACACGGAACAGAAGTAGAACAAACCTTTTTCCCAAGAGCATCACGAGAATGGAACAGCCTGGACTCAGAAACCAAGGAAGCCAAGTCATTAAACATCTTCAAAAGCAAAATGTAGAAAACCAAAGCAACTGAAGCAACCAAGACAAGCAAAGAAACCAAAGCAATTGAAATAACAAGCAAAGAAGAAACCAAAGCAACTGAAGTAACCAAGACAAGCAAAGAAACCAAAGCAATTGAAGTAACAAGCAAAGAAGAAACCAAAGCAACTGAAGCAACCAAGACAAGCAAAGAAACCAAAGCAATTGAAGTAACAAGCAAAGAAGAAACCAAAACCAAAGCAACTGAAGCAACCAAGACAAGCAAAGAAACCAAAGCAATTGAAGTAACAAGCAAAGAAGAAACCAAAGCAACTGAAGTAACCAAGACAAGCAAAGAAACCAAAGCAATTGAAGTAACAAGCAAAGAAGAAACCAAAGCAACTGAAGTAACCAAGACAAGCAAAGAAACCAAAGCAATTGAAGTAACAAGCAAAGAAGAAACCAAAGCAACTGAAGCAACCAAGACAAGCAAAGAAACCAAAGCAATTGAAGTAACAAGCAAAGAAGAAACCAAAGCAACTGAAGTAACCAAGACAAGCAAAGAAACCAAAGCAATTGAAGTAACAAGCAAAGAAGAAACCAAAGCAACTGAAGTAACCAAGACAAGCCAAGAAACCAAAGCAATTGAAGTAACAAGCAAAGAAGAAACCAAAGCAACTGAAGCAACCAAGACAAGCAAAGAAACAAAAGCAATTGAAATAACAAGCAAAGAAGAAACCAAAGCAACTGAAGTAACCAAGACAAGCAAAGAAAACCAAAGCAATTGAAGTAACAAGCAAAGAAGAAACCAAAGCAACTGAAGCAACCAAGACAAGCAAAGAAACCAAAGCAATTGAAGTAACAAGCAAAGAAGAAACCAAAGCAACTGAAGTAACCAAGACAAGCAAAGAAACCAAAGCAATTGAAGTAACAAGCAAAGAAGAAACCAAAGCAACTGAAGTAACCAAGACAAGCAAAGAAACCAAAGCAATTGAAGTAACAAGCAAAGAAGAAACCAAAGCAACTGAAGTAACCAAGACAAGCAAAGAAACCAAAGCAATTGAAGTAACAAGCAAAGAAGAAACCAAAACCAAAGCAACTGAAGCAACCAAGACAAGCAAAGAAACCAAAGCAATTGAAGTAACAAGCAAAGAAGAAACCAAAGCAACTGAAGTAACCAAGACAAGCAAAGAAACCAAAGCAATTGAAGTAACAAGCAAAGAAGAAACCAAAGCAACTGAAGTAACCAAGACAAGCAAAGAAACCAAAGCAATTGAAGTAACAAGCAAAGAAGAAACCAAAGCAACTGAAGCAACCAAGACAAGCAAAGAAACCAAAGCAATTGAAGTAACAAGCAAAGAAGAAACTAAAGCAACTGAAGTAACCAAGACAAGCAAAGAAACCAAAGCAATTGAAGTAACAAGCAAAGAAGAAACCAAAGCAACTGAAGTAACCAAGCCAAGCAAAGAAACCAAAGCAATTGAAGTAACAAGCAAAGAAGAAACCAAAGCAACTGAAGCAACCAAGACAAGCAAAGAAACCAAAGCAATTGAAGTAACAAGCAAAGAAGAAACCAAAGCAACTGAAGTAACCAAGACAAGCAAAGAAACCAAAGCAATTGAAGTAACAAGCAAAGAAGAAACCAAAGCAACTGAAGTAACCAAGACAAGCAAAGAAACCAAAGCAATTGAAGTAACAAGCAAAGAAGAAACCAAAGCAACTGAAGCAACCAAGACAAGCAAAGAAACCAAAGCAATTGAAGTAACAAGCAAAGAAGAAACCAAAGCAACTGAAGCAACCAAGACAAGCAAAGAAACCAAAGCAATTGAAGTAACAAGCAAAGAAGAAACCAAAGCAACTGAAGTAACCAAGACAAGCAAAGAAACCAAAGCAATTGAAGTAACAAGCAAAGAAGAAACCAAAGCAACTGAAGTAACCAAGACAAGCAAAGAAACCAAAGCAATTGAAGTAACAAGCAAGGAAGAAACCAAAGCAACTGAAGTAACCAAGACAAGCAAAGAAACCAAAGCAATTGAAGTAACAAGCAAAGAAGAAACCAAAGCAACTGAAGTAACCAAGACAAGCAAAGAAACCAAAGCAATTGAAGTAACAAGCAAAGAAGAAACCAAAGCAACTGAAGTAACCAAGACAAGCAAAGAAACCAAAGCAATTGAAGTAACAAGCAAAGAAGAAACCAAAGCAACTGAAGCAACCAAGACAAGCAAAGAAACCAAAGCAATTGAAGTAACAAGCAAAGAAGAAACCAAAGCAACTGAAGTAACCAAGA
This sequence comes from Amphiura filiformis, assembly GCF_039555335.1. Lineage (NCBI taxonomy): Eukaryota > Metazoa > Echinodermata > Ophiuroidea > Amphilepidida > Amphiuridae > Amphiura > Amphiura filiformis. Next base: position 55,139,089 of record NC_092643.1, read on the forward strand.
CAAGCAAAGAAACCAAAGTAATTGAAGTAACAAGCAAAGAAGAAACCAAAGCAACTGAAGTAACCAAGACAAGCAAAGAAACCAAAGCAATTGAAGTAACAAGCAAACAAGAAACCAAAGCAACTGAAGCAACCAAGACAAGCAAAGAAACCAAAGCAATTGAAGTAACAAGCAAAGAAGAAACCAAAGCAACTGAAGTAACCAAGACAAGCAAAGAAACCAAAGCAATTGAAGTAACAAGCAAAGAAGAAACCAAAGCAACTGAAGTAACCAAGACAAGCAAAGAAACCAAAGCAATTGAAGTAACAAGCAAAGAAGAAACCAAAGCAACTGAAGTAACCAAGACAAGCAAAGAAACCAAAGCAATTGAAGTAACAAGCAAAGAAGAAACCAAAGCAACTGAAGCAACCAAGACAAGCAAAGAAACCAAAGCAATTGAAGTAACAAGCAAAGAAGAAACCAAAGCAACTGAAGTAACCAAGACAAGCAAAGAAACCAAAGCAATTGAAGTAACAAGCAAAGAAGAAACCAAAGCAACTGAAGTAACCAAGACAAGCAAAGAAACCAAAGCAATTGAAGTAACAAGCAAAGAAGAAACCAAAGCAACTGAAGCAACCAAGACAAGCAAAGAAACCAAAGCAATTGAAGTAACAAGCAAAGAAGAAACCAAAGCAACTGAAGTAACCAAGACAAGCAAAGAAACCAAAGCAATTGAAGTAACAAGCAAAGAAGAAACCAAAGCAACTGAAGTAACCAAGACAAGCAAAGAAACCAAAGCAATTGAAGTAACAAGCAAAGAAGAAACCAAATCAACTGAAGCAACCAAGACAAGCAAAGAAACCAAAGCAATTGAAGTAACAAGCAAAGAAGAAACCAAAGCAACTGAAGTAACCAAGACAAGCAAAGAAACCAAAGCAATTGAAGTAACAAGCAAAGAAGAAACCAAAGCAACTGAAGTAACCAAGACAAGCAAAGAAACCAAAGCAATTGAAGTAACAAGCAAAGAAGAAACCAAAGCAACTGAAGCAACCAAGACAAGCAAAGAAACCAAAGCAATTGAAGTAACAAGCAAAGAAGAAACCAAAGCAACTGAAGTAACCAAGACAAGCAAAGAAACCAAAGCAATTGAAGTAACAAGCAAAGAAGAAACCAAAGCAACTGAAGTAACCAAGACAAGCAAAGAAACCAAAGCAATTGAAGTAACAAGCAAAGAAGAAACCAAAGCAACTGAAGTAACCAAGACAAGCAAAGAAACCAAAGCAATTGAAGTAACAAGCAAAGAAGAAACCAAAGCAACTGAAGCAACCAAGACAAGCAAAGAAACCAAAGCAATTGAAGTAACAAGCAAAGAAGAAACCAAAGCAACTGAAGTAACCAAGACAAGCAAAGAAACCAAAGCAATTGAAGTAACCAAAGAAACCAAAGCAACTGAAGTAACCAAGACAAGCAAAGAAACCAAAGCAATTGAAGTAACAAGCAAAGAAGAAACCAAAGCAACTGAAGCAACCAAGACAAGCAAAGAAACCAAAGCAATTGAAGTAACAAGCAAAGAAGAAACCAAAGCAACTGAAGCAACCAAGACAAGCAAAGAAACCAAAGCAATTGAAGTAACAAGCAAAGAAGAAACCAAAGCAACTGAAGTAACCAAGACAAGCAAAGAAACCAAAACAATTGAAGTAACAAGCAAAGAAGAAACCAAAGCAACTGAAGCAACCAAGACAAGCAAAGAAACCAAAGCAATTGAAGTAACAAGCAAAGAAGAAACCAAAGCAACTGAAGTAACCAAGACAAGCAAAGAAACCAAAACAATTGAAGTAACAAGCAAAGAAGAAACCAAAGCAACTGAAGTAACCAAGACAAGCAAAGAAACCAAAGCAATTGAAGTAACAAGCAAAGAAGAAACCAAAGCAACTGAAGCAACCAAGACAAGCAAAGAAACCAAAGCAATTGAAGTAACAAGCAAAGAAGAAACCAAAGCAACTGAAGTAACCAAGACAAGCAAAGAAACCAAAACAATTGAAGTAACAAGCAAAGAAGAAACCAAAGCAACTGAAGCAACCAAGACAAGCAAAGAAACCAAAGCAATTGAAGTAACAAGCAAAGAAGAAACCAAAGCAACTGAAGTAACCAAGACAAGCAAAGAAACCAAAGCAATTGAAGTAACAAGCAAAGAAGAAACCAAAGCAACTGAAGTAACCAAGACAAGCAAAGAAACCAAAGCAATTGAAGTAACAAGCAAAGAAGAAACCAAAGCAACTGAAGTAACCAAGACAAGCAAAGAAACCAAAGCAATTGAAGTAACAAGCAAAGAAGAAACCAAAACCAAAGCAACTGAAGCAACCAAGACAAGCAAAGAAACCAAAGCAATTGAAGTAACAAGCAAAGAAGAAACCAAAGCAACTGAAGTAACCAAGACAAGCAAAGAAACCAAAGCAATTGAAGTAACAAGCAAAGAAGAAACCAAAGCAACTGAAGTAACCAAGGCAAAGACAAGCAAAGAAACCAAAGCAATTGAAGTAACAAGCAAAGAAGAAACCAAAGCAACTGAAGTAACCAAGACAAGCAAAGAAACCAAAGCAATTGAAGTAACAAGCAAAGAAGAAACCAAAGCAACTGAAGTAACCAAGACAAGCAAAGAAACCAAAGCAATTGAAGTAACAAGCAAAGAAGAAACCAAAACCAAAGCAACTGAAGCAACCAAGACAAGCAAAGAAACCAAAGCAATTGAAGTAACAAGCAAAGAAGAAACCAAAGCAACTGAAGTAACCAAGACAAGCAAAGATACCAAAGCAATTGAAGTAACAAGCAAAGAAGAAACCAAAGCAACTGAAGTAACCAAGACAAGCAAAGAAACCAAAGCAATTGAAGTAACAAGCAAAGAAGAAACCAAAGCAACTGAAGTAACCAAGACAAGCAAAGAAACCAAAGCAATTGAAGTAACAAGCAAAGAAGAAACCAAAGCAACTGAAGCAACCAAGACAAGCAAAGAAACCAAAGCAATTGAAGTAACAAGCAAAGAAGAAACCAAAGCAACTGAAGTAACCAAGACAAGCAAAGAAACCAAAGCAATTGAAGTAACAAGCAAAGAAGAAACCAAAGCAACTGAAGTAACCAAGACAAGCAAAAAACCAAAGCAATTGAAGTAACAAGCAAAGAAGAAACCAAAGCAACTGAAGTAACCAAGACAAGCAAAGAAACCAAAGCAATTGAAGTAACAAGCACAGAAGAAACCAAAGCAACTGAAGCAACCAAGACAAGCAAAGAAACCAAAGCAATTGAAGTAACAAGCAAAGAAGAAACCAAAGCAACTGAAGCAACCAAGACAAGCAAAGAAACCAAAGCAATTGAAGTAACAAGCAAAGAAGAAACCAAAGCAACTGAAGTAACCAAGACAAGCAAAGAAACCAAAACAATTGAAGTAACAAGCAAAGAAGAAACCAAAGCAACTGAAGCAACCAAGACAAGCAAAGAAACCAAAGCAATTGAAGTAACAAGCAAAGAAGAAACCAAAGCAACTGAAGCAACCAAGACAAGCAAAAGAACCAAAGCAATTGAAGTAACAAGCAAAGAAGAAACCAAAGCAACTGAAGTAACCAAGACAAGCAAAGAAACCAAAACAATTGAAGTAACAAGCAAAGAAGAAACCAAAGCAACTGAAGTAACCAAAACAATCAATGAGGAAACTGAAGTAACTGAAGTAACCAAGACAAACCAAACTGAAACCAAAGCAACCAAGAAAAGTGAAGACTCCGGTGTTATGAGCCGTACTTGACTCAAGGCCAAAATCACCTTTTTCCCGAACTCACACGAATGCACAACACAAATACACTGTTTGTTTAAGCTAACAAAATCTAAGTCTTTAATTGAAAACAGAGTATGATTGGTACATATAATAACACTATCGCATATACAATAAAATCACACAATGACAGTTTTACTATATCAGTACTTAACCAGCTGTCTTCTTGTTGGTGATCCTAGAGTTCTTGCAATGTTCTGGACGACTGATGTAATATATCCTTATTCTCTTGTTCTGCGAAAAATCAGCGAAGTCCATCGTACACTTGCATTTATAAATCCTTGCACATAAAATCCTCATACGAAAATGATGATGCTTCCTCCAATCTCCTTTGCGCTGCTATCTCCACAAATATATCTCCTTGCACTGCTTTCTCCACAATATCTCTTTGCGCTGCCTTCTCCAAAAATGGCGTTTCTTTCACCAATCACTCTTTTTCCAGGGAACAGGTTTCTTTAACACAGCTCCGCTGTTTTTGACAGATGCGTGGCCTTCACAAACTCAGCAAACTCCAGCAATTCGACAGAAGAACTTTTAATCCTTTGATGAGGAAGAGCACTTTTGTGTGCTCGCTGTCTTCTTCGTTGCTGTATTAAAATTAGCTCAATTATTGGCTATATAAACTGGTTAAAATGTACTTCTTTTTTGAAGCACGAAGACCATCACACACATGTGGAGTTTTCAATCTCACATGACATTCTGTAAAGTCCCAACAAAAGCCTTCAACTTTTTATATCAGTACTCATGCAAAAAACCCATCATCTATTAATAAACCATTACTTCAATCACATTTTCACAACATTGCTGCAATCTTGGGATTTCCCAAGATTAATTATACACATTCACATTACATCACTTCCTGGGGGTTTTCCTGATGGTGCAATAATGAACTGGGGCTTTCCAAGTTCCAAACATAGATCTGACTTTGTTTACAATAATTTGGGGGAATTCCAAAACGACTTTCCACATCATTATCTTGCACGTACAAGGGGTTTCCCATCTCATGAAATACTTTCAGCTTGTAAACAAAGTTAAATAATTAAATTAAATCAAATTACTCAGGGCACATCACACCTCCCCTTAAAGAAGAAAGTTCGAATGTAATGAAAACTTTCTTAAATGTTTTCTTCTTTTACATCAACTTCAACATATTATCAACTTTGAGTATTTAACTCATCATACACAGTGACTACTTGTCACACAGAACTTCCCTTTTAAAGGAAATTTTTGTTTGTCAGGTTTTATGCAATTCTGGACAGGGCATCAGCCATTACATTGTCTTTTCCCTTAATATGTTTGATGTCCAGATTGTACTCTTGCAAGGTCAAACTCCACCTCACCAGTCTTTGGTTTTTGTTCTTCATCCTGTTGATGAAGGTGAGGGGATTGTGATCTGTGAAAACAAGCACAGGGTATACTGTGGTACCCAAATACACATCAAAATGTAGCAATGCTAATAGCAATGCTAGGCACTCCTTCTCAATTGTGGAGTAATTTCTCTGGTGCTTGTTGAATTTCCTTGAAAAGTAACATATAGGGTGGTCAATTTGATCTTCACCCTCTTGCATCACAACACCTCCACAGCCTATGTCACTGGCATCAACAGTCAACTTGAACTGCTTCTGAAAATCAGGTGCAGTAAGTACTGGTGAACTCATGAGTATTGATTTGACTTTGTGAAAAGCATTTTCACACTGTTCTGACCAAATGAATTTTGCATCTTTCTTCAACAAATCAGTCAAAGGACTGCTATCTCTGAAAAGTTTGGACAGAACTTTCTATAATAGCCAACCATTCCTAGAAATCTCATGAGTGCCTTCTTGTTTACAGGTGTGGGGTATTGCTCAATTGCTTCAACTTTGGCTTTGATAGGTTTCACCTGACCTTGACCTACAACATATCCTAAGTATGTGACTGTGGCATGGCAAAACTCACTTTTACCAGATTGACTGTCAACTGTACTTCAGACAGCTTCTCAAACAATTGATGGAGTTGTTCCATGTGTTGTTCCCAAGTTTGACTGTAAACAATCAAATCATCTACATACGCTTCACATCCCTCTATGTCTGCCACAATTTGGTTCACCATTCTCTGAAATGTTGCTGGGGCGTTTTTCAACCCGAATGGCATAACTTTGTATTGGTAAAGACCAAATGGTGTACAAAAAGCAGAAATCTCTTTGGCACGGTCTGTGAGTGGAACCTGCCAGTACCCTTTCAAAAGATCAAATTTGCTAACAAATTTTGCATTCCCAATTTGTCTATGCAATCATCAATTCTTGGAATTGGGTACGAGTCTGTCTTTGAATGAACATTTGCAGCTCTCATGTCTGCGACCAATCGGTATGAACCATCAGGCTTGGGAACAAGAATACATGGTGAACTCCACTCACTACTACTTGGTTCTATGATATCATTGTCTAGCATATAATTAATCTCATTTTTGAGATGTTCCATTTTCAATGGATTGACTCTGTAAGGATGCTGCTTGATTGGTTTTGTATCACCAACATCTACATCATGAAATGCAGCATTTGTTCTACTTGGCGTATCAGGAAATATATTGTCAAATTTGTGAATCAAATTTGCAATTTGACTTTGTTGATCTTGAGAAAGATGACCTAACTTTGAGTCCAAATTAGTGAGCACATCAGAATTGTTCAATTTTACATTATACTCTTTGTGCTCTAGCTCTTTATCCTGGTCATATGTGACATCAGAATTATCATCTTTACTCTTGTCTACATTGGCGATTTTGTCTACATCGGCATGTTTGTCTACATTAGCATGTTTTACTGTACACACAGGTTTAGGAATGCCACTGTCACTTCTTTCAACATACTCTTTGAGCATATTTATGTGGCATAACTGCCTGCTCTTGCGTCTACCAGGAGTCTTGATAATATAATCTACTTCACCCACTTTTGACTCTACTTCACATGGACCATGATATCTGGCTTGTAATGGGTGTCCTGGAATTGGAAACAGTACTAGAACTTTGTCACCTGGTTTGAACACTCTCTCTTTGGCATGTTTATCATACCATTGTTTCATTTTGGCCTGACCCTGTTTCAAGTTTTCTTTGGCGATATCAGTTACTCTGTTAAGCCTATGCTTAAAATTGGAGACATAATCCAACAAATTGATATCTGATTTCTCATTGAGCCACTTTTCTTTCAACAACTTTAAGGGTCCGCGTACTGTGTGTCCAAACACTAACTCAAAAGGACTAAATCCTAAAGTTTCCTGAACAGCTTCCCTAGCAGCAAACAACAACAAGTGTACTCCCTCATCCCAGTCCTCTGAAATTCCAAACAGTATGTTCTGATCATGTTTTTCAAAGTTTGGTGGAACCTTTCTAGTGCACCTTGTGATTCTGGATGGTAAGCACTTGAGGTATACTGTTCTATACCTAATTGATACATGACCTGCTGAAATACTCCAGAAGTAAAGTTTGATCCTTGGTCTGACTGTATGGACTTGGGGAGCCCCACAAATGTGAAGAACTTGGTTAAAGCTTTCACTATTGTCACTGCTTTAATATTTCTCAAGGGTATGGCTTCAGGAAAGCGTGTTGACGCGCACATAATTGTCAGAAGGTATTGATTACCTGACTTAGTCTTTGGTAGGGGCCTACACAATCAATAATAACCCTACTAAATGGTTCATCAAAGGCTGGAATTGGCTTTAATGGAGCAGGAGGTATTTTCTGATTTGGCTTCCCTACTACTTGGCATATGTGACATGTTTTGCAATATTCAGAAACATCTTTTCTGAGAGTGGGCCACCAGAAATGTCTCAGAATTCTTTCATGAGTTTTCTTAACACCCAAATGCCCTGCCATGGGACTATCATGTGCTATGTTAATTACTTCAGTGTGGTAGACTTTTGGTACCACAATTTGGTGCACTACCTTCCACTCTTCATCGGCATGAACATCAAGAGGGCGCCATTTTCTCATTAGCACACCATCTTGTTTGTAAAAACAGACAGAATTTTGTTCTGCTTCTTCTAGGGTCAATGCCCTTTGATTGATCTCTTTGAGTTCTGGGTCATTTTGTTGCTCCAGAATTAGCTTGTCATGACTTAATGGGTCTTTCATGGTTTCCCCAATTTGTTCATGCTCAGAGGCTGTGTCATCTTTAGGGGTATTTTTATCCCCAGGAGAAGGAAGTTTATCTTCTTTCTCATTCAACTGTGACACAAATGTGCCTTCCAAATTGTAGCCTAAGTCATCAATTTGGTTGTCCTCAATTGTTTCTAATGAGGCCTTCTTACTCATTGCCCGTGTCACTGCACATGCAGGAAATATCTCCTCTTCCTCACTATTATCATCCTGTATACAGGGCTTATCTGTGACTATTGGGTCAGGAAAAACCTTCCCCCTGCCAGATCATTTCCTAGCAACATGGACACTCCCTTGACTGGCAATTCATGTCTAACTCCTATGGTTACAGGACCAGAAACCAAGTCAGATGTCAAGTTAATTTTGTGGAGAGGTACACTAATTATTTCCATCCCAATACCCTGGATCAAAGCATTACCTGCTGAACTAGCCTCATTAAAGGGCAAAGTTCCTTCCAGAATCATAGACCGTGCACAACACGTATCTCGCACAATCTTGATGGGCTTTGGACTACCATTCTCACCAAGTGATACTACTCCCTCTAACACAAATGGTGTAAATTCTTCACACACCTTGTCTGTCTCACCTCCCTTTTGTGGGAATTCTTGTTTCTTGATTTGACTGACTTTTTTCTTTGACTCAAGTGACACTGCACATCCCACAGTATTACTAGCAGTTTGCTGCTGTTTTTGTGCGTCTTGTCTGCCTTTTAAGAAATAACACTGGGTCATCGTATGCCCTGGTCTCTTACAATGAGTACAAGTTACTTTGGCTTTAAATTCAGTCCCAAATTTTGCTCTGTTACCTGAACTCCCTGGGGTCCCTCTACCACCAGCACTATGCTGTGAAATAGACTGAGGTTTCACTTCTTGTGTACCACCCTGATTTGTTCTAGGTTGATTATGGCTGAACCTGTTTGAATAACTTCTGTTATGACCAAGTCTACTCCCATTCAATTTGTGAGTTAAGCCATAGTCGTCCGCCATTGTCGCCGCCTCATTTAGCGTCTTAATTTTGCTAGCGCTTTCATCCAAATGGGTTTTAATGTCAACGTGGACACATTTCTTGAACTCTTCTATAAGAACCAATTGCTTAAGTTGGCCGAAATCATCTTTGACTTCTTTTGAACCAAGCCACCTGTCAAACATTTGTTCTTTCACTCTAGCAAATTCTACATGGGTTTGATCTGCTTGCTTTCTTGAATCTCTGAACTTTTGTCTGTATGCTTCAGGCACCAGTTCATAGGCCTTAAGGACTGCCTGTTTGACTTCTTCATAATCATTACACTTCTCTATTGGTAGAGCTGAGTAAGTTTCCTGGCCTTCCCCACAAAACTACTTTGTAACAGTAGGGTCCAATGCTCTGGAGGCCATTTCAAATTTGTAGCTACCTTTTCAAAATGTTGAAAGTACTCGTCAACTTCTTTCTCTTTGAATTTAGGCACAAGCTTTACATACTTTGTAACATCAAAGCCTGACTTTGACTTTGAGGAGAAACTTGATGAGTATTTGTCACCTAGCTTAGCCAACTTCTCTTGTTCAAACTCAATTTCTTTTTCTTTCAAATGTGCTTCCAACGCCATCTTTTCATGGCGCGCTTTGTCTTCCATTGCCATTTTCTGTTTCTCAAGTTCCAATTTTGCCACCTTTTCCTTTTCTTCAATAAACATTTTCTGTTTTTCCATATCTAGCCTTTCTTGTTTTTCTTTATTTTCATTCTCTAACTTGATCATTTCCAGTTTTTCTTTTTGGTCCATTTCTATTTTCCTCAGTTCTAATTGAATTTCCAACTCTTTCAATTTAACTGCAGAGTCCCCACCGATTTCAGTTTCGACCTCTTTTCTCTTGCCCAAAATGGATTCATCAAAATACTCTTCATCAACTAAAACCTCAATCAAGACATTTTTGATTATTTGTCTTCTTGTAGTTTGCTTTACTTTCAAGTCATAATGTTTGGCAAGTGCTAATAAATCAGGCTTCTTCAACTTATCAAATTTCTCCCAATCTATAGTTTCAAGAAACTCTTCAGCTTTGAACTCTGCCATACTGTACTTTCACTTTTAAGACTCAGTAAATTAATGTCAACTTTTTTTTTTCAGTGTATTTCCCGGACGAGCCCCCAATTTTGTTATGAGCCGTACTTGACTCAAGGCCAAAATCACCTTTTTCCCGAACTCACACGAATGCACAACACAAATACACTGTTTGTTTAAGCTAACAAAATCTAAGTCTTTAATTGAAAACAGAGTATGATTGGTACATATAATAACACTATCGCATATACAATAAAATCACACAATGACAGTTTTACTATATCAGTACTTAACCAGCTGTCTTCTTGTTGGTGATCCTAGAGTTCTTGCAATGTTCTGGACGACTGATGTAATATATCCTTATTCTCTTGTTCTGCGAAAATCAGCGAAGTCCATCGTACACTTGCATTTATAAACCCTTGCACATAAAATCCTCATACGAAAATGATGATGCTTCCTCCAATCTCCTTTGCGCTGCTATCTCCACAAATATATCTCCTTGCACTGCTTTCTCCACAATATCTCTTTGCGCTGCCTTCTCCAAAAATGGCGTTTCTTTCACCAATCACTCTTTTCCAGGGAACAGGTTTCTTTAACACAGCTCCGCTGTTTTTGACAGATGCGTGGCCTTCACAAACTCAGCAAACTCCAGCAATTCGACAGAAGAACTTTTAATCCTTTGATGAGGAAGAGCACTTTTGTGTGCTCGCTGTCTTCTTCGTTGCTGTATTAAAATTAGCTCAATTATTGGCTATATAAACTGGTTAAAATGTACTTCTTTTTTGAAGCACGAAGACCATCACACACATGTGGAGTTTTCAATCTCACATGACATTCTGTAAAGTCCCAACAAAAGCCTTCAACTTTTTATATCAGTACTCATGCAAAAAACCCATCATCTATTAATAAACCATTACTTCAATCACATTTTCACAACATTGCTGCAATCTTGGGATTTCCCAAGATTAATTATACACATTCACATTACATCACTTCCTGGGGGGTTTTCCTTATGGTGCAATAATGAACTGGGGCTTTCCAAGTTCCAAACATAGATCTGACTTTGTTTACAATAATTTGGGGGAATTCCAAAACGACTTTCCACATCATTATCTTGCACGTACAAGGGGGTTTCCCATCTCATGAAATACTTTCAGCTTGTAAACAAAGTTAAATAATTAAATTAAATCAAATTACTCAGGGCACATCACACCGGACACAGAACAAACATCTAGCATGTAAGAATCGTGTTTCTCTGACCATGCTGACAATGCAATTCCTCTAAAACCTTTGAAAAGTTGGCGAATATACAGCATCTAGTCTGAGTATGCCGACTCTGCGACTCAACCAAAGAAGAAGAAGAATGTTGTCAAAATTGAGCAAAAACCAAAATTTTATTTAATTTTCGGAAAATCCAAAATAATTTACTATTTTGGTCATTTTGGCTAAATGTTAAAAAAAACGTCATAATTAAAAAAAAAAAGGAAATAAGATTTTTGATTAATTCGTTTTGATATGACAAGTAGTTGCCAAGCTCTTAAGACTGGCCCACCAAATTAAGATTATAAATATGGTACTAAGGGGTTTCTTGAAATATGTAACAAATAATGCAAATACATTAGATCCAATTTTTGAAGATGATCCTAAGAAAGTGCACAACTTGTAAAGGAGCAATCGTACACGAATGTAGTTTTGATAAGACTATTGACTATTACATTTTATTTGTTCCGACAAATTTGTTTCGAGGTAGGCCCCCTCTCATCAAGGAAAGATGAGAGGTAGTCCTCCCTGATGAGAGGTATAAAATATGTAATACAATATTTACGAGGGATATACCGTTTTCAGCCCCACCCTTTTCGCATCAGCCCCGGGCACTTCAATATGAAATGGATATAGGTTTAGGGCTGGCACTTCCGAAGTAAGGGGCATTCGGTGAGAGCAAAATGTAAAAAATATGGGGTCATTGGGTGAGAACATGACCTTTTTTAATGGAACCTTTGGGTGAGAGCCGAAACAGCGTCAAAAACCTCAAAAAGGCTTCAAATTTCTTTGTTTTTTCAAAATAGGTAACAAAATCAGTGATAAAAGAAAGTTGCTGTTCAAATTGAAAAATAAGGGTCTTTGGGCATGTTGGGTGACAGATCAAATGGAAAAATAGGGTGTCTTCGGGTGACAGAACATGTGTTCGTAAAAAACATATGGGGTCTTTGGATATGAGAGCGACGCTGAAAAGGGGGGTCTTAACAGCCCTACATACGCGTCACCTCCAAAGTTGGAGTGCCGCCCCCCCCCCCTTACAAGTGTTTGTGAACAGTCCCTACTTGCAATTGCAAGGACCTGTGAATTTAATATTTTGTAAATTGAGTTTGGGCCCTTTTTTCTGTTTAAAGCATGATTTAAATAGTGTAAAAATCATGCACCAAATGACTTCAATTGGATCTTCATTTTGCAAAATTTTCCACACTTCTGAGGGGGGAATATACCCCCTGAGACGAAAAAAGGCGGTTTGTTTAGTGACGGAGGAACACAAACCGGCTGGGACCGAGACAATTTGTCAAGTTGCGACTATTATGATTGATATAGGCCTGATGATTTTTGTATCCCAGATAGCATGGCGATATTGGTCTAATATTATTTGTATAATTCTTAAGTTAAAATCATTTTTTGTAAATTAAGTTTGGTAGTTTTAAATCTGTAAAGCGCATTGAGGAATCTGAGATTCACAATGCGCTATATAAATGCTGTTTTATTATTATTATTATTATTATTATGGTGGCCCAATGTATGTTCCATAATGGCCCAACATTGGTTGCTGATATCACACCAATATAATTTGCTCATGGGCCCAAGATTGGTCCAGAATTGGGCTTGGGCCAATGTTGGCCCCAGCTTGGCCCAAACCTTGTCACAGACATTGAACCAACATTGGGCCTGTACCTATTTCTTATTGGCAAACAAGTGGCTGCCAATGTTTTAACAATAATGTAATTTTAGTCAGTACCGTAACCAGTGGGGTGGCCGGGGGGGGGCAAGCTGCCCCCCGGACACAAAAAAAAAACTGGGAAGAAGAGCAAAAAAATTGGGAAGGGGGAAGGAGAGAAAAGAGGAAGAAAAAAGGAAGGAGAAGAGAAAAGAGGAAGAAGAGAAAGGAAAAGAAAAAAAAAGAGGGGAAAAAGGGAAGGAGAAGAGAAAAGGGAAGGAGAAGAGAAAAGGGAAAGAAAGAGGGAATTTGAAATTTGTACTCTGAAACACTGATTTTTAGCTTCTAATATGCCAAAAAACCCGGAGCTTCAGGAAACCAAAGCAATTGAAGTAACAAGCAAAGAAGAAACCAAAGCAACTGAAGTAACCAAGACAAGCAAAGAAACCAAAGCAATTGAAGTAACAAGCAAAGAAGAAACCAAAACCAAAGCAACTGAAGCAACCAAGACAAGCAAAGAAACCAAAGCAATTGAAGTAACAAGCAAAGAAGAAACCAAAGCAACTGAAGTAACCAAGACAAGCAAAGAAACCAAAGCAATTGAAGTAACAAGCAAAGAAGAAACCAAAGCAACTGAAGTAACCAAGACAAGCAAAGAAACCAAAGCAATTGAAGTAACAAGCAAAGAAGAAACCAAAGCAACTGAAGCAACCAAGACAAGCAAAGAAACCAAAGCAATTGAAGTAACAAGCAAAGAAGAAACCAAAGCAACTGAAGTAACCAAGACAAGCAAAGAAACCAAAGCAATTGAAGTAACAAGCAAAGAAGAAACCAAAGCAACTGAAGTAACCAAGACAAGCAAAGAAACCAAAGCAATTGAAGTAACAAGCAAAGAAGAAACCAAAGCAACTGAAGCAACCAAGACAAGCAAAGAAACCAAAGCAATTGAAGTAACAAGCAAAGAAGAAACCAAAGCAACTGAAGTAACCAAGACAAGCAAAGAAACCAAAGCAATTGAAGTAACAAGCAAAGAAGAAACCAAAGCAACTGAAGTAACCAAGACAAGCAAAGAAACCAAAGCAATTGAAGTAACAAGCAAAGAAGAAACCAAAGCAACTGAAGTAACCAAGACAAGCAAAGAAACCAAAGCAATTGAAGTAACAAGCACAGAAGAAACCAAAGCAACTGAAGCAACCAAGACAAGCAAAGAAACCAAAGCAATTGAAGTAACAAGCAAAGAAGAAACCAAAGCAACTGAAGTAACCAAGACAAGCAAAGAAACCAAAACAATTGAAGTAACAAGCAAAGAAGAAACCAAAGCAACTGAAGTAACCAAAACAATCAATGAGGAAACTGAAGTAACTGAAGTAACCAAGACAAACCAAACTGAAACCAAAGCAACCAAGAAAAGTGAAGACTCCGGACACAGAACAAACATCTAGCATGTAAGAATCGTGTTTCTCTGACCATGCTGACAATGCAATTCCTCTAAAACCTTTGAAAAGTTGGCGAATATACAGCATCTAGTCTGAGTATGCCGACTCTGCGACTCAACCAAAGAAGAAGAAGAAGAAGAATGTTGTCAAAATTAAGCAAAAACCAAAATTTTATTTAATTTTCGGAAAATCCAAAATAATTTACTATTTTGGTCATTTTGGCTAAATGTTAAAAAAAACTTCATAATTAAAAAAAAAAAAGAAATAAGATTTTTGATTAATTCGTTTTGATATGACAAGTAGTTGCCAAGCTCTTAAGACTGGCCCACCAAATTAAGATTATAAATATGGTACTAAGGGGTTTCTTGAAATATGTAACAAATAATGCAAATACATTAGATCCAATTTTTGAAGATGATCCTTAAGAAAGTGCACAACTTGTAAAGGAGCAATCGTACACGAATGTAGTTTTGATAAGACTATTGACTATTACATTTTATTTGTTCCGACAAATTTGTTTCGAGGTAGGCCCCCTCTCATCAAGGAAAGATGAGAGGTAGTCCTCCTGATGAGAGGTACAAAATATGTAATACAATATTTACGAGGGATATACCGTTTTCAGCCCCACCCTTTTCGCATCAGCCCCGGGCACTTCAATATGAAATGGATATAGGTTTAGGGCTGGCACTTCCGAAGTAAGGGGCATTCGGTGAGAGCAAAATGTAAAAAATATGGGGTCATTGGGTGAGAACATGACCTTTTTTAATGGAACCTTTGGGTGAGAGCCGAAACAGCGTCAAAAAACCTCAAAAAGGCTTCAAATTTCTTTGTTTTTTCAAAAATAGGTAACAAAATCAGTGATAAAAGAAAGTTGCTGTTCAAATTGAAAAATAAGGGTCTTTGGGCATGTTGGGTGACAGATCAAATGGAAAAATAGGGTGTCTTCGGGTGACAGAACATGTGTTCGTAAAAACATATGGGGTCTTTGGATATGAGAGCGACGCTGAAAAGGGGGGTCTTAACAGCCCTACATACGCGTCACCTCCAAAGAGTGCCGCCCCCCCCCCCTTACAAGTGTTTGTGAACAGTCCCTACTTGCAATTGCAAGGACCTGTGAATTTAATATTTTGTAAATTGAGTTTGGGCCCTTTTTTCTGTTTAAAGCATGATTTAAATAGTGTAAAAATCATGCACCAAATGACTTCAATTGGATCTTCATTTTGCAAAATTTTCCACACTTCTGAGGGGGGAATATACCCCCTGAGACGAAAATATACCCCCTCGAACACCCTCTGCGTGTTTAACACAAATTAGGCCTTCAATAATAGGGGAAACTTGTCCACGAAAAGCATCATTCATGGACCGCTCATTTCACAAATGTTCGGCCTTTTCAAACTTAAACTAAAATTTTGCACACTAATAATAGTGCCAAAATGGTCCTCCAAATCGCTTCTTATGTCTTCATTTTGCAAACTGAGTTATTACTTCTGAGGTGGGCACATTTTACAGCAGGGGCCTATACAGGTTTTAACCAGCAAAAACCGAGCCGGGGATGTTTGGTGTACCTGATGAACCCCTTTTTGACATCTGCTAAAGCTAGCCTACATTTTGCGTTTGCGGTACCGGTATCTACAAATAGTGACTGGAGGGCCTATGATCATGATGCCAGTTTTGTGTCAACCGTGACCAATCACGTCCTACAAAGGCCTACATTTGAAAACAGGTTTATTTGGAATCAGCGATCATCATTTCACGGGTTGTCGCGCGACAGGCGGTTTGTTTAGTGACGGAGGAACACAAACAGGCTGGGACCGAGACAATTTGTCAAGTTGCGACTATTATGATTGATATAGGCCTGATTTTTGTATCCCAGATAACATGGCGATATTGGTCTAATGGTGGCCCAATGTATGTTCCATAATGGCCCAACATTGGTTGCTGATATCACACCAATATAATTTGCTCATGGGCCCAAGATTGGTCCAGAATTGGGCTTGGGCCAATGTTGGCCCCAGCTTGGCCCAAACCTTGTCACAGACATTGAACCAACATTGGGCCTGTACCTATTTCTAGTGGCAAACAAGTGGCTGCCAATGTTTTAACAATAATGTAGGCTAATTTTAGTATTGGGCCAATATTGATGCAATGGATTACTGTAATTATTGGACGTTATTGGCCCGGGAAAATCATGTTTCTGTTTGCCTTTTTTTTTTCATAAAAACATAATTGTGTTTGGGAGTGGCCTTCTCTCTTTTCTCTTTTTCCTAGCTATTTTCTTCCATTTCTTGCTTTGTTTTTCAAAGCTATCTAGGCCAGCATTCATATTTATTAGCCTGCACTGGCTATCCAGGCTTGTGCATTTGTATGGGCTTGCCTGGAATGGTCCATGGTTTTCCATGGATTAGCATGTGTCCCTCATGGACCAACCTGTGTAAACAAACAAACAAATGACAACTCCCCCCCCATCCCCAAAAATAAACCGACACGGGGTTTATTTGCTCAATTTTTTTAGCAAAGCGAGGCGAGGGCACTAGAGTGGTGACGAGCTTCAAATAACGGCAGGGGACGGTCATATTGCATTGTTTACCTTCGAAGAATTCAGAAAATGGGTGCATAAATCAACTATTTCGGCGTCCATGAACTACATTTCAACGCTTCCTTTCGATGAACACTGAAAGGTAGGAATTGAGCACAATAGTAGGCCTAGATGATAACAGATAACTTGATATGCATCATGATGATTAGCCTCTCAGTGGCAGTTGAGATTGGATTCAGCACTTCCTTTCTCTTGACCCAAAGGCTGACATGACAGTAAAATTGTTAACTTGATTGTTGGGAGTGGCCTTCTTTTCCTTGTTCTTTGTCTTCAAATCTTTTTCTCACTTCTCTTTACATACAGGCCAGCATGCTTATAATAGCTTTTTAGCCTGGCTTGAGCATTTTGTTTGAGCCTGATCCCATCAGGACCCAAGCGTGTCTCCTCACGGAGCGACTGTTTAAACAAACAAACAAACAAACATATAATGCAACATGCATGTACAGCGGTTGACAGTACAAAAAGTACGATTATAATGCGCACGATTTGAGGTTGACACATATGAGACTCATATGTGTCAACCTCAAACCCAGCCATGACATTTATCGTGCTTGTTAACTTAAGGGCTGGGGTATGAACGTTTGGACAGTATTTATTTTGGGACATTAGAGCACATCAGATATATCGAATTGCATTCTGAATACGAAGAATGTCATTCTGATATCAAATAATTTTGAATTTTTGAAATTGCAATTTAATACACATTTTATGGCAAATCATTAAAATTGATATTTTTGATATTTAACAGTACTTGAAGTAAACTTTATAAATCTGATGATTTATACTTAAAGTGTATGTAGGTGGGTTGAAAAGCCGACGATCAATTGAAAATTTTGACCTTTCGTATTGAAGATATGGATTTTTTTTCCAAAAACACCAAAAAAATTAGGTCTTTTGGGAAAAAATCCATATCTTCAATATGAAAGGTCAAAATTTTCAATTGACCGTCGGCTTTTCCTCCTGCTACATACACTTTAAGAATATATCATTAGATTTATATAATTTACTTTCGAGGACTGTTATATATCAAAAATTCGAAAAATATCAAATTTTTATAATTTGTCATAAAATTTGTATTATATTGTGATTTTCAAAAATGAAAATTATTTGATATCAGAAAGACATGCTTCAGATTCAGAATACAATCGATAGGTCTGAGGTGCTCTCATGTGCCACAAAAAATATATACTATCGAAACGCAATAAACGCTCATTTTAGATCCCTTAATGTTATCCATGTATAATTTAGCTAGACTCGCTACGTACCAGTCCTACAAGGTGTCCCAGAATGATTTATACCGTGTTTGAAAAAATATTTAAAATAGATAGTCAACAGTGTATCCAATTTTAATAAGTGCAATAGGCCTACAATAACAGACATGTCTCCTACTTATTCTGTGACTTTCATATAAATAGCTTGATTCGTTTTGGCGTGACATTGATATTACTGAAAATATATGAAAACGGTGTGTGTAACTTACAGTGCAAAGGCATCATAACACATGGATCCTTTATCACCATTGTCCAGCCGTACTCTGCAATATACTGGAGAAATCCTACATTCTTTTATAGGAAATACATCAAATTTGAATTGACCCAGATACAACGCTGAATAATTCATGAGATTTACATGTATAAATGAAACATTTCAATATATGACTTCAGATATTTAGTTGAAAATCATAGTTTTTATGCGATTTTGACAACAAAATTTACCCAAAAACTTCATTATTACAGAGGATATAACTTCCTCAAGGATCCTTCGCATCAATTTTGAAGCTTCTCCGTTACGTAGCTGTGGGTTTCCTAATATTACTGTGTATATAAATACATGCTGTGACACTAAGGACGAATCTTCTCTATACTTTTATAACAAATCTATCTCTTTCAAATGATGAAACTCACACATCGCAATAATTGTCTTCAAAACCACTGCCAAATAAAGCATAGTATAAGGTCACTCAAGCATAACAAATCCTTTATTCCATACAAGGATTGCTTCGTAACATCATAAATAATCGTTAGATATCAAATTTTTAGTAGAAGTAAGAACAGGATGCAACTAATATACCTGCAAAACATTTTCCAAATAACTTTGCGCTGAACGGTTAGTAATTTTACAGGTTTTCAAAATAGGTTGTTTTGTCAAAACTTGGAATTCACCATTTCTACGCAATATCCTGTAACTTCTATTAGAAACGTCCAATTTCTAAAATCTAAAGTTTCTAAGAAAGTTAAATATATGTAGATCTTAGAAATTAAAACAATACTACCAATAGTGATGCTCTTCATACCTAGAAAAATTCAACTTTCCCGGTATATATCATTCTGGGACATCCTGTATTATAATATATACATGTATGCTACGCCGTACATAATTATACTAGCCTAAATGCATATTATTATTAGGACTGGCTCACAACCCGGGGGGAGAGGGGGGCACATCTAAAAATTTTGGTGGGTATGTTCCCCGAATTTTGAGGTGGTGATGGGTCTTTGGGAGCTAACGGCGTACCGGTAAAAGGGGGGACTTTTGGAGCTGCAAACAGTCAAAATCAAGGGTCTTTCTTGGCATTTTGTTTGAAAATCGCCTAAGAACCAGAAATACAAGGAATGAGCAATTTTGTGGTCTTTTAGAGCTGAGATTATCAAAATCAATGGTCTTTTGGAGCTCTATTTTGGTCAATGTAGGGAGTCTTTCGAAGCTACAAAATCCTAAAAAGGGGGTGGGTCTTTCCGGGAATATAACCGTATGGTCATTTGTGTTAAGTGCCCCCGAGCTCGCAACATTTTCATTTTGTATGTCAATGGGAAATATACAGTCTTAACAATTTGTGCAGGTCAGAGATTTGAACAATTTCTTTAGAATGTTATCAATCATGCAATGTAATATTATAATATAAAATTTGGTACCCACCTCATTTTGCTTGCTAATTAAAGACTCAGTTGAAACAAACTCTTGATCAGAGCCCTCGCAGTACCTTAGAAGATCCATGATCCCTGAGTAAAATAAACCCAAGCAAGTGACTAGTAAACCGGGCTAGTAAAGTAAAGAAAATGTAAGGCCAATCCTTGCCTGGTTTAGACCATTCTGTAAAAAATTAATACCACTCCTAGTACAGAGCTTGCCGAAGGCCGAAGGCAAGCTGCACTACATTGTATAACTTGGCAAGCTACGTAAGTCACCAACCAGCACTTCCCTGTCACCAACAAGTAGGGCCACTATGCAGTATAACTGTCTACCCACACCACAGATACTGGTCTGGGTCTACCCCACCCATCAACCGCTCAAGTCCACTCACCGAGGCGCCAGCCGACCTACAGCTGGTCTTTACTATAGTGTCAGAGGGCATATGGCATGGTTTTTCATTTTTTCTTTCAATTGCATGGAAAATAGGTCGGCTTTGGAGCAAAGCTAACTTAAGGATCGAATGCATTTTAGTGTTCAAAAAGGCTTTATCGACTTTACTGCTACAGTCAAAATTCTGGACTGTCGAATTCTGCAAGGTTTGCAGAATTCGAATCAGGGATAAAAATATACGATCTTTGCGAAATTGCGATCAACTTTGGACGTATGGAAAAGACATTATTGCCAAACACTATACAATAGAATAGAACATTCGATGTCAACTTGTCAAAATTATGAAAATATTGAAGAAAAATAATTCAAACTTTTTAGCTTGACAAATCCATTAAATGAGTACTCACGACTTAAACTTTCGCCATCAGGGCTGATGGCTTCACAAGTGAATTGGTCCACTGCTTTTCCCGTTAAACGGCTTGTTTCCCCAGGTTGCCCCTTCCCATTCTATGATATATTGATATGGTTTTCTTGTGCTATGTAGTCTGTAATGGCTGATTTGTGCTGTTCTGAGGTGGATTCTTTTCTGTTTGCTCTCGTGAATTTTCTTTCTGCAATAGTTTCAGAGTCCTTTTTATGCTCTTTTAGCCTTGTACCAAACTGTCGCCCAGTCTCCCCTACATAAGACTTGTCGCATCCTTTGCAAGGAATATTATACCACCTCACTTGTCTGCTCAATCTCCTTCCTTCGGGTGGACCAGCAGACTTTTCAGAGTGTTGGTGGGTCTCATGGCTGTGGAAATATTATGTTTCCTGAAGATACTTTGTAGTTTCTCCGCCAAGTCTTCAAGTCTTCTTCTTTTTCTGTCTACCTTTCGGTTGTTTGTCATTCATTTGCTGCTTCACTCTAACCAACGACCATTTGGAGTAACCACATTCTCTAAGCGCTGTCCTGATCTTATTCTCTACCTCTTTCTTATCTCTGTAACTATGTTCTCCATTCTATCCATCAATGTCCGGATGACCCCAAGTTTTTGAAGAAAATGTGCTCCCCAAACTTGTGGAAAGTATGCAAAACAATTGCCATTCAAACGTGTGGGAAACTGAAAGAGCATATTCACAGGCTAGTATTTTAGCTGGGGTTGTGCAATATAATTATTAGCCGGGTAAAATGGGGGGGGCAAGCCGACGAGTTAGTCAGACAAGATTTTGCACTAAAGTCAAAGTAACATTACAAAGCAAAAGGAATACAAATTATCTCTTGCTTTAAGGGCTGGGGTATGAACGTTTGGACAGTATTTATTTTGGGACATTAGAGCACATCAGACATATCGAATTGCATTCTGAATACGAAGAATGT
Organism: Amphiura filiformis; assembly: GCF_039555335.1. NCBI lineage: Eukaryota > Metazoa > Echinodermata > Ophiuroidea > Amphilepidida > Amphiuridae > Amphiura > Amphiura filiformis. Next base: position 55,160,657 of record NC_092643.1, read on the forward strand.
CATTCTGATATCAAATAATTTTGATTTTTGAAATTCGCAATTTAATACACATTTTATGGCAAATCATTAAAATTGATATTTTTGATATTTAACAGTACTTGAAGTAAACTTTATAAATCTGATGATTTATAATTAAAGTGTATGTAGGTGGGATGAAAAGCCGACGATCAATTGAAAATTTTGACCTTTCGTATTGAAGATATGGATTTTTTCCCAAAACACCAAAAAAAAATTAGGTCTTTTGGGAAAAAATCCATATCTTCAATATGAAAGGTCAAAATTTTCAATTGATCGTCGGCTTTTCCTCCCTGCTACATACACTTTAAGAATATATCATTAGATTTATATAATTTACTTTAGGACTGTTATATATCAAAAATTTGAAAAATATCAAATTTTTATAATTTGTCATAAAATTTGTATTATATTGTGATTTTTAACAAATGAAAATTATTTGATATCAGAAAGACATGCTTCAGATTCAGAATGCAATTCGATAGGTCTGAGGTGCTCTCATGTCCCACAAAAATATTGTCGATACATACAAACGCCATTTTGGATCCCTTAAGGGATCTAAAATGAGCGTTTATTGCGTTTGTATTCTGAATTGTATTCTGAATACGAAGTATGTCTTTCTGATATCAAATAATTTTCATTTTTTGAAAATCACAATATAATACAAATTTTATGACAAATTATAAAAATTTGATATTTTTCGAATTTTTGATATATAACAGTCCTCGAAGTAAATTATATAAATCTAATGGTATATTCTTAAAGTGCATGTAGCTGGGAGCAAAAGCCGACGGTCAATTGAAAATTTTGACCTTTCATATTGAAGATATGGATTTTTTCCCAAAAGACCTTATTTTTTTTTTGGTGTTTTGGGAAAAAAAATCCATATCTTCAATACGAAAGGTCAAAATGTTCAATTGATCGTCGGCTTTTCAACCCACCTACATACACTTTAAGTATAACTCATCAGATTTATAAAGTTTACTTCAAGTACTGTTAAATATCAAAAATATCAATTTTTAATGATTTGCCATAAAATGTGTATTAAATTGCGAATTTCAAAAATTCAAAATTATTTGATATCAGAATGACATTCTTCGTATTCAGAATGCAATTCGATATATCTGATGTGCTCTAATGTCCCAAAATAAATACTGTCCAAACGTTCATACCCCAGCCCTTAAGGGATCTAGAATGAGCGTTTATGGCGTATTTTTTTGTGGGACATGAGAGCACCTCAGACGTATCGAATCGCATTCTGAATACGAAGCATGTCTTTCTGATTGTGACCAAAACCCGAATTGGAGATCACAATGACCGGATTACTGAAACAAAAGCAAGTTATTGGGATGCGGTAGACACTAGATCTATACAATGAGTACTCCAGACAAAGTATATACGTAATCTATCATAAATAAATGTATCAGATTTATTTTTTTCTTTAACCTGATTCCAACTCCAATACAATTAATTCGAGTACAAAAATATTATAATCTATTTCTATAACACCAGTGGTTATATTAAGTATATGACACAATAGTATTCTATTTGGATTTGAATTTGAAAATCATCCACTCAGATTTGAATTTAATAATAATAATAAGGATCAACAATAAATGTCAATAAAGTCCAAGTGAAAAAAAAAAAAAAAAGTGGTTTCCAAAACGTAACGGTCAATCAATGTTCGCTTCAACCAAGCGCCATGTTGAAAGTGAAATTCCAAAATTTAATATAAATTGATTTGACCGATTTATAATCCAAGTTTCTTGCAATTTAGCTGTGTTTTGAAATATCAAAATTAATATGTATAAACCTGTTAATAATACACAACCTCACAAAAGTATACACAAACCCACGGCCGTTCAATTGAAGCTGATCCGAAGAATTGGTACCGATAATGTATTCGCGATAAGTTCATGCGTAAATGACGATGTAAAAATGCCAAACGCTGATCGCGAAAGTTCATAAACCGGTAGAAAATGATGTTCTATCCAATTGCAGATCGGGTCGTTGTTGTTGACGGAAGTTGTGTGCGAGGTGAAGTTCAAGTGGTGAAAGTGATTCCAGTCGTTGGTAACCAGTAGCAAACGAAAATATGGTGAAAACCCCTTAACCCATCCAGTTCCTCAAATGAAAATATGGACTGGAATATAAACAAACAAACAACCCAAAATTTGAAAATACGTGCGCAAGTTGAATAGATTTTTAATACAAAATATCAAAACAATAAAATACGCACTTTCATTTTAAATTGATGCACACGACCACTTTTAAACCCCATTTAATTAACAAGGGCGTGGCACTGACGTCATCTAATTTGCATACAGGTGCATCTCTTTTGTTTCCTTATTTGCACAACAATACATTTTCTTTCCAAAACAGTTGCTTTCGCAATCCACCGAAATTATATAAATATTTCTCAATGTCGTAAATTCTCATTTCACGATTGTAAATTAGGGCCTACATATATACAAATAATACAAACAATAATATAAACACAGCAACGATATTATAGACTCCCAACATTTTACGGGAAGAACTATTCTCACAAAACCGTTTTTTTCTAATTCATTCAATTACAATTTCTTTAGCTGAATTTTTCTTCCAACCCACATTTTGGACATTCCCAGCCATTCATTTCTTTAAACGTGGGAAATTCTTTCAAGTTCAAGAATTGGTAAATTGATGAATCAAATAATTACCTTTCCAAAAATTGGTTAAAATTTTCCAACACAAACGTTTGAGATCAAACATGCTAAAAGAAACTTTCCAAATTTCCAAATTAAATATTTCGCCATAATTAGGCCCAAATTAATTACATATACAAAACAATATATTTTACTTACGTTGACTTCAGATATAGTTTATGCGGCGTTACATGCATCGCTCTGGTAGTCTCTTGAGAACACCCACGTCCAGGACTGCCATCACAGTCTCAAGTGTCTCTAAATACCCGCGCCGGTCTAACCTCAAAACCAGGAAATTTTACTCATCGTCAAATACATAATTGACCTCAATTGCTCATACTACGCATGCAATTGCCAACTGAGTAATTAATTTCACAGAGGTACTGTGACCGCGCCCATTAATAAAGGTGAACCACCAAGGCGGTGGCGATGAACCCACGACTTTACACCGCAGAAATTATATCGAAAGTAAATGAAAACGCTCTTCCAATGCGCACGTTAAAATCGGGTCACAATACTTCCATTGTGATTTAAAAATCCCGGTATAAATCCAGGTGGTCCGATTAACTTACAAAAGAAATACGAAAATATTGGCCGCGTGTGGCGCTATGCCTGAAAACTTAATGATCAAGTGAATCAGACGGCGCTGGACATTTACAGAAATAATATATTTTTAAAAAAATGCGAGTTCTGACGTGACACTGATATCAAATAATTTTCATTTTTTGAAATTCACGATATAATACAAATTATATGACAAATTATGAAAATTTGATATTTTTCAAATTTTTGATATATAACGGTCCTCGAAATAAATTTTATAAATCTAATGATATATTCTTAAAGTGTATGTATTTCCCAAAAAGACCTATTTTTTTTTTTTTTTTTTTTTTTTTTTTTTTTTTGGAAAAAAAATCCATATCTTCAATACGAAAGTTAAAATTTTCATTTGATCGTCGGCTTTTCATCCCACCTACATACACTTTAAGTATAAATCATCATACCCCTTCCCTTAACACTTTGAGATTTATTAGAAGTAATTCTTAAAACTGCGTGTTTTACAAAAACAAAATACAAAAGATTAATTTGTTGTGTGTATTTTTTTTAATTACTAGTATCGCATATATCTTAAACACAACATGCCACAAAGTTCAAACTGGTCTCATTTCTGATATAGGAGTACGAGTTAATATTAAATAATAATATTTTTTCTTGTTTTTTTTTTTTCAATTTGCTCAATTATTCTTTTGCAGACATACAATGGAGTCATCTATCAAGGACAGCCCGCTGTTGTTTTGCAGAACATGTGGTTTGCAACGAGTCTGTGATGTCGAAAAAGAACTCCAAAAACTCTTTGCAGAAAAATACTTGCAATTGCCAAACATGTGTGGTATTTGTCAGAAGCAAGTGGAACCTAATAATGACACTAAAACTAACATAAAGAAGTGTGAACAATCTGGTAAGAAAGAACAAAGTGATAACAGTGATGGTGAGGATTGTGGTGTATGTGAAGATATCTACGGTGAGAATGACGATTTGAGGCTAGAATCAAATAGACGTGTTGTAAAAAAGAAGAAAATAGAAACAATAAAAGTCACCAAACGTCGTAGAAAAACAACTTCCACAACTGCAAAAAAAACCAGGCAAGAAAAACCTGTAAATATTGTAAACGACAAACGTTCCAGGGTAACAAGGTTAAGAACAGGTGCAATAACAAATAGAAAATATACCAATCCTCAGGATGATGAATTCTCAACCGAAGATGAATCTGATTCGGAGTCAAATTCTGAGGACACTGACAATGAGGTACAAGATGCCATGGAGAGTGAGCTAGATGAGGACATTGACGATGAAGTCAAACAATTGATGCAAATGAAAGAAGATCCTGAATTGATGGCATCATCAACAGTACTGGAAGAAACAGATCAAAGTCTCATCAAGTTTCTTGATCCAGAACTTGTGGAAATGACATTGCCTTCAGATGATCCAAAAAGACCTCTGAAATGCAAGGTTTGCAATGCAACTTTCGTTACTATTGGATCATTTGCTAACCATGTGTCAGACCACACGAATAAAGGGCCAATGGCGAAGCCACTGAAGTGCTCAGATTGTGGGAAGAATTGCGCTACGAAGGGTTTCAAGCAGCATAGAAGTGGCCATATCAAATTTAAGGCTCCTCAGCAGTGTACCTACAAAGGGTGTAATTTCACATTCAAGGAGAGGAACATTTTTCAAAGCCATTTGGATGTACACAAAGGTGTCAAACGTAATTGTTGCAAGGTATGTGGTGCAGGTTATATGAGAAAGACAGATCTGACCGTACATCATCAACGAGACCATGCTAAAGGAGCAAAGCAACTTCTTTGCAGGTATTGTAAGAAGCCCTTCCTAGCAGATTTAAAGCGAGACGACATGAGAGAAGAGTTCATGAGAATCGGGAGCATCTTGAATGTGAGGAGTGTGGCTTTACATGTCTGTCGCAATATAAACTAAAGAGACACAAAGAATCCCACAATACAGAATTGAAAACCGATTTCGTTTGCAGCAAATGTAGAGAATGTTTTACAGATCAAATTACGCTTGACCGGCATGCTGACTTAAACACATGTAGCGCCCCTGTTGACATTGACTGGGAAGATGCAACAAAATTCGTGGATCCACGACTCGTGGCGCTCATGGATAAGCCAAGAACAATGAGCAAACCTTTCAGGTGTAAACAATGTGCAATGAGCGAATTCAACATTGCGTCTGTATTTTTGAAACATGTGAAATATAAGCACCCAGAAATTGAGTGCCATGTGACACATGCATACACTTGTGGTCAGTGTGATGTGAAATTTAAAAAGTATAACACAATGGTAAACCATAACAATACAACACACTTGCTTCTCATGCCATATATGTGCGATTATGATGGCTGTAACAGAGGTTTCAAATGGTCATGTACATTGAAAAAGCACAAAGATACTCACAGATGTGATGGTGACAGACGGACATACATATGCCATATCTGTGGAGCAGGCTTGTTGTCAAGTCCGCAACTTAAATATCACATCGAGGCTGTACATTGTAAAAGTAAACCCCGACCATACAAATGCACGTACTGTGATAAAGGTTTTCTTTTTAAAGGGAAAAGGAACGACCATGAAAGAATAAGACATCTCAATGAAAGACCTCATGTGTGTGAAGTCTGTGGAAAGTCATTTAAAGAAAAGAGTGATCTGGTTACTCATAATTACTCACACACGGGTGAACGCCCTTTCGCTTGTCATCTGTGCGAGTATCGTTGTACTCGTCGCGACTATCTGAAGAAGCATATCCGGATACACACAGGAGAACATCCTTACAGATGTGAACTGTGTAAGAGAACATTTATGCAAAAAAACACCCTTAATAATCACGTGAAGAAAGTTCATTCTACATACTCAACATATAAAGAAAAACCCAAAAAATCATTGGCACCATCGGATGAAACTGTCATGGCTACTTTAAATATTCCCCCGGACACGTCTGATGGAACAGCCGATGGTCCTTCTAAAACTCCTCATCCTCATATTGTGAAAAAACAAGAGGTAGCTTATGAAACAATTATGTTTCCCCTGCAAGTTATGGAATGTATGAATTTACAGACACTGTAATACCGTAAAACCTCGTCTACAAGCATATAGAGTGCTTCTGATGAAAACTAAATTAATCCAGGTGCCAATCTGGAATTTGAGCAAATAAATGGCAGATCCAAGCATATGCGAACAAGTATTATTGAAAGACCGATCTTTTGTATTGGCATATGCACGCTAGTTTTGTATGAACTTAGCTTTCATCAAAAACACTATAATTATATGCTTGTAGACGAGGTTTTACGGTATACGGGTAATATAATAATCATTTATAAAATGTATATTGTTACTATGCAAATTGCAACGTGATCATCATATGAATGATTTACTATCTGACCACTGCTGGTGATCACAGCTCAATTTTATCATTTTTATCAATAAATAAGTTCCCGGTTACAATCGTAATTGTTCATACTGGGTCCTATATACCATGTATACATAGAGGACTTATAGTACCGGTACATAAACATGTATATAGACTGTTAATAATATACCGATTATAATTATATTGTACATTCTTAGACACTTCCTTGAATAGTGTTTGGCTATGATGCCTAAAATTAGTTTTGCTTATCGCAACATGCGTTTGGATTGATGATAATACGTTTTACAGTAGGTGTCGGTTATAGAGCAGTAAATAAATAAGGTTTATGTTTCATTTTTCATTTAAAGAAATAGCGCGCTGGTTGCTCATAATTACACTCACGCGGGTGAGCGAGTAAGATAGGCGTTAAATAACGTATTATGTGAGGGATTTCAATACATTTAGGTTATGGATGATATCGAAAAGTGATTTTAAGGGGTATTCTACATGGTGACTAAAACATCAGAAGCATTGTAAAACATGTTCAACATACGTTCATACGAAATCGTTTCTTGTTTTACTTTGTTTTCTTTATTCATTCTTTTATTCAAGTTCATTCATTCATCAACATTGAATAAAATGATATTAACACCATACAAACGACAATTTACTAAAAGCTACTAAATTCCAGTATACTTCCCCTCCCCTCTACATTATAAAACTGTAGGCGGCAGTTGTAGGCCTATATATACCCGTACGGCACTAGGGGACACGTCCAGATTGCTGGGAAGGCCGCCCCTCTCCCACCCCACCATCCTGTAACCCTCAGTGCGCCTCTACTAATGCAACTAAATCGGGGTTTTCCCTGATTTTCCTCCTTCAGAATATCGCTTTAAAGCCATTTTATAACATTTGCTGAGGAGGACGCCCTCACTGAATTTTCAAATTCTTTTTTTACAAGATTAAATTGTACTTTATTAAACCAATATGCCCTGCAAAAATCAAGACTCTAAAATCTCTTTATTATTACGATGGAATTATTAGTCGAACGCATACACGATGTTCATAACACACAGTACGTACACGGTGTGCGGGACGGTGATATACACAACAAAGGGTCGTACCATAACATGACCGAAGGGGTGGTACGTACTGGCGACATGTGCGCTGGTAGTAAATTCCAATTTTCTTTGCTTTGCCGTAGTTCGGCTCAAAAATAAAATGGGATATATCTGACAGTAAAAGCTAACATTTTATGGCAAAGAAATGCTAATCTTCAATATGAAAGGTCAAAATTTTCAATTGATCGTCGGCTTTTCCTCCCAGCTACATACACTTTAAGAATATGTCATTCGATTTATAAAATTTACTTCGAGGACTGTTATTTATCAAAAATGTGAAAAATATCAAATTTGAATAATCGTGAATTTCAAAAAATGAAAAATATTTGATATCAGAAAGACATTCTTCGTATTCAGAATGCAATTCGATATGTCTGATGAGCTCTCATGTCCCACAAAAAATACTGCCGCATGCCGAAACGCTCATTCCAGATCCCTTAAACGTTGATTAAGAAAATAACCCGACGTTACAAAATAATTCGAACTTGTTGATATGCCCCCAGCTGTCGAAATTGAATTCTGAAACCCGTCAGAATTCTAGAATCCCGGCAATTACAAAGATCTGTTGCACCACTATCCAATCATTCGCTAGACTATGCCATAGCGATTTTTGGTAAAATATATCATGAACACATTCAGTTGAACTCGAAATTAGTATTGATATTTATTACATCAAAATGCTAAATGGTTTGCACTTCCCTGGTGACAGTAACAGTAAAGGCGTATAATAATATTATTGAATGCAATATAATACAATGACACTTCACTATGATACCGTATAGCCTATAGTAGCAGCTAGTAGCACTCACGGAATTGGAAAGAGGCTTTCACCGAAGGAACTTACCAGCAGTCCCAGATCCTCGGAGCTAGCCGGGCAACCTTGGTAAATAATATTTACCCTTTTTATTATTATTATTATTATGTGCAATATGGCGATGTATTTTAAACCATTGATGAAGTCTAAAATTAAATAATGTTCGCAATTAATCAGGCTGCAAATGACATCAGCTATGAACTGACCCCGCTGGCTTGTGCAAAGCGAGGGCACTAGAATGGTGACGAGCTTGAAATAGCCGATGTTGATGTCAATTTGGACAGAATCTCTGAAAATTGGTCCATAAGATCATCGCTTTTGTCATCTCAGTGATACTTTTAACACTCAAAGAGCATAAAATCCTTTTAAAGAATATTTGAAGGTAAGAAATGAGTACAAGAATATGTGAAATGTGTGGAAAGAAAGTAATGTCATGAATGTAAACAAACATTATTATTTGTGTGATTTACTAACAATTACCATGATTGTTTAGTACTTAACTTAGCACTACACAAATATACCATACTATGCATATTCTCTTGGTCGGGGTTGTTCCCCGAGGGGGTCACTCCCATTGTGGCCTGTACACCATCCGCGATAATAAAACGTGTAAAAGGGTAGTTTTTCGTGGGTAGACACGATACGCGCGTATCGTGTTTGGGTGTCAAAATGATGAAAAATTGGAAAAAAAAGGGTAGCAAAATTTCAATTGCTAATACGTTGAAATGAAATTTGATGCCAGGAATAAAAGCCCTGTTTAGGGTGTGAAAACAGGCACGTGTTACCTGTTTAGGGTATCGCCAACTTTTAGCCAAGGGTTAAATCCTCGTTTAGGGTGGTTTTCAAAAGTTGATTATCGCAGATATATGGTGTACAGCACAGGTCACAATGAAGTGAGGCCCTGGGGGTTGTTCCATCAAGTGCACTTACCCATTTCTCACGTCTGTCAAAGGGGACACCCTCGCTAAATTGCTAGTATTGGTTTATACTTTTAGTTCCAGTCAATTTTCTCTGCATAGAAAAACGCCAATTTGTTTTGTATTTCTTTCACCAGACATACCAGAGGTATACCGTATTTATTTTATTATGACATGTTTTGTGATTCCCACATTGAGTACGGTAAGTTTCCCCTTTATATCCGAGGGGCCACTGTAAAAATTCATGTAAAAAGGGTATTTTTTTTCAGACTAGAGCACGTAACATGCGCAATTTGAATGAATAGTATCAAAGTCAGGTAATATTGGTGTAAAAGAAAAAAGGGAGTGGTTTTTGAGCTCTTACGTACTTAGGTAAGTTTTCATCGTGACATATTTTTTATGTTATTTGACACAAAAGAGTGGTTTGCGAGTGACTAAACCCAAGCCCTAAACTCCGTAAACGAGGACTGAATTCAAGTCTAGCAAGTTCCACCCTATTCGGTAATTGTACCGATATATTTTTTAATTTGGGTTTCTAAAAGGTAAACTGGGCAAAAGAAGCACAAACATTTCACAGCTTTTTAATCCCCTATCATGCAACGTGAATCATTCGATTGTGGACTATCCTTCTGATACTTGAGTGTTTGGTAACTGCAACAGTTTTGATACTTCTACTTCTACTTCAGTAATTGGCAGAGTCCATAAGTCTGGATTTCATGCCAATAGATGCGCATGTGCAGTGCCAGACGTGTTGGTGCATAATACAGAGTGCAAGTAAAAACATGGACCACCAATTAAGGGCGAGATGTAACAACAGCTCCCTTGAAAGCCTCAAAGGTACATGTAGGTGAGGCTATCACATCCACTGCACTGGGAGGGCGTTCCACCAGATTACTGTCCGGGAAAAGTACCGAGTTTTTGTAGAGAAGGATCTTGTGCTGCTAGGTGGCATTGGGGTCAGGTAGTGCTGTGCGTTGATGGCAATCTGCTGGTTTTGAATCTTGTACAGCAGAAGTAGACTGGAGATGTGTCTTCTTCTCTCAAGGGAGTCCCATTTCAGTTTGCTGATCATTGATGTTACACTGTCCCTTTGCTGGTAGTTGCTCAAAACAAACCTCGCTGCACGGCGCTGGATGTTTTCAATTGAGGTGGTTTCTTTCTTGATGTAAGGATTCCAATACTCCAAGTGAGGGCGTACTAGGGAGATGTAAGCTTGTTGTTTTAGCTTCTGGGAGCTGCCTCTTAGGTTCCGCTGGATAAGACCTAGCATCCTGTGGGCCCGAGCGGTAATGCAGTTGATGTGCGACTTTCAGGACAGATTGGTGGACAGGGTTACACCTAAGTACGGGTACTCCGTGACTGCAGATAGTGTACTTCCTTCATAGATGGTAATCAGCGCTGATGATATTGCGACGGAGGGTGAATCTTAGGATGTGACACTTATCGGTGTTGAACTTCATTAGCCAACGTGTAGACCATTGATGGAGCAGGGGCAAGTCCTCTTGTAGGGCAGCAGTGTCATCTGTATTAGAGATGTTCTATACACCAGACATTTGTCTGCGAAAAGACTTAGCTTAGATGTTATCCCTTCTGGCAGGTCATTGATGAAGGAAATGAAGAGCAGTGGGCCCAGGACGGTGCCTTGTGGGACTCTAGAGGTGACAGGGACCCATTCAGATGACTTTCCATCCACTACAACTGGCTGGGACCGGCATGTAAGAAAATTAGGTCTGTTATGTACCATACTTCTCCGTTTGTAAACAGACAAGGAGGAACCCACTAGTTCTTTTTCATGTTTTCACCCGATGCAGTAGGCCAGCATGTGAGAATGGCCAGTGCGATAGGTCTTTGCCAAACTTCACTTGGCAGTTTGCACTGTACCCATGACCCATGATGTACCACTGTACCCATGACCTTGCAATGATGCATGCTACTGCTAGTAGTGCTGTAATCGATTGTCGTAAGTATCGATAGTCGGAAAATACATAGACTTCCGACATGTCGAAACACTCAATGTCAGTATCGATACACAAACGACATGGCACACATGCTTAGATTATCTCAAATCAGGTCTCAAATTACCGTCAAATACTCAAATTACCGCTCCCAATTTAGTTTTAGCTGTTAGGCTTCAATACACTTGTTGTTAACTTGTTTCTGGAACTTACTGATAATAAAATTGGTAAACTCAAATCCGTGTTTCAAACTGCGTGAGTATCGATAATAGTATCGACATGTCGGATGTTTGCCTCCCGACATATCGATACCCAGAAAGCTTATCGATTACAGCACTAACTGCTAGTACTATACATTGGCAAAAATGACTGGTTCGCCTCAAGTTCGGTGTTGACGTAGCTGCGTATTTCGCTGGCTGCTGTGCACAGCATACATGAACAAGGGCAGTTTGTCAGCGAAAAAGCATTGACGTCACTGCCGAACTTGAGGTGAACCAACAATAGGTACAGAAATCATCAAATATTCTGTCTGAAAAATGCCAGGTGTATTTCACAAGCTGAGCCTATTCTAAAGGGCCAGAGCCAAAATTCCCGTTTGTGGCGGGACGGAATTTTGATAGACCATTTAAATTGTAGCTCTGTGACTGTTTATTTTATGCGTTCTTCATGTTCTTAATATAAACAAGTAAGTTCTAGACTACATTCACACGCAAGAAAAATAGTCCAAAGAATCAACATGTTGCCACAGTAACATAAATTCATCGATGTGGCAGGACGGAATGATAAACTTCATGTATTTTATTAAAAGTACTGGGATAAAACATTTGTTTCTAACATTGGTATTAACTTCAACTATCCTTCTTTTGTTATGGAAGGAATTATAAAATTCACCCCCTCTTTATAGTACGCTCATTAATTTTTAAAAATCATGTCATTGTGGCGGGACGGAATTTTGTCCACCATGTCAAAATCAAGAAAAAAAGCAATTGATTCACTTTAAAACTGACAAAATTGTCTTTCTTTCACTTCCAATGAAAAATTACTGCAAAATATAAACTGAGAAAGAAAATTTTCATCCCTTCCTGAACTTAAAAAAATCATCTCAAAATGTGGCAGGGCGATGTTTTACACCGCAGACACTGAAATTAGCCTTATTGCTGGCATCCTACCACAAAAGGCCTGAAAAAGAAGAAGTTAAAATGCCTCCGAGTCTAGCAAAGTTGATGAATTCAATTTTTGTGTACTCAGGAATGTTTATTACCATAATAGTTGATTTTTTTTTTTCGTCCCTTCCGAACGTAAAAAATCACCTCAAAATGTGGCGGGACGGAATTTTACACATATTTTAATTTATTTCTTTATTTTTGCAAAGTCCACTGACATTTTTTTAGTGCTGAAATTGTCTATACAGAAGACCTTTATAATACCGGTACCATAAACAAAAAAAATCCTATCTTTTTAAATATGTAGTAACATCAAATTTAACAATTCCGTCCCGCCACACCGAGAGGGCGCTACATGTGTATTTAATTGCTTGCAGTCCGAAATTGACGGGCAAATTTTACTTTTTTTTTGCCAATTCATAATCTTTGGTTAGTAGTCTATTAAACCAGAGGAGAAATTCACTCCTGTGACAATTTCTAAATTTTAGGTTGAGTGATGACCATTTTTGGCTCTGGCCCTAAAGACAGTCTGACCGAGTTATGCACTTTTGCCCCGCCCCCCTCGAATTTTTGTCCAGTACGCCATTGCTCAAATTGTATATACATGTATATCAGTGTTGTAGTCGAGGACCTCATGTCCGAGGCCAAGGCCAAGGACTTAGTGTCCGAGACCAAGGCCAAGGACTTGGTGTCCGAGGCCAAGGACAACCCACCGAGGCCAAGGACTTTTGTCTCCGAGGCCAAGGCCAAGGACCAAGGACTTATAATAATTTCAAACCATACTAAACCACGCCCGATCGGGCAATTTTATGTGCACATTTTAAAAATAACTCTGCACGGCAATGCTGGTTTCATACTTTCCTGCCGTTTGCCGCTTTGCTGCTCTGAAGATGATTTTGCTTCACTGCGCAGTGGCACCTGACAGAAACGCTAGCGGTGACCAGCGGCAAGCCGATATATCGACACTCCAGCTACCGCTTTGCCCAAGCGGCAGCATCGCTGGAAGTTGAATTCAAGTCAACCTGGTGCGGTGCCGCTCTGACGTATGAGAACCAAATACGATTTTGGAGCAGTGCAGAGCGGCAACATTGGCTTTCAGAGTCATGCCGCTGCATCTCGGCCGTGTACTGCTCCACTTGTAGAAAAATTCAAGCGTCACGATGAAGCGCAGCAAGCGGCAGAAAGTATGAAACCAGCATAAGCCTATTTATAGAACATAAACATGCCTAAAATAGGCTCTTTATCCTAGTTTCAACCAACAAAACATAAGTATGTTGTATTTTCAAACTTGTTCATTATATCGGTTTGTTTCTTATGCTTATCTAGACCAGATGCATCCATATAAGTAGTGAAGATTACAATATAACACGCTTATGTGTTTGATCCGCATATCTACCATTTTGATGTCAAAAAGCTAGACAGTTATACGGACAATGCGGTATATATGTGCGACAATGCAGCCTAAAATGGGCATCTATCTTATTTAAAGATCAAATGCAGCAAAATGTAGCTGATGAGATTAACCAAAATATATCAAATTAATTTGATCACAGTTAATACATAGAAACGGGTCCAACATTAGCTTCCAATGAGTTTCTTAAAATATCTAAAATATTTATTTGTGTCTATTCGATATTCCTATTCTAGGAATAATATTGGCCGAGTGGAGAAATAATAAACCACATATTTGGCATCCATGTGCATGTTTAGCAAAAAGCAAAGATGATAGTTAAGAGTGCACCAAAATATTGATATACTTTTTTGTATTTCAATCAGGTACAATAAAAAGCTATCCTTGTCATCTTTCTCTAAAAAGTTATAATTGATAAACAGCAGATTATGTAAAACTCTATCACTCTTTAAACATTTGCCTGCATTTTTGATGATTTTGCCTGTCCTTGTTGTGTCCTTGTTGTCGAGGACCAAGGACTTTAAGGTCCAAGGCCCAGGACTACACATCCGAGGCCAAGGACTACATGTCCGAGGACCAAGGACTTCAAAACCTGTCCTCGAGGAGTCCTCGAGGCCAAAGACAGTACTCGAGGACTACAACACTGATATATATGTCTATAAATACCATACTATATTTTTGCATTTATGATATTTACAAATTGTGTCTATTTGATTTTCTGTTGCAGACAATTGAACAAAGAACCACAATGGATGATCTCACAGAAAAAGCAGAGACTGAAGAGTTGGTATTTTGTGAAACCTGTGGGTGCAGACGGGTACGAGATGTGAAAGGAGACCTCCAGCGGTTATTCACTGAAAAAAGTTTAAAGCCAGGCATATGTGGTATCTGCTGCAGGCCATTGGATTGGATTGAAGAACAAAAACTTACTGATTCCAGCCGGAGTCATAGGAGACCTCGGTCGAAAAGTTTAATGAAACAGAAAAATATTGTTGCTATGCCGTCAACTAAATCACAGAGGAAACAATCTGTGTCTGTTAGTATTAAGTCAAAAGCTGTTTTGAAAAACACTATAGATAGCGATAATACTAAGGTAGTTGAGATTAAGAAAGAACCGCAGCCAGATGACGATGATGTTTATGAAGATGTCGATTTCAGTACCTACGATGATGATGATGATGATAGTGATGATGATGATAGTGATGATAATAGTGAGGAGGATGAACGAATGAAAAAAGAGAAAGAAGTTCCAAAGCTAGTCATCAGATTTTCTCCTCGCAAATCAACTTCAAATGCAGTTGCACCAACAGTTGGACAAAAGGAACAAGGAGAGTCGAGTATTTCCGCTTCCGTAATTTCTGAAAGTAACAGAGACTCAGATGAAGACATTGATGATGAAGTCAAGGAGCTGATGCAAATGGAAGAAGATCCTCAAGCTGTAGAATCAGAAATCATAGAAGAAGTTGATGAAAAAGAAGATGAAAAAGACACAAGTGACCATCTTAAATTTGTTGACCCAAGACTTCTGGAATTTTTGAACACCACAGATAATCAGAAGCAATCCTATAAGTGCAATCTTTGCAAGGTACGAAATGCAGAATTCCAACATCTTGCAACTTTTGCTGCTCATGTATCAAAACACACAGGTATGCCCGCTATTGATAAACCGTACAGATGTTTTGAATGTGCCGAGAACTTCACAGCAAAAGGTTACTATGTACATCAAATTAGTCACAAAAATGCGAGTAAGAAATACAAGTGTCTGTACATGAAGTGCAAATATGTTTTTCAGAAAAGAAGCACTCTGAGGAGTCATTTAGAACTGCATAGGGGGTTAAGGCGTCAACTTTGTAAGACTTGCGGAGGCGGGTTTCAAAATAAAAAAGAACTCAAGGTCCATTCATTGATTCACTCTGATGAAAAAACATTCTTTTGCAAATACTGTGATAGGGGCTTCAGTCTCGAAACCAGTAGACGTACACATGAGATGCACAGTCATGAAAAGAAAGACCGGTATAAATGTGATGAATGCCACGATTTTACATGCCCGACACCGAGCCGTTTACTAGCTCATAAGAAAATCCACCGGCTGAATTTTGATTGTGAAAGATGTGGACAAGTTTTCCGCGAAAAAGCAAAACTAGACCACCATGTGCAGTTAGACATGTGTGAAGATTCGGAAGAGCCGGATATCAAAGACTTTACGCAGGGAGTGGATGAACGACTTGTAGCACTCATGGATAAACCAAGAAGAAAGGACAAGCCATTTAAATGTAAATATTGTGTATTAAATGAATTCAGATCCCCTAATAAATTCTTAGAACATATGAAGGAGAAACATCCAGATGTTGAATGTCCAGTCACACTTCCATACAAGTGTAACCTGTGTGATGCAGCATTTGCTAAAAGACAATACATAGACACTCATAGCTACTCTCATGTACACCTCAGACCACATACCTGCGACTATGAAGGCTGTGACAAAACCTTCAAGAGCAAACATGGCCTTCATGTGCATAAATTAATACATGAGGGTAGAATCAAACCCAAGCCGAAAGATAAACAACTTATGTGCACCATATGTGGTTCTCGAATGTCGACAATGTCACAACTGAAAGAACATGAACAATGCGTCCATTTTGATATAAAGCCATTTAAATGTCCGCATTGTGGTCTGCGTTCTGGAACTTTATCCAAACAAAATAAGCACATCAACACTGTTCATCTGAACATGAGACCATGGGTGTGTGACACTTGTGGTAAGTCGTTCAAAAATAAATACGAGCTGACCGCTCATACGTACACGCACACAGGAGAAAAGCCATACGGATGTGATCGTTGTGAATATCGCTGTGTCCGACGCGATTATCTGAGAAAGCATAAAAGAATTCACTCGGGAGAAAAACCTTATCGATGTAAAGATTGCGGCAAAATGTTCACACAACGTCAAACAATGGTTGGTCATATGAGGAAAGAACATGGCTATTACGAGGCTCTTCCAAGTGGAGGCCGGCCCAGGGAAGCACGGACGTTGCCTCTTGAGGCAAACGAGAGCACTCTTTCAAGCCACACCTCATTTTCAATGGAGAGCAACTTTCTTACTGAGAGCAATGTTTCTCATTCCAGTAGTTTGCTTTGAGACAAGTCAGTTGATATACCTGTTTTTAAAACATTTTTAGATATTTTGCACTTGTGTGTACAAAAATGCATGTACAAGTTCATGTACAATATATACATAATAATGTACAATATATATGTACATAGGTAACATGTACATTTGTAAGTCATATAAGCCAAATCCAAGAAACAAGAAAATGCATTAATTTACACCAAGGAATTTTAAGATTCCACCCTTGAATATTTCATCTGCAAGAGTATTGACCTGTATCTTTTCTAACCTGATCAGAGACTTGTAGACCCCTGTAAGTGTGGACCAGCCCCAGTGTCCCTGTTTAGTGGCATGCACAGGTTTCCAAAAGTGGGGGGAATTGGACTCGATTCCCCACCTGTTCACACGCCCCCACCCCCACCCCCCTCCTCCTTACGCACGCCACTGTCGCTGTTCTCAACAAGGATGGGAGAAAGATTCAAAGTTTCACTTGTAGAAATAAGCAAACTTATTCATGCAATGTAGGCTCTGGAAGATTTTAAATATGGGTGAGGGGCGCAATGGGGCCTGACCCAAGTTTAATTGAGGGGTCCCCTATGGGGTACTTTTTAGGGAACATATATATATTAAAACTGCCCATTAGAAGGTACAAAAAAGGACCAAATTTTGATGTTAAATCATTCAATTTATTTTGGAAAAAGGTGCACAAATACCGCAATTGTTATATGTCATTTTGTAGTCAGTCAACTAAAAGAAACTACTATAACTGCACAATTCAACTTTGTCACAGGAATTTATTTCAATCAAAATAGGTAGCTTATACTTATAAAGCACTTTCACAGATTTTCTTGATGCACCCACCAACATTGCATACAAAATATTTCTTGTTTATAATTATGCTCTTTTAATATAATCTTTATTTTCTATAACTATGTACAAAAATATTGCATTGAGTAGACGATAGTACATTTAATAAAGCAAGGATTAATAAATTATAGCAATAATAGTGCAATGTTATTCTTCGTGTACTGCCAAAGCCAACCCATTTTAAAATAGTATAAA
This sequence comes from Amphiura filiformis, assembly GCF_039555335.1. Lineage (NCBI taxonomy): Eukaryota > Metazoa > Echinodermata > Ophiuroidea > Amphilepidida > Amphiuridae > Amphiura > Amphiura filiformis. The sequence continues at coordinate 55,178,832 of NC_092643.1, forward strand.
AAATACCTAGTTCAGTTCAGACAAATTATGTCATTTTCAAGCTTATTTTCTAATATAGTCAATCAAAATTTCAACTAAAAATTTGCCACATTCCTGGTTTTGTGATAATGGAATGGGCAGTATACACATACTACATGGTTACAGGGGGAAAGGGGCAAACTATTTTCACAAGGTACATGATGTATTGGCTACCAAACCATCACCCCAGACCCATAAGGTTAAGGGGGGTAGGCACATAGCCATTACGTACTTCCAGAAAAATAATTGACATATTCCCCCTCCCCCACATGTAGTAATTTGTTTTATTACACCAAACTTCATCTACATGTATGGGGATGATCCAGGGTCAGAAATTCACAACCAAGTGCAAGAATCCTTTTGGATTCTCCTAGTGGAGTTTTGCAAGAATCCATGGATTCTCGCTATTATAACTTTGTATGATAAATTGAAATATTTATGAGAATCCATTTAGATTCTTGCAAAGAGAATCTTTGCGAGAATGGATTCTCGCCGAATTTCTGACCCTGGGATCGCACGGTGAAATAGGTTGTGTTGTTTGCAACTGACCAATAAATTGGCATATTTATGAAGTGTATAGTAATATTTATGAAGTGTAATAACATACCATACATGTATATGGCCTAGCCAGTCACAGATAAGGCTGTTTCAAAATTATTGTTACTATTAGATGTGACAAAAAGCCTGCTGCTTTTAAATGAAACATTGGATCCAGGTGCATAGCAAGGTGACAAAAAATATGCCCACCAAAAATTACAATCCCGGAAAGCAGAGTGAATTGTATTCCCATGCCTGTAAGCAAAGGATTGTTTCACTTGGCAAAACAGGATAATTTTTTTTTTAATCCAAAAAATTAGTGCTGTATTTTTCTGGAATAAGGGAGTAATTTCGCTGGTTGCCATATCAAATTGCCAACTTAACCAGCCCAGTATTATTAGTGAATCAGTATACATGCATACATGTCACGGTTGTTTGATGTGATCATTTATTAGTTTTTCAAACAAGACATAATGTACAACACAATTTTTAGGCTAAACGGCTTAAAGCCGTATGTACATGTATACAGATGCTTTTGAGTCATTTTCAACTTAACTTTGCCCTTATTTAAAACATTATTCACTTTCACAGCATTTTTAAAGCTTTTTCGGATATAAAATGTATCTATTTATGACAAAATTGCTGGCGCTATTTAGATACTGGAAATTACTCTTTCAGGCTTTTAATAAAAATAATTACTTTTATTTTTTTGATGAAATATGTTTATAAAATTTCTTTGTTGCTTGTTTCACCTATTCCATCTGTTTAAATGGCAGTATTGATTACCTATTGCTTGCAAATTAAGAAATATGATTTATGATAAATAGCGCCATCTATAGTTTCCATTTTCTTAATAATGAAGCCAATTCTATATACATCGAACAACCGTGATGTACAAGACGAGGATAGCACACTTCAGGTGCATTCACATACAAGTACTATTTTCACTTCCAAACAGGTGAAATTCATGGCTCCTACAATGTAGGCATAACATGTGCCTGAGGTACATGTAAAAAAAAAAAATCGCAGTGATTTATAGTGCGCTACGCTGGCACAACGCCTAGACGTTGATCCACAAGCCTCAGCACACTTTACAATGTAGAAGGGGATTCTTAGTAGAAATCTCTTGATAACACAGGAAATGTGATAAGAATAGCTTTGATCATTCTCCACCAGTGAGGATGAGGTTTGTTTACAATATTAATTTAAATTATAATGCTCTCAATAAAAAAGAAATACAAAATAATGTCCCTGAAAATTTCAACTACAAAATGTACATAGTAATTCACAAGCCTCTTTACAAATCACTCTATGAAAGAAAACTGCGCATATAGATATGTACATGTATATGAATCTGTTTCATGTTGGATTGTCATTCATTAAGAACAAAATACTGAACTGAACTTCATCTTGAACGTTAGCCCACATGTCGCCTAGCAAACATATTAGGACAACACATTACTTCATTACTTGCAGGATGCCTGCAAAGACTCACTTTACAATGAAGTTTGCCAGGCACGTGGGGAAATAAAACTGAATGCTCTTTTGCTACTCATCCCCAAAATGCTGCCCCCATGACATTTTACATGTCATGTACCATATTCGTTCCATTAACCGCCCGTGCCCCTATAAGCGCCCACCCAGCGACTTTTGGTTATCCCCAAAATATACATATGTCATGTTTTTGAGTGCAAAGAATCCAAATAGTGGTTGTCCAGGGGATAAGTACATAGCTCGAGATGGTTGTCCCCAGTGATTTTTGGACAAGAGGATAAATAGTGCTTATTTCAAACACTGCACAGAATCCATACATGCAACTACTCGTGTATCAAACACAGGGCCTCCACACACAAAGTCCATATTCTGGGCCATTTTTACATGTCTGTAATTGTGTAAACAATATAAAAAATAAGTGCCCACCTAAAATGACTTAATTAAATGCCCTGGGTGGTAAATGGAATGAATACGGTATATATTGACGTAAAAAAAAAGTAACTACACAATTGCGCAAACCTAGAATGCATATTTGCATACATTGAGCAATAATGTACAATCTTTTTTTATGATTGAATTTGGTAACAAATTTCCAAAAATTTTTGGCATATTAGTAATACTGTTATCCTAACTTGTCCAAATTTGTTGGGAAGTAAACACAAGTGGTAAACAATCACGCTGATTGGCTGATCAACAGTCTTGACAACAAGACGGTTAACCAATTGGTCATCGGTGCGTAGAAGGGGAGGAGACCTTGCCACTTCTACACTAAAACCAATCAATAGCGCGTACTCAGACCATGTAAGTAATAAAAAATTTACTGTAGTACAACAGCAAAACTTACAGAGGACTGCAAAGGAGACAACAAGTTATTCCACATAGCAGCACCTGTGCAAGAATGGATTTTTGCCAAATATCTGATCCTACTCAACAAATTTCACACATTGATTGCTTACAACAAAGCCTAATCGCCATTAGCTACCCTGGGTAATATTATTCAAAAGTGTGAACTGCATTTATACACAATATTAATATTTCCCACCGGAGGTAATGAAGATGAGACTTAGTTGGACTGAACCTCAACATGATTTATACAGACACAATTAAGCAAACCAATCATATTTTTATACCATCTAACTTTAACTTTTTTCAACACTTATAGTGGTGGGGTGCACCGCTCATTTCGACATGGCGCTAGTCCGACATGCCTCTAGTCTGACTACACAAATTCCCGTAATAGGGGTGTGTCAGTCTGAAAATGAAAAACACTGCGCTAATCCGAAAAAAAGCATGCGCAAGTCCGAAAATGAAAACCACTGCAACAGTCCGACACGCCACTAGTCCGAATCCAAAATACACTGTGTTAGTCCCAATCCGGAAAACACTTCTGCAGTCCAGGGGCTATTTTAACTTGCCTCCCTGTCACGTACGTGCCGAGATAAAATATTCGTACAGTGACAATTAACAATCCGTGTAGATATGCTTTAATAGTAGACAATGGTAGAGCCTTTCTTACGGTCACATTCAGGTAAAAATGTCAATTTTTTTAATTTTTGAAATGCATTCTACTTCATCAACACTTTTATCTCATTGCACGAACGTGACAGTGAGGCACGTTAAAATAGCCCCTGAGTCCGACACTGCACTAGTCCGAAACTGAAAACCAAAGCGCTAGTCTGAAACTGAAAACCACAACACTAGTGCGAATCTGAAAAACACTGCACTAGTCCGAAATGGAAAACACTGCACTAGTCCGAATAGCGCAGTGTTTGAGTTTCCCAAATTCAGATTCGGACTAGCGCAGTGGTTTTCATTTTCGAACTAGCGCAGTGTTTTTCATTTTCGGAATAGCGGAGTGTCGGACTGGCAGAGTGTATTTTTGATTCGGACTAGCGGCGTGTCGGACTGTTACAGTGCATTTCAGATTCGAATTAGCGGCGTGTCAGACTAGTGGAGTGTCGGACTAATGCCCTGTACCAGGGGTAAGGGTGGTCAATTGAACGAAACCGGTACATACGCAACAGATTGGTTAAGTGTTAGAATAGCCTCATCACAGCTCGTATGGTTCGCATAATCAGCGCACGCATCTTCGTAGTACCCTTCAAATAAGTATGCAATATTGACCAATGGGAACATGATGACAGCACCGACCAGTGATCCAAGCTGAGTGACGCCCCCAAACCATATAAGTAGAACACGGTTGTCAGGTTGGTTCCTCAAAATCCATCCAATGGTAGCTTTGGTATAAGAGAATATTCCGGATACACAGATCCAGGCTAGTACCTGTGAAAGAAAGAAACAAACCGTTTTAAATCCAGATGTTTATGAGATCAAGATCAAGGTTTGCAGGTTTTTGCCGTAGGTGGAAAAAACCCATGGTTTTAACAGATTTTTTTCCCCTGGCAAAATCTAAAGTGATAAACATTTCACTTTTTTCATCTCAAATCTAATTATAAGTAACTAAAGTCATTTCCTGAGTATTATAAGGCCAGTTTTTGTTATTACAAGTAACATATTTTAAAAGAAATTAAAGGCATGGGCTTTCATTGCGAACTATTGTGCACTTAACTGAAACGTGTCATATCAGATTCAAACGTGGCCTTTTTAAGGACTTCATGAGACCAAAAATATATTGAATGATTCATGAAAAGTTGTGTGTTACTGTTATGAGCTTTCTGTGTTACTTTTTAATATCTGACTGCACTACAGTGTATGTGAGTTTTTGCAAGTTCTGCCATTATTGAAGCAGACAAAAACTGACAAAAACAGATTTTTGCCACTTTGCCGGCAGAAACCAGACAGGGTCTAATTCTGCATAAAACCGGGCAACGTTATTTCTATAGATCTGCTGCGCATTCAAATTGCATTGTATTGCATCGTAATTTCATTTGTGTCTATGCTAATTATGTTTACACAACATGAACTCACGTGTTTTCAAGCAAATTCGCCGATAATAGGTGATCAAAAGCGATCGGAATGTTACAAAAGTACAGATCGCATTCAGCTTACTTCATATGAGATGATCTTTGGAAAAATACGGCATAATTTGTCTTGGTGTTTGCGGAATGCCATGCAGTAAAATATTAATACGCTTGCAATTCATGATTGACAACTAACAATCGGCGTGGCCGTCGTATCCTCCACTGTCAATTTCTTATCCACTCACTAATCCTCACAAAAGCTTTGTGTTGATTACGTAATGTGTGGAGACAAATTGCAATAAGTACAATGAAATAATGAGTAGGGCGGGCTTTCTTCATCTTACGTAACAGTATTGTTCTCCAAAAAAACCCGGAAGCTTGTCGTTTGGAGCTCTAGCTGAAATACAGCAAGATAATGTAAGATAGTAAATGTAAACCTGTATTTTAGCTAGAGTATCTCGAGCTAGCAGAAACCAAACCCTGATCAAGATGTCTGCATCTGTCATCACTTCATCATTTCTTTGAGTCTAATTGGCATACAGAATGTATGTAATTTAAATATTTCCCCAGAAAACCTACACATCTGGTTCTATTTCAAGACTGGCTATTCCAGATGAAATCCAAATACCCCCCAACACATATCACCTTAATCTCCTACACAGGGTGTACAATGTAGATTTCAAATTCAGGTAACCCCATTTGAAATTCACACTCCCTGTGTGGGAGATTAAGGTCATATCTTCCATAGGGGGTGTATGGATTTTAACTAGAACAGCCCATTTGCCTAAAGATTATTTCTAGCAAAAAAACATTTGCTTGTCCTTGCCTGACTGGCCCCAATCTTCAAAATTTAATGTTGCTAAATATTGTCAGACCCAACAAGTTTTCAACTTCTACTTGTCAAACCTGATGACTAAAACTCAATTCTTTACGAATTTGGTTGTTTCTCACAATATTTTTCAAAAAAGCTATCGAACATCGGGTACCATAAACTTTTCTGAATCAATCCATTTAGTTCAATGGGAATGGATGATCGAGTTATAATAATAGAAATACAAACCTGATGATTAAAACTCAATTCTTTACAAATTTGGTTGTTCCCCCAATATTTTTCCCTAAACATCGGGTACCAGAATTTTTTCTGAATCAATCCATTTATTTCAATGGTAATGGATGATCGAGCTATAATTATTAAAATACAAACCTGATGATTAAAACTCAATTCTTTACAAATTTGGTTGTTTCCCACAGTATTTTTCTAAAAAGCTGTAGAACGTCGGGTACCACAAACATTTCTAAATCAATCCATAATTAGTTCAATGAGAATGGATGATCGAGTTATAAAATGAAATACAAACCTGATGATTAAAATTCAATTCTTTACAAATTTGGTTGTTTCCCACAGTATTTTTCTAAAAAGCTGTAGAACGTCAGGTACCATAAACTTTTTTGAATCAATCCATTTAATTCAATGGGGATGGATGATCGAGTTAAAATAATTGAAATGCAATTATTCAGCCATCCCTATCAAGAAGTGTTGCCAGCAAAATAGTAATATTTGCCAGAAATTTGTGATGCAAGATTACTTTCATGATTGCGAAAATGAACTATACCGTAAAACCCCGTCTACAAGCATATAGTGTGCTTCTGATGAAAGCTACATTAATCCAGTCGCTATTATGGAGTTTGAGCAAATAAATTACAGATCCAAGCATATGGTCATTTTCACAGTAAAGGGTGTAACTTTTGATTTTTAGGGTCAAAATTTCAAACCACTTAAATATGTTTCTGTTTACTGTAATCATGCATAGAAGCAACTTAAATTCCAGTAAAATAGTGTTTCAAGGCTTAAACCTTTTGATTTCTGATAAAAATTTGACATTTCCATAACATTTTGGTTAAAATCTAAGAAAATGTATTTTACATAAGCTCAGAAAATTATGACATGAAAGCTGGAATACATGTGAAATCCCATTCCAAAGTAAGTCAATAGATATAAGTTAAATTTTATACCATGTTTTGCTATGTTTGTAATTGCAATTTTGAACATTTTTAACATCAAGGGTCATTTGCAATGGAAATTTCCCAACCTTAAACATATTTTTAAAGTTTTAATTGGGTTCCTAAAATAATTTAAATGTCTAACTTCATGTACAAATACTACTTGATGAAAGGAACCTCTCAGCCAAGTTTCACAGAAATTGGAGTTATTTTTAGAATTGGCAATTCAAGCGATTTGTGTTTCGGAGGCTTCAGTTAACAACACAGGTGATCATAAAAGTAAAATATTTGGCTAACTACTACAAGTTGACATGAAAAAATAGGTAAAAAATATCACAATTACCAATTTTCATGCTTTGCTTCTAAGTATTGAATTTCAGTTGTGACAAAAATTAAATTATCACAGCAAGTCATTTTTTTTGTTTCGGAGGCTTCATGTTTACAATGGTTAAACATGGCAGAAGTAGTTTTTTTTAAACAACACTGTTGGGATCATCTAAGCTGTTATTTTCTTGTGTGTATTGAATCAATGATTCTATGCGGCAGATATTGCAGATTTATAACATGATAATTTTTTCACCCATTTGTTAAGTATGGTGTTATTTGCATGTGAAGCCTCCGAAACGGGCTTTCTTGGATATCAGTATATTTTTCAAGCATTAACCATAATATCAATTTTTTTTAATATTTATGACATTCTGCACATATCATGCAACAATTACAATGCAGATATCAATATGGAACATACCAATTTAGATATGCATAGATGATAATTAAGTTTACTGTTGTTTCGGAGGCTTCATTTGTTTCGGAGGCTTCAATTGTTAACGGAAAGTTTGTATTGGGTCCCATTTTCAAACGGTGATATATATCTCCATGATTTAAAAACAAGTGACTTGAGGATCTACTTTGCTACATTTTGATCAATAGATTGGATGAGCTCTTTTATTTATATTTGCCCAAGCTTGCTGAACAGTTTGTTTCGGAGGCTTCAAAAAGTTAACGGAAAATCGGTTCTTTGAAGTCAAGATTTTATAAAAATTTTAAAAGCTTGCAAATCAACTAATTTTTGTTACCCATTTCAAGTTAAGATATCAACTGTTATGAATCAAGAAGAAGTGAAGAAATAACCAAGAATTATGAACCAAAGCTATACCCACAAAGTTTGTTAACAATTGTTAACGGAAAATGAAGCCTCGAAACGACAAATATCGAAGTCCGGTTCTCAAAAATACAGGGCTGTTCACAATTAAATCTAATGTGGCAGTGTTTACTGAACATATGACCGTACTTTCAGGATAAGAAAAATTATCCATGAACTAACTGAAGAAAACACAGGGTTTTACAAAAATGTTACTGTTTTTTACAGTTTTTTCAAAATGGCAATATTAGGTACATTTAAGCCTGCTAAAACTGAACGCAGTAACTCCCGAAGATGATTATGCTACCCAAGGTAGCTGCTAACTAGATGACTTATGTGGCCAAAAATCATGGAATTCTGTGGCTTTATTAGAAAACTACGGATCAAAATGTTAAAAATCCAAAGTTACACCCTTTACCGTGAAAATGACCATATACAAACAAGTATTATTTTAAGACCGATTAATTGTATTGGTAAATTAACGCTTGCTTCGAATTAATTAAGCTTTTATAAAAAAAAACACTATATATGCATGCTTGTATACTAAAATGCAGCAAACCTTTGACGAGCGCGACTACCGTGATGTTGCAAATTCGGCGCTAACAACGCGTACAGCGCACAGTTCATTCATAAATTTCCACTCGCCAACAACAGATCGCCTCAGCAGCCAATCGGAGACCAGTGCGTGCAACGCAGTCAATACGCGATGTATCCTCACAATACGCGCTAGTCAAAGGTTTTCTGCATTTTAGTATAGACAGGGTTTTACGGTAGGTCCTCACTTATGCATTTTTTTGTATATATTTTTTTATTTATTCATTTTTATATTTTCATATTTTTTTTATTATTCAAATTTTATTTTCCATCTTTTTTCACACATCGGTCAAATTGCCCATATAATAATACAAATACATATACATCAGAATGAATATCTTGCATCATACAACATGATAATAATAAATTGTGAATTGGTTGCTTTTTTGGGGGGGGGGTTGGGAGAGGAGGTGTGGAACTATGAGGTACATATTTTGTATATGCAAGCAGTGTCCGAAATAAGGAAAATCTGGAGGTTATCCCGAGGATAACTAAAGCATAAATTCTGCTTGTCCTCAATACATTTTGGTTGTCCCCATAATGTGTCATACTTTTGGAGGTATAATATAGTGATTGTCCAGGGGATAAGTACATAGCTCAATATGGTTGTCCCCAGTGATTTTTGGACAAGAGGACAAGAGGATAAGTACTTATTTCGAACACTGTATGCAAGATTTATATTGAGCTACAACAAATAATAATTAGATACAAAGTTACTTTGTTCGTTTCCCGCAGGTGTCCTGAAATCCAATATTCAGATTTGTTTCATTTTTTAGGTCATGATTTATCCTAAGTATGGCGTAAATTGTACAATATCAATGGTCTAGCCTATTATTAAATAAGGCATAAGTCTATTATAATACCGTTGCATTGCTTTCCATAAAAAAAATGGGTGCACTTTGGATGTAATCAGAACAGATTGGGTCAGTCAGGGTTTTGTAATTGACTGTGATAGGTCTCACTCTCTATGTAATCACGGGACCAACAGCTTAACATCCCCTCTGAATGACGGGGTACTAGGCATAGCTGGGGGTTGTGGCGTCCAGGGCTATGGATACATAATGGCGCCACCTTCCATTCTTTAAACAATTTGCGTGCAGAGCATATGAAAATAAGCCTTCCACTAATTAATTTTGGTTATAATGAAGTTGAATATCGATCTTTCAAATGACTATTTTCAGAAATGCGCGCTAAGATTTTGACTTTCATCGCTCGGAGGGGACGCTGAATCGATGCTAAATTCAGTGGCGTATCGTGGCCGCTTCTCCCCTGGAGGGCTACAGAAAATGTAAACTATGCCGCCCCCTGCAGCAACAGGGGAGAAGGTTGACCCAATTTTTTAAATACTAAATAATTACAGGTAAGGTATAGTTACATTAGTTTTCCATAATTTTCAGGCTTTTTTCATTAATAATTCTTCTTGCCGTCCCTTCATCTTCTGCTGCCCCTTCTTTTTGGCTGCCCTGCTTTTACCCCGGGCGGCTCGTGCCCTCAAAGCCACCCAAAAAATATGTGCATGGAATTGGCCAATTTGGCACCCTAAGGTGGTGCCCAGGGCACATGCCCCCCTTGCCCCCCCAGTCACTATGTCACTGGGAATACTCTTTTTTGGTCAATTTGATTGATGTTTGCTTTTCATGCCAGTCTAGTGCCCTCCCTTATTTACCTTTTATTTGTTACATTTGATTACTTGTTTGCATAAATCTTAATAAAACTTACTATTAAAACAGAGCCAATCATCTCAAATTGAAGAGGTGGAGTTGGACTCATGGCAGCTATTGCCAAGCAGTAGCTCCCAGCAAAGGTCCCAAAAACGTCATCACACCAACTAAGAAGACTCATACTAGGGGCAGCCATAACAATGAAACACGCCACAGGGTTTGCCACATTGGCTAGTGTTGCTGCTAGAAGATATGTGTTCAATCCGTATGCTCCGGCTGAGTAACTCTGTATGGATGCCAGTATCCCGTTGCTAAGTGCATTCACAAATGCAAGGACACCAAACAAGTAAGCATATTGTAATTTTGAAAGTCCACTTGGACTAGGGATCAACTCTATTTCTTGACTGTTTAGTACTTTGCTTTGTGCTGCATCACCGCTGTTATCTATCGTACCATGATTCCCTGTCAAATCTTTGCTCCTTTCTAGCATGCCGTGACTCTCGGCACTTTCGATCCAGAACTACTGCTCTTGATGCTTTGTACAGATTCCGCTCGAATGTACTCTCTTTTTGCTATGGGAAGAACATTGAGAAGCACAAAGCGCTATGGCGCTGCACGACATCATGCAAAATAAAACCAGAAGAAATCCTCTGGTGGAAAATTGGCTGGTTTGGGCTGCTGCATCCAAGCAGTGCAATTTACTACATAAGTTTTATTGTCAATTTCACGTACTTCATTGTAGGTGTAATTGGCTACACATATATCACCGCCAACACCTTGCCCAAGTGCCACCAAACTTGGTAAAAGCGCACTGAATCCTTCGCCGACAAAATACCATGTGAGGTACATGTGTTTGAAACGCGACATAAAAGGTGTGAAGGCTACCGATGATGTGCAGTCCACGATGGATAAGAAGAATGTAAGGCATAACAAAGCGGTGCTGTGAATACTATTGTCAATATCCCATACAGTAGTTTCATCCCAAAAAAACACCATCAGCAAAGTGGATGCGATGCCAACTACCATAACTACGCAGATAGTCTGTGTTTCTATCTTTAAACCCTTAGGTGCCCACCAATTAGCTAGTGTAAAAGTCAGCGGTCCTATGTTTGCAAGTTGGATAATTATAACGAGATAGGAAGCCAAGTTGTATCCTTCGGGTATGCCTAATGCTACCAATAGAGGGAGCTCTACCCACATTCCGTTAATTGCGACCCATGATCCAGTGCCAAATATGACCACCAAAATCATTACAGGGAGTCGTTGGAAGAAATCTTTCACAGCTTCAGAAGCCATGGTGGTTTTGGTGTTGGTAAAATGGAGTACTGAAGAACTAGTGGCAGGAATTACTTGCTAGTAGTACAACATAGCTCTCTGCAAAGAAAAATAAAGGAAAGATGATAAGAATAGATCATATTTTAACTAGGACACATCTAACTGGTAACATTTGTCAATGCCATAATTACATAATTCATTATCAGTTTATTACAGGGTGTCCCAAAATGTTGGCGCTGGCTCCATACAGATGCTGTGATTTCTTTCAAAACACTGTAAAACCCATGCCAATCATTTACCATCACATGGTGTACTTAAATACCATGTGAAAGACTTAATCCTGAAGTCGTTTAATTCCAATCAAGGAAGAGTTTTGATTTAAACTGTGGATCCCCATTTTATTTGCACTTCCACCATAGCTCCACAGTTTATGCAGCTTTTTCTTTAATTTTACCTCATTATTCCAGCTTAAAATGATCTCCTTGACAGTTGTTACTAATATTATGTAATAATAATAATATTTGCAGAAGAATAACCAAATCATTTGACTGAAGTCATAAATTATGGCTTAAAACAACAAAATAGCCCTGGGTCCTTTAAAATAAGCGCTTTCAAGAGTGCTTTTCCAAGTTTCCAGTTTCCTGAATACACTGGCTGCATGTAAAAGAACCCTGGGCTGTGTGTGTGTGTGTGTTGGGAGGGGCCTAGGGGAGTGACCTCACCTCTACAAAACGTTGCATCAACTAGGTGAGCTTAAAATTGCTATTAGTTCTCTATTAATGAGTTACATTTAAATAACTATTAAAATACATTTCGTACATTAGACATGAAATGTAATTGACACCAAATATGGGTGTCTCTTTATTGGAACACCCTGTACATGTATACATGCTTATCATACTGAAAGTTATGCTTTACATCACATCACATTGTGTAATTTAAATTAGGTAAGGGGCTCTGCAATAATTATGAGCCCTGGGGGAGGGTAAAATTGGGGGCCAAGAAATTTTGGTGAGCCAAAAGGGGCAGGCAAGCAATTTTTGGCAAGCCAAGAGGGGGGCAAGCGATTTTTGGCACACATTCATGGAGTGCCTTTTAAATAAAACGCTCTTAAAAGGCTTAGGAAAACAGTACAGAAACGCTTAATACAATTTCCCTGCTTGCTGCGCTCGCAACACGTATCTAGACCATTTAAGGTTTGTAAATTGGGATACCAAAACTTTTTGGCATGCGCAAGGGGGGGGGCGAAGAGGTTTTGACAGGCCGAGGGGTGGGGGGGGCAAGCGATGTTTGGCAAGCCATTTGGAAATCCCCCAGCTCATAATTATTGCACAGCCCCTAAGTAGTATTGCATAAAAACCATGCAACACACATGATGTAAGAGTGATGTTCTATATGTTTGCAATTCTGGCAACTAACATAATAATTTCACCTAGACACTTCCTTACAGGAAGTATTACACCTAATGTCTCCAATATATATGCATATTATTTCCATCAACGAAGTAATTCTAGATCTGATATAAGAGAATAAAATGGGCTACAACTATTACTAGTATTCCAGTCAAAATCCATGCACCTTTATGTCAGATATAACCTTAAATCCATACATTGTAACATTTCCACAAAAAATAAAAATATTTAGTATTTATTTTCCACAAAATGTAAGTTTTCACTGTTAGATATGCCCCCCTTTTGATGTTACAACTGCAAATGTTACAATATGGGGTGTAGATTTGGAGTCACACATTCAAGGTAATCCCATTTGAAATTCATACTCCCTGTGTGGGAGATTAAAGATTAAGGTTAGTAATTATTTTAATTTAATTTGGTAGTTCACAGCATCTTGCGAATGGTAGTGAGATTCGGCAAAATTGCATTGATCATTTCATAGCGAGCGTGTAGAAGAATTCAAATATCACAGATACATATCACCTCTCCCATTTACAATTAGTGCATCTTTTCCAACTTGTAAATATTTAAGTGCCTCTTTTAATTTACTCTAAAGGTTAACATACTAGCTTTAAATCACATCAAAATCATCTCGGCATAGAGTTGAAATAGTTAAGATATTTAATACATGTACACATGTAGTTTATGTATTATTTCCACTTTTCTTGAACTGCAACATATTGTTTTGTGAAAAAGTCCACTTTGACTTTGGGTAGAAGTTAATTTTTCAAGAAATATTGTTTGGCAGTAGGCACACACACCCTTACCACTTGGGTAACTTAATTTCCATATGCATACAAATCAGTTCCACTTGATGAGTATAAGTCAATATAGAGCGTGAGAGATCAAGACAGACAAAACATGTACTGCCATTTCCTCTGCATTTTTACTGAACCATGACATGGTATCAGTCTATAATAATAGTGTATGTTACTTGCTTACTTACTAACTTACTGACTAACCTTTCAGTCTGAAATGGACATTGAATCTCAAAATGCCACAAAGGTATGACCCCCCCAAGTGGTGTCAAATGAAAGAGAAAAAAGTAAATTAATAATATAATAATAATATATCCCCACCAGGGTGTGACACCCATCATAAGACCCGGGTCAATATTCATATCTAGGTCCTTTTCATATCTCAAAATGCCAATGTATGCACCCCCCCTCGAGTGGTGTCAAATATATATATCGAAATCTACAAAGAAAGTATCTGACAGTATACCACAATAAACTGCTGAAGCCCCATGGTTCAGATGTGGTGCGGTAACCACTCCAGTTAATTTATTTGTTCATAAAACTGTTCAATGCACATTGCACACCTGGTATGTCATTTAATTACTGGATTTTACAATTTTCAATGCATCCTATATACTGGGCTATTCCAGAAAATGAGTAATAAAACATCAAGAACGCTGGAAATGGAATGGTATTAACAAATTAATATGGCAGCCATGTTGGTGGATAGTTCTCAAATGACAATAGGGACAGGTCTCTAGATTGATCGATTCCACCATCATATGAAGAGCTTATTTCCAAACCGTGTTAAGTCCACAAGGTTCACTTTGAAGAAAATCAGGAATTTTCTTTATGGCAATGAAAAAAAGTTCGATTTCTATAAAATTACATTGAAGTGAAGGTGACATATATAGGAGCATAAAAATATGTAAAGTTAAAATCTAGAGACTTTTTATTTTTTTTAATGAATTAATTTGTTTTAAAAATAGCATGGACTTAACACGTTTTGACACAAAACACCATTTCTGGCATGGACTTAAAACACATTTTGACACATAACATAGTATCTGTAACACAGAACTAACCATATATTTCTCAAACTAGTCTTAAAAGATAACAAATTTATTAAAAACATACAAAATGTTATTCTCTCTACTATAAAACACAATTTTGCCACAAAACACCTTGCATCTCGAACCCCCTCCTGCCCATTTTTACCAAAAGTTGACGTTTAAAATATTTCAAAATTCAAAACTTAGTTGTATTGCATTTCTCAGAATTAAATTAACGTCATTTTCACTGACAATAAGTGATGACCTGAAATATCCACTTGTTTTACCACATTATCGAAATTTCCCCCTCCCCCATGCTGCCACCCTAATCTCATATTGACAGTCGTAAGTTTTTAAGTCTTTAAGTCCTAAGTTTTTTTATACCTTTAACTTTTAAATAATACCTTGAATTTTGATAATCATACAAAATAATAATATGAAAAACTAACTCTACCACCATCCTCTAACATTAATTTTACCATCACAACCTCTCCCTCTCCCCATTCCCAACCTGTTCATGTTTTTCTGGAGGTATCTATCAAATATTTAAGAATTCCCATACAAACTAGGCCTACTAATATAAAACAAACAAAAAAAAACAAAAAAAAAAAAAAAAACAACAACAACAACAACAACAACAACTTTTTATTCAGACCAAATTCAGGTATACTAGTCTCAGGACCAAACAAGAATGAAGACGCAAAGCAAGGCTTTGTTGTCAATCATGCAGAACTTGGGTGATTAACTATTGGAAGCCCTATGCCATGCTACCTGCCTACAAGGGCAGTGTTCGTGGACTTAACACAGTTTGCTAACAAACTGGATTGGACTTTTTTGGAAACGTTTTGGAAAAAAATCGATACTTTGTGTGTCAATATTTCGGAACTTGACTAATTTTGTAAAAAAACACAAACATTGCTGGATAGCCCTAGTTACTCACTACCCATTTTCATCAAAATCTCAATTTTGAAGGTGGGTGGACTTAACACGGTTTGGAAATAAGCTCTTCATATACCTACAACATGTTTCATTGTATTATCATGTGCAGTTCTTTATGATCAGTATTCAGTATGAAGGCTCAAATTTAAATGATGATGAATCTGTCTCAGTCATCATTTGTGATGTTGTATTATACATATCCCTACAGTACTGAGTAGTAACTTTTCCATAAAAGAAATGTCTGCATTACCAAGTTTGCTTTCTGGAATCAACTGGAATTCCAGTTGCCAAGGTTTGTACTGGGGAAAAGCTTGGAAATGCAATGAGCTCTCAAATTGAGGATTTCCAATACCGTATTGAACTTTTTTTTTTTTTGCTGGATTTCCAACAATGCCTTGACAAAATAAATCTGAACTCCTCTCACTATGGACCACATTAATGGCCTCATCCCAATGGCATAGATCAATTAAACAATAGACCTCAATTAAACAATCATGTAGTACAACATCACACCACTCCACACCATACATAAATTCTGCCAGTCACATTTCCCCAATATGAAATTTTTTTAAAGTAAAATTTTAATTTTAATTTTACTTCATTAAAGTTTGGCGGAGGCGGGGTTCGAACTCACGGCGCACTACTTTGGACACACTATGAACCCAGCGCCTTAGACCACTCGGCCACTTGTCTTGTTGCAATCCATTTGAAACTTATTTGAAGATAATACTCGCAACTTCAACGTAGGCCTACCACGTGACAAGCAAAGGCAGAAAACGTACCATATTTTGGAATTTTATTTACCTAAAAACATTAATGTGTATTATTAGCAATCAATTGTTGTTAACTGATGCGTGTTCTATAGGCCTATACAAAAAAATCCAACAATAAACATGATATATGGACAATACATTACATGTATATGGGCCATTCTTCGGTCACGTGTGTGACATAACTGTAGGTATGTTCATAAAATTTTGAAGTTCAATATTTTTAGCTGAAAGTTCTTTCATTTGAAAGAGAATCAAATTACCTAAACAATAAGGGGTCAATCATGTTTCTAGTGCATATACTTTTGAAGTTAAAGACAAAAATAGTGACACCAAATTGTCCAAAATTGTGTGTGTGAAATTGTGACAGCAGGCACATGTACAATGTACACTACTGTATGTGACCCCAGATGACCTCCTATTCTTTACTGTAAGAAAGCTATTTTGGATGGTCTTGATTTGCACACAAATTGCTTTTGCGCTTTAACGAGCGTCCACTTGGTGGAACATAGATTGCACTATGTGATAGCTTATAAATCCATTATTATGCCAGTACCAACATAAGTCAACATCACTTAGGTTTTGGTTGTCAAAATTAATTTTTAGTAATTTTTTCCATTGAACCCCACAGTAAAGCCATTTTTGGACCGTACAGGCACATTCCACTTCCCTATGGACGAATAGCGCCACCTATAGTGTGTGATGTGAGCCTGACTACCCTAGACTAGGTAGGGGTATTTCACACTAATGCTCCTGTGCCTGCTTTATAAATAAAACAGATAACACCATATCTTTTGCATGATAGTTACACTAATGTCTATACTTTTCAGAAATATTTTAATATTTTTTTTACGTTGTGTTATTTTCGTGTCAGGGGTCAACAAAGGGTCGGTCACGTGTGTGACATCAGACGGATGCAAGTTTTTGGATTTTAAAATTCATTTCTAAATTTCTGTGAATGTTAAAGGACCTACAATTCATACCAAATGTAGTAAAGCATTGATATCTTGCAATTACAATGACACCAACATTGACAAGAAACATTCATGCCTAGCTGTGTTAATTGAGGGTTTGATACTAAACGTTTGGTAACGTGTGTGACATTTGGTTTTGTTCGTCTGAATGTCACACGTTATCAAACTTTTGGGTGAACAATTAAAGTATTTTATAAAAGCAAATTTGTTTCCAAATTTATTTATTATATGCCCTATAACCAACTAAATGTATTGTTTAGGGAAAAACAGTGGTGTGATGTCAACAATCACTTCATACAAACCTTCCATTAAAACTGAAATAACCGGATGGTGACACAGAAATCCATATTCTTAGGGGTAGGGGTAAAACATGGGTCAGTTTTTGCTCTTTTAAAAATATTTCAGGTGATGTTGAGCTAAAACTTTGTGTTTAGGTTCATTTTGTGATTTACTTTTATATGGCAACTACAAATCAGGTAAAAATTTCATGTTTGGATTTGTTTTCTTCCATAAAGTCCATTTTTAGCCTATTTGTGTGTACAATCAAGGTTTTATCACATTTGTGAGGACACAACCACAAAATGATACCATAGCAGCAAGGTATCAAGAATGTTGGTACTTATTTTGGTGTCAGTGGATAGAGGAGACCCATAGCTATACATTAATACCAAAATTCAACATCATAAGGTGCTCTTAATGGAATTCCATGGCGGAGTTTGTACGTCACACACGTTACCAAACTTGTCACACACGTGACCCGGTCACGTGTGTGACTTGTTACTATCATGAATTACATAAAAACTAAGAATAATAATTTCCATTTAGGAAGCTGGAATGGAGGGTATAATCAGTCTACCTTTTGACATAAAATATGAAGTTCAGTTAATAAAATCTTTTCTGATGGTAAAAACAATTGCATGTTTTTGGTCACGTGTGTGACATACAAAACCAATTAATTTGTTTCGCTAATTACGGGATAGTTGTGGTTTGAAAATTTTTTCAACAGTTCTGATTTGTTTTAGTGGCGTCATAACAGTCTATTTTTCAGGAAATTAAAAAAACACAATTATAAAAAGTTAAAACTGCAGTAAGTGTTAAAATGGCCCAAAAACTATACGTTTAGACCCAAAACTAACAATTATGTTAATTTATGCAAATTAGGGTGTTCGGCGATTAATTTTTCATAAAAATTATAGTTCTTAAAACTTTGAACTGTACTTGTCACAAAAAAGTTAAAAATAAATGATACCTACAATTTGATTTTTTTCAAATTAGTTTCATTTTCTGAAGAATGGCCCATATCGATTTTGATACGTGCTCGTGTGTCAGTACATTTCCATGGTCAGTAAAATACTATAGAGGAACCTACCATTTTTCTTGTATAAACGTTTGATGTTTTGATCAAGTATGTGAATAATCGACATTAGACCCTTAATGTTTTTTCAGGAAATAAAAGATTAGATTACCATAAAAACGAAACAGTAATCTTTGGTTGGGTCTAATGTAATATTCACATAGAATTTTCAATGTTTTTTCTATCCTTATTCTTGCTAAATTAAAAAAATATTTTGGCGTATATAAAATTGAAATAAAATTCTCTGCCTCTTAATCGACATAAAATGTGCTACAATTGGGTATCACGAATCGTTATATATGATGTGCAGTTAATATTCATATTTTCATTTATACAGAGGATGCTTCAGTTTTGACAGGAAAAATATTTTCTTGAAAACCCTCTCACTCGTTTATTTTAAAAAGGTTACCACGCTTCCCTAGAATGTGCAATAAATTAGCATTAAAATTTTTCTTATTCTAACAGCAAGGGTTTCTAGAATGCAGTATGGCGAAATGTGGTGTAGTGCAACATTTTGACCTCAAATTGCAGAGTATGAGTTTTTGTACCCAAATTTCAAAGGTCATTCAAAGAATAAGTAAATATATTGGGGATACAGAACTTTGCCCTGATAGATGAGAGATATTTTGTGGGTGTCGGAGAAACCGTAAGTTCCCATTCCAATTCGCATTAATAAAGTTTTTTTGTTCATTTCAAGGCATGGATTAAAAGAAAAAAAAACTATGCTATTAAAAAATGTTACAAAATGTTGTTTTTAAAATGAAGGAAATGTTATCCAAACAGTTACAATGTACATTTCAAGCTATTTCAGCCATTTTCAGGACATCACATCAAAGCTTCCATTGGGCACCCCATTCCTTTTTTATTATCAATATTATAATTTCAGATATTATTGTATGTGCTAAATAATAATCATAGTGCCAAATTTGGGTATTTACAATCTATTTTGTGATAAAAAATAAAAAGTCCCTCCTCCTCATATTTGTTTGGAAACCCATGAGAAACATGTTTTAATTTTAACTTGGCCTTAGGCCAAAAAAAAAAAACATGTTTGTTTCCTGTAGCAGGTCCAAAAAGTCAAATCGAAATGTGTTTTTTATTTTTATTTTTTTTATAATCCATGTCTTCAAATGAAAAAAACACCTTTTTTGCTGCAAATTGGAATGGAAATTTACCGACACAAACAAAAATCATATTTCTTCATTCAAGAATATTTATGATCCCCTTTCAACCTGCAGATTAAAAAAGTATTACAAAAATGTGTGATGTTTTCTCCAGTAGTTTTTCACTAAGTTCGTTTGTTGTGTGATGTGTAAATGTTTACTCCAGTAGCTACAATGTATAGTGTTTTGTATTATTTTTTGTGATTTTTTTTTTTTTCTTTTTTTGTTTTGTTTTTCCAAAAGTGAAAAAAAAATCTAAATGCGCAAAAAAGCAGTCAAAAATGAAATGCATGCACGCTACAGGAAACAAACTTGTTTTTTTTTTGGCCTTATCAGTCATATACAAGTATTATCAGTCAAGATGTTTTCCAGACAAATTGTAAATTTAAATCAATATTGAACATCACATTACTTGAAAGATAATATTCCATGACATCAATAATGGCAATGGTTCCAAGTCCAACTCTATTTGAACACACACCATATTGGTCTGTCTGATTGTACAAAGTGCCGCCAAGAGCCATGATCATGATTATGGGCCCGGTGGTAAAATGAACATCAGGGACCCCTTTTTACGGGGCCCCTGAGGCCTCTTTTCTTTGCTTTTATGGGCACATTAAGGTGTGTTTTCTTTATTTTTTTACGGGCCCCCTGGGACCCCCGGCCCAGGGGTAACGCACCCCCTTAACCCCCTTGTCGGCGGCACTGATTGTACATCATAAACCAGAGATGTACAAAAGTGTGTAAAAGATAAGCAGATTTCCTGCAATTGCAGGAAATCAGTTTTCAGTTTACTTCCTTGTTTAAAAAGTGATATATAATGTCATCATTTAGAGTATTACCGGTATTAAATGTTGACAGTTTTAGGTCAGCAAATTTGCTAGCTTCAGTTATGCCATTTACATACTGTACGGTTGACTTACGGGCATTGATAACACTTTTATATTTGAGTGACACACCAGGATTAAGTGTACAATGTCTTGTACGGATTTAAACTGGAATGCACTTGTAGCCTGTGGCGTAGCTAAGGGTTGTGGCGCTTGGGGCAAGGATACAGAATGGCGCCCCTACCCCCTTTCCAATTCCTAAAACAATTGTGTGTGCGAAAATTTGCACAGATACTACTAATTTGGTTATAATCAAGCACCGGAAAAAAGCGTGATTTTTGAGAGCAAATTTTATGCACTAGTTTTAGAAAATTAAATGATTTGCGATTTATTCATAATATTCCCAAAATGCAGGCAACTTTGTGAAAACTTACGTTTTTTAGAAAATTAATCAAATGGATACCTTGGAAAAATCGGAAAATTTGTGGCCGAACCGAAAATTCGCAATTATACACAAAATTCACGAATTTTAGCGTTTTTTGCACTTCGCAAATTCTCCCGGTGCTTAGTTACAGCTGTATAATCAAGTTGAATTTTGACAGTCTTTCAAATGACTATTGAGTAATGAGTATTTACGTTGAAATGTGCACAAACATTTTGACTTTCACGGTTTGGAAGGGCACAGAATCAATCTAGGGGGTCGATTTGGCTACCCTAAGACAGCGGCTCACAGCGCCCAGGGCACGTGCCCTTCCTTGCCCCACTGCTTGTACATAATTAGCCTCTTTACAATTGGATCTTATCAGTCAAGTAGACAAAAGTGTTCTTTAAAGTTTAAATAAATACATTCAATACAATTTGTCAATTGAATGCTGATACCAAAAGTGTCTTAACCTTCCAAACAAATACAATCAATGATATCATTTGTCTTGTTTGTATAAGGTCATTTTCACAGTAAAGGGTGTAACTTTTGATTTTTAGGGTCAAAATTTCAAACCACTTAAATATGTTTCTGTTTACTGTAATCATGCATAGAAGCAACTTAAATTCCAGTAAAATAGTGTTTCAAGGCTTAAACCTTTTGATTTCTGATAAAAATTTGACATTTCCATAACATTTTGGAAAAAAAAAAAAAAAAAATGTATTTTACATAAGCTCAGAAAATTATGACATGAAAGCTGGAATACATGTGAAATCCCATTCCAAAGTAAGTCAACAGATATAAGTTAAATTTTATACCATGTTTTGCTATGTTTGTAATTGCAATTTTGAAAATTTTTAACATCAAGGGTCATTTGCAATGGAAATTTCCCAACCTTAAACATATTTTTTAAGTTTTAATTGGGTTCCTAAAATAATTTAAATGTCTAACTTCATGTACAAATACTACTTGATGAAAGGAACCTCCCAGCCAAGTTTCACAGAAATTGGAGTTATTTTTTAGAATTGGCAATTCAAGCGATTTGTGTTTCGGAGGCTTCAGTTAACAACACAGGTGATCATAAAAGTAAAATATTTGGCTAACTACTAGAAGTTGACATGAAAAAATAGGTAAAAAATATCACAATTACCAATTTTCATGCTTTGCTTCTAAGTATTGAATTTCAGTTGTGATAAAAATTAAATTATCACAGCAAGTCATTTTTTTTGTTTCGGAGGCTTCATGTTAACAATGGTTAAACATTGCAGAAGTGGTTTTTTTTTAAACAACACTGTTGGGATCATCTAAGCTGTTATTTTCTTGTGTGTATTGAATCAATGATTCTATGCGGCAGATATTGTAGATTTATAACATGGTAATTTTTTCACCCATTTGTTAAGTATGGTGTTATTTGCATGTGAAGCCTCCGAAACGGGCTTTCTTGGATATCAGTATATTTTTCAAGCATTAACCATAATATCAATTTTTTTTTAATTTATGACATTCTGCACATATCATGCAACAATTACAATGCAGATATCAATATGGAACATATCAATTTAGATATGCATAGATGATAATTAAGCTTACTGTTGTTTCGGAGGCTTCATTTGTTTCGGAGGCTTCAATTGTTAACGGAAAGTTTGTATTGGGTCCCATTTTCAAACGGTGATATATATCTCCATGATTTAAAAACAAGTGACTTGAGGATCTACTTTGCTACATTTTGATAAATAGATTGGATGAGCTCTCTTATTTATATTTGCCCAAGCTTGCTGAACAGTTTGTTTCGGAGGCTACAAAAAAGTTAACGGAAAATCGGCTCTTTGAAGTCAAGATTTTATAAAAATTTTAAAAGCTTGCAAATCAACTAATTTTTGTTACCCATTTCAAGTTAAGATATCAACTGTTATGAATCAAGAAGAAGTGAAGAAATAACCAAGAATTATGAACCAAAGCTATACCCATTAAGTTTGTTAACAATTGTTAACGGAAAATGAAGCCTCGAAACGACAAATATCAAGTCCGGTTCTCAAAAATACAGGGCTGTTCACAATTAAATCTAATATGGCAGTGTTTACTGAACATATGACCGTACTTTCAGGATAAGAAAAATTATCCATGAACTAACTGAAGAAAACACAGGGTTTTACAAAAATGTTCCTATTTTTTACAGTTTTTCAAAATGGCAATATTAGGTACATTTAAGCCTGCTAAAACTGAACGCAGTAACTCCCGAAGATGATTATGCTACCCAAGGTAGCTGCTAACTAGATGACTTATGTGGCCAAAAATCATGGAATTCTGTGGCTTTATTAGAAAACTACGGATCAAAATGTTAAAAATCCAAAGTTACACCCTTTACCGTGAAAATGACCATAAGGTTACCAAACTGTTTTGTTTCACAACCACTCTAATGCTGTTACCTAAATTCTACAAATTAAAGGTGGGTAACCTGATTGACAGCCTCATAACCCCCCCCCCCACACACACACACACACACACCCCCCACACACACACACACATTGTCGCATGTAAATGCAGATAGTGGTATCAGGTGAAAGCTCATATTTTTTTCTCATTACAGGGTCAAAATTTGGTGAGAATCCATTCTAGAGAAGATTCTCGTCAACAATATTGCAAGAATCTAAATGGATTCTCGTAAATATTTCAGTTTATCATGTGAAGTTATATGGCGAGAATACGTGGATTCTTGCAAAATTCCACTGGGAGAATCCAAAAGGCCAGAGAGAAGACAGGTAAAAAATCACCCATACCCCACAAAAAAACCCACCTGCAACCCGCATTAAATGAGTTGAACCCCCCAAATTGTACTTGTTGTCATCGTTGTAGTCATGTATGTATGTTGTAACTAAGAATTCTTTTTTGCATTGAATACGTATACAACAATCATTTTTCATGAATAGATGAAGTTTTCATTCCCAGCACTACATGTAGCTATCTACTTGTATGTATTTCTGGTATTTATTCCTATCTATAGGCCTAATGACAAATGCATGTTGATGGTGCAGGTCTGAGCTGAATGGGCTAGATGCATGGCAGTGTTAATTATTCTCAAACAGTTATCACATTATTAACGTATGATTTAAAAACAAAAATGGTGAAAATGCAGTTAAATATGTGTTTAAAGAAAACAGCAAGATTACAGTTGAGTGTATTGAATTTCCAGTTATAGCCAAAATAATTAATTCTTGATCATGAGAGCCAACTTGGGTACGCACAGTTATTTGCGTCGAGCGTACTACGCAAATACCGGCACTTACGGTGCAAACACAGCTTCTGAGTATTGACCAAAGTCGTTGCTAGGCAAGGTCAAGGTTCGGTCATGCAGGTCGCGCGATCGTGTTATTCTATGAAAAGTACGCTTACGTAGAAGGTACATCCTCTCATGATCGAGAATTTGTTGTTTTGACTATAGTGTAAATTGAAAACAAAACCTGCATTTTACCTGACAACAAATCGATTTTTTTTTGTAATGACAATGCCATATTGGGTACTGAGCATGAGCAGATTGTATTTACGTGCAGCGGCGGCGCCATCGGGGGGCAGCAGGGGGCAATTCCCCTATGATCTGCAAAAAAAGAGGTAAAAGGAAGGAGAAAGAGAAAAAGGAGGGGGAGAGAGAAAGAGAAAAGGAGAAGATATTTAAATAAAGTTGTTCGTTTTTGTATTTTGGGCCAATTTTCAGCAAATTTTCCCCCATGAAAGTCACATGGCCTCTCACTTTATTTCACTCGCTTTGTGAACATTTGTACCATAAACTTATTCTGTTGCCAAAATGTGCTGGATTTACTCTACACTACACTTAAAGGGTTTTTTTTCCAATCCTATCCCCCCCATGTCAAAAAGACATTTATGCTACTGGTTGTGACTTAAACTTTGCATATTAATTAACCGGGTCCTTGAAAATACGCTCTAAATGATAGGCATGATCACAAAATTTTCAAGTAGGTTTTTTCGCATGGAAATTATTTTGTTTAAAAAGGTGATCATTTTTAAAAAATGAGGGGTCAACCATGCATGTCTGTAGCTCAAATATCAACAAAGTTATGGGCAAATGTCTGTTTTTAGAATTTTTCATTTTTCTGCAGCCATCATTGACAACAATGCCTTACTGTACAAAAGAGCCAGTAATGCATCATTTTTCACCACGATGATCCGTTTTACACAAAGGCGATTTTATTTTATGAAATCTAGTATCACTGCATGATGACTTCTGTATCAAGGATAAAGGATCAGCACTTTTTAGACTACGTCTCCAAGTTTCTGGTGTCCAAATTTCAAAATTTTGTATTTTCCTATGGGATTACACAGTTAAGCCATTTACTGTGGTCGCAACTTTTTGAGCTTTTTGAGTTGAACGTCACCCTCTATAATAAGCAAATTAATGTGGACATACTAATGATAATGTAATGCCCGATCATTTGTGTATAAGGATGACAATATGGAAGGAAATGATCAGGTAAACTTAACACCATGGTCAAAAGAAAGAAATTTTATTTCAAGAAAAGGTGAAATTGGACTGGGAAAGCATGGAAAAAAAGTAAGAAAGGTAAAATTGAACGTAATTGAATAGGTCCACGCCTAAAACCAGCGGGCCGAAAGTGGGTCCGGAATGAAATCCATGAAAATGTGCGGTTGGAAAATAAATAAATTTAAGGTGAAAATGGTGTGCATGGCCAAGCTTCATTTGTGCTTTCATTTTTTTCCAAATTCTGAGGGGGGGCATATCCCCCCACGGACATTGCGCAAGCGCGACCGCATAACAATCATTCAAAATTGTATTGCCACCCTATCAAAATACCCTGGCGCTGCCCCTGTAAACGTGTATGAATGGAAGCGCTGCGGTATCTCATATCGTTTACTGATATGCTTAGCCTGAGTCGCTTGGCCTGTCTCGAATAAAATCGCCATTCATAGCTTTTTTAAAGAACGAGTGGATTTGCCATACATTGTACTGACTATACTAAAATGCAGCAAACCTTTTACGAGCGCGACTACCGTGATGTTGCAAATTCGGCGCTAACAACGCGTCGGCACACAGTTCATTCATAAATTTCCACTCAGCAACAACATATCGCCTTAGCAGCCAATCAGAGACAAGTCGTAACGCAGTACATACTGCTGATGTATCCTTACAATACGCGGCTCACAAGGTTTTCTGCATTTTAGTATATCACAGCAATTTTTGACACAAAGATTATAGGGATGATGACGCTGTACATGATCAGTGCAATCATATCAATCAGTGGACAGTGGCGCAATCATATTCATATCATCAGGGGTTGCACTTCCCTGACATCATTTATATCAAAACACATACAAAATTTTTAAATAAATAGGAAAGCTTACCAATGCCCCGGTCGATGCAGTGCTGTAAATCATGTCATGCTCATCAACATGCCCAGAAAAATACTTAATAAATTAAAGGTATGCTACACCGTCAACCGGCACACAAATAAATTATTGGCCACGATGGCATCTACTTCATGAAGTTTCTAGCCGGCAGTGCTGGTATTAAATTTCGCTGCCACAAACAGCTTTAAGCTTACAGTAAACCCCGATGGTAAACCTGCAGTAAATCAATGCCACCAGCCCACCACCAAGGTCATGCATGGGTCACATGTACCGGCACATGCATGTATCGAACCGCGCTATCGAAATCGAATCAGGTTTGGGCGATACATTCATAATTTAAGGGCGCACACCACCAATACTGCGTCCCATTGAAACACACATAAAAAAAAGTCTGTTCTTTTGCGCGATTGGGCGATTTTAGACCTTTTGGCAACAATTTGAATATAAAAGACCACCAATCGATTGCAAAGTGATGAAAGCTTAATATATATTTCAATGTACGGGTTGTCTAGTCTCGGTACCAGCCGGTTTGTGCTCCTCCGTCACTTTAGTGGCGGAGGAGCACAAACTCGGCTGGTACTGAGACTACGGGTTGTCTTGTGATTGAATTTTGAGATATGGGCGTACAAACAGCGCCATCACCAAGTTTCGACCTGTTCGCTATCCTCAAGTTTCTGTCCATTTTTCAGTCCGAGGGCCTACTTTTTTCAAACTGTGTTATATATTTTTTGGGCCATCCACGTTCATGTACCTACAGTTTTACATATATTTATGTATCAAACAAAATAATGTGCTTTCCTTTTTGCGGTGCTTTATACAAGTCCACAGAAAAGGCCCAAATACCTCTAAAAAGATTTTGCTTTTGACGGAACTCATCCACATGCAGAATAGGACGCCTCAAATCAAACTTGAAATCCTCGAGCAGAAAAACGCCGAAAAGGGAAAGCTTTTCAGCCCGTGGCCCGGCCGCGCGGGCCGCGATAAGGAAATCAATTTTAAGCTTTTGCAAAAAAAGGGTAACCTTTTTAGCCACAAGTCGGCGTTAAGGGTAGCCTTCTGATTTTCATGCTTTGTCGGAAGCCGTTTTCAAACTGGTATTTAAAAAAAATAATATTACCCCCAGGTCTGTCCCGCATTTTGCTAGAGAGTCCAGTTTCCGTATGTGGATGCACCATCCGAAAGCTTTATGATGACTTGACTGAATAAGCATCATTGAGAATTTTAAAGTCATTTTTAGTATTGTGCCAATTTCGGCGGCCATTTTAGGTGCCATCACAGAAGTACACTGATAGCTGGGATGTGTTTTACCTTTACCTTATCTTGAGAAGTATATTAGGCGGCAGGCCCTAAATTAAGTCAAAAAGTTATAGTTTGGTTCAGAAAAGTCCCGATATAGATAACTTATAGTCTTTTTTCAGTATTTGGTGGTCATTTTGGACGCCATTTTGAAAATACATGACATGGGACTGGTTTTTTTTTCTTTATATCAACTTGACTTTATGCTGGGCTCTTTAATTAAGCTAAAAATGTTATTTTGGTTCAGAAATAGTATTCATATATAGTGATTACCTGCATTTGGCGGCTATTTTGGAAAGTCCCCCTTTGGGCCAGTTCATATTTTTGGGAAAATCCTGATTATGTTTTGGGTCGTCTTTGCTTTAGTTCTGGGGGTGCAAAGGAGGTGCTTCTTTTGCATATTCCTCCACTTAACTGGCTCTAATTAATGACACTTTACAGCGCTATTAAAATGATTAAAATTAACACATTGCCATTTCCCTTATCACCGTTTTATTGAATGTATAAAAATAAAAAATAAAACAAATGATCTTTAATACATAGTACTGTTGAAGTAATTACTAAAAAATAGAGTACTGATAATGATCAGCTTTCAAGAAAAGTACATCACATAAAGAGGGGTCTTTAAAGTGTAATAATTACCTGATTATTATATGCTTTAATTAATTAATTGAGCTAAAGAACCTTTGGGTCAATTGAATGTGAAACATATATAACACCTTGTACTAACTTTAGAACATTATTACATGTTACTAAACTTCTAACTTTTTATTGTATCTGTTCTACTGCTTTGCATTGCTTGGATATGCCCTTTGGCACAAACAGCTTCTTTGTACAGGTATATAAGGTACAAAAAAATCCTTTACCCTCCCCCCTTTGAACAGTGTAGTAGTTGTATGCAGTTTGCTCAAGCATATCAATATACCTGTCCCTTGCCTTTGATGATAAACATTGAGGTCAACTCATCTATAGTACAAGAAAGAGGTTACAGTGTTGGCTACTCAAACAAAATGTCAATTGTGACCTACCCCTTTCCCAAAATCATGCAATTAGTATGCAGTCTAGTGTGCTTTTACTAGATGCTAATGATTAAAGTGAACAAGTAATTCATATCTAGTTAAATGTGTAAATTTCTGGAAACATTAATTTTTTTGGATATTACTAGAATGATCATGAGTGCCCCAGATGCTTAGAACATTACGCGGTGGCGCTATTACAGTAACCATCTACACACACTCAGATGATGGTGGATGCGATATCGGCAATTTTGACGTCGCCATTGGATTAACACATAATCATGAAATCTTCACGAACAATTATAAATTTGTTATGTGGTGTCAAAGCAAAATTATCTTACTTCAAAACCGTCGGGGTACGACAAAGTACCCCCACTATAAGTATGTTAATTTTCCATTTGTACTTGCTAACCGTGTATTTTGAAATTTTATAGGGCTGTCAGCCCTGAATCTTCGCCAGCCTCGTACGTCACGTGTTGCGTGTCCTATGCCGCCTGCACACACTAATGAAATCTGATTGGTTTGTGTTGAGGTAATGTGCTATATTTAGAAATGATGTATACAGGTTGAGTCTGATTGGCTTGTGGTGATGCAATGAGATATTTTTAGAAATACTGTAATATCCCATTAATAGTTAAGATTATTGTTGGTACAAAAGTTACCATTATTGTGTGAAGTCTTCAAACTTCGGTTCGCGGTTCTTGTGTGTGTTTGTTTGAGATAACAAAATAAGGCGGTAGTGTGCTTCATTGTTTGTCGACTCAAAGAAGGGCAGACTGAAATATCTCAATCAACGAACTGTGGTATTTTGCTGGACTAACATAGTGTGTTATCTGTCTGTCAAGTGGAGCTTGCACAAGAGATCTCCGAGAGAGGAGCTTACGGTCAACATAGAAGACCATTTGGAAAGCACTAGCTTAGCAGCTAGGATAGTGAAAACATAGTCATCAGGACTTTGGACTGAGATTGTGGTAAACAGAGGTTTACCTTGGATAGACATAGTCCCGGGGGTGGCACTTAACACAAATGACCATACGGGTATGTTCCCCCGGAAATTCCCCCCCCCTTTTTGGATTTCGCAGCTCCGAAAGACTCCCTATGTTTGACCTAAATAGAGCTCCGAAAGACCCTTAATTTTGATAATTTCAGCTCTAAAAGACCTCAAATTGCTCATTCCTCATATTTCTGTTTTTTTCAGGCGATTTTCAACCAAAAGAGCAAGAAAGACCCTTGATTGCAGCTTCAAAAGTCCCCATTTTAATTGTTTTACCGGTACGCCGTCAGCTCCCAAAGACCCACTACCTCAAAATCGCGGGGGAACATACCCACCTACATTTTTTGATGTGCGAATTTCTTCCACTTAAGCTTCAATGTATTATATTTACACGTTTCATGATCCTTTCTTAGCTCACCAAGAAATCCCCCCTCGGTTTCTCAGTGAAGTTCTGCATACACGCCTGCCCTTAAAATACATAGGCCTACTGCAGTGGCGTACCGTGGCCGCCCCAACCCCAGGGGGCTGAAGAAAATTCAATTTTGCCGCCCCTTCCTCAACAGCCCGAAAAGGTTGACCCAATTTTTTTCTCGGTCGTTTGAAAAAGTGAAGAGCAAAAAAATAAAATAAAATAAAAAATAAAGGGTTTCAGGCGCTAGCGCCCTAAAAGCAGCAAAATTTTTTGAGCTTTATCAAATTTTTCCGCCCTTTTGTATTTACTAATTCTTTTTGCCGCCCCCCATCGTTTTTGCCGCCCTTCTTCTTCCGCCGCCCCCTGCTTTTACCCCCTGGGGCTGGCGCCCCAAAGCCCCCCAAAAAAAAAATACGAGCATGTACTGTATTCGATCCAATAACTGCCCAGGGTGCTTAACAAAGTCATTTTGGGTGGGCGCCTATTTTTTAATATTGTTTACATAATTACATACGTAAAATGGCCCAAAGTGTGGATTTATGTGTTTGATACATGGATCCTGCAGATAATGATAAAGGATAATGTGTGGTAAATTTTACCGGTATACTATTAAATTATTATATTGTACTGCACATTCACTGTATAGACGAATCCAACGAGCCAAGTCGTGGTCAGGATTTGGTCGGCCATTAGTGGGTCCCCGGCGCACCCCGGCTTAAAAAATCGATGTTATATTGTATTGTGTTGTAAACGTTCATCATTCTTTTGTCTGCATGTAACACGGGTGATGGAATGCAGTTTAAAATTCCCGCCAAGGACGCATCATTTCATATTTTTGGTGAGATATACTCAGCGGGGACCCAGTCATGGCTGCCACTGAGGTGTAGGAATGCGTGAAATTGGATTCGTCTATAGTTTAGGCCGTAACTGTAGTTGGCATAACCCCATCACAGCTCACATACATATTGTCGGCATAATCAGCGCACGCATCCTCATAGTACCCTTCAAATAAGTATAAAGTATTGACCAATGGGAACATGATTACAGCACCGACCAGTGATCCAAGCTGAGTGACGCCCCCAAACCATATAAGGAGAACCCGGTTGTCAGGTTGGTTCCGTAAAATCCATCCAATGGTGGCTTTTGTATAAGAGAATATTCCGGATACACAGATCCAGGCTAGTACCTGTGACAGAAAGAAAGGATTATAGAAACAGTTTTTATCCAGAAGTTTAAATATGATCATGATGTTATACCTTTCACATCTGTCATCACCTTAACCTTTCTTTGGCACAAGCCTACATGTACTTGCCGTACTGAATAACATTTCATTTCGACATAATGTGAAAGACTTCAAGATTCTAAGTATTTTCTTCTAGTTCAATTTCTAGATTGGGCTATTCCAGATTAAATCCATACGATTACACCCCCCACACACACACACACACACACACACGCCCCCCCCCCACACACACACACCCCCACGCGAAAGACATATGACCTTAAAGACATAATGTACGATCTTATAATATGAAATTGGGGTTGTTGTTTTTTCAAACCTGATTTTTTTTGGATATTTGTAATGTTTACACATGTCCCAATTTGGAACTAAATGGAACCGGCAAAAAAAATAATATAACACAAACAACAATGAATATTCAATGGTATAACAATTTATTCCTAAAGGCATATAAATAGGACAGGGAACGAAATGTATTAACATAAAATATATAAAGGGTTATACAAGGATTACGTGACAATGTTTACCCAGCCTTCCCAAAGTTTATTGAATAATTGTGTTTTTAACATCTGACAACATCTTGATATACTAGTAATCCTTCTTGGCCTCTTGCTCGCTTTCCGTGTTTGGGCTGCCACATAAGAACAATTGATGCTGCTTCATCCTCGCTCCTTGCACAGCGCCCTGCAAACTTCAAACTTCTAGATTGGCAACAGTTTTCCATACAGTACTTTATTGGCGGTGTTTGTTTGGCATGAGACATCCAGTACCTTTCGCAAAAGACGGGTATATCAGCCATCCAAAGCTCTTGTCATTTTGGATGTTATTGTCCACGTTTCAGCACCGTATGTTAGTACAGATTCTACAGTAGTGGTAACTAACTTGATCTTTAGGTCTCTTGGCAGATTACTCTTCCAGATCTTGTCCATGCTATTGCATGCTTTCCAAGCAAGTGCCTTTCTGGTAGGGATAGGTGACCGTGAATTGCCTTGTGGAAAATGGTGAGACGCTTTGATTGTCTTCTTGATGCTAACGATTCCCATTTCAATTTCTCCAGCATTGCTGTGACACTGCCTTTTGACCTGCTTTTGTAGTCCTTTAGGCAAACCTGAGCACCTCTCCTCAGAAGCAACCACTCATGTGAATCACAACTATTATTAACAACCCTTGACCTGGCCCTTTCACTAAATAACAGACAGCAAATTGATCTTGTAAGTATGGATTTTTAATAGCAAGGCATTTGATACAGTACCACGCAATCGCCTTCTCCTTAAATTACAACACTATGGCATTCGCAACGACATCCACACATAGATAGCAAACTTCCTTAACCACCGTAAACAGAGGGTCGTTGTCGGGGGTGAACACTCGGCTTGGACAGATGTGTCAGTTCCTCAGGGCACGGTGCTAGGACCTTTGCTATTCCTCATATACATCAATGACTTACCACAAAACATACAGTCTGAAGTCCGGCTCTTTGCCGATGATTGTGTTATCTATAGGTAAATAGTTCACAATCATGACCATGATCAACTCCAGGATGACCTGAACACACTTGTCAAATGGCAGAATGATTGGCAACTACATTTCAACATCCAAAAATGTTTCGTCATGAGGATCACCCATGCACGTTCCACTAAAACGTTTGATTACAAACTGGGAGAAAGCATTTTATAAGAGACAAAATGCCATCCCTACCTAGATATTGATATTACCATCAATCTTTCATGGTCTAATCACATCAACCCCATACTTCATCTGCAAACAGACAATTCGGATTTATTAGAAGGAACTTATACTCTTGCACCAAACAAATCAAACAAAATTCCTACATGTCACTTGTGCGTCCCTACATTGAATATGCCAGCTCAGTGTGGGACCCCCACCAAAAAGATCTATGTAACAAAATTGAGATGGTGCAGCGCCGCGCAGCGCGCTTTGTTATGAATGACCACAAAAGAACTAGTAGTGTCACTAACATGCTGAAGGAGCTGGATTGGTGTTCTCTAAAAGATCGTAGAACAGCCAATAGGTTAGGCACCGGAGTTTCGCGCGGTTCGCGCAAAAGCGCACATTTTCGCGCATTTGGGTGTCCAAAGCGCATTTTGGGTTCCATTGAGAATGTTCACGATTTTGACCCATCGATAAGCTTAAAGTTAAAACTTACGATTTTATGCCCCAAATCGGCAGCATTTACAAGAAAATTCACGCAATATTGGTTCTAACTTCACTTATGTACATCAAAATACAAATAACGATCATTAAACCAAGCATAATGTGGGGAAATTTGCCCTTGCTTTCGACATTTCGATCGACGATTTGTGATGGTCGCCATCTTTATTTTTTATTTTTTCCAGAAACTGGAAATGAACCGGAAGTCGTTCGTAATTGATTGACATGCCACATTGTTTTACCGATGTTTTTTTCGTGTTTTGCATTGAAAACAGGGGATCGCGCATTTTAGCGCATTTTGACCTATTTTTTGGCGCATTTTCGCGCATTTTGAAAAGTGGCCAGCGCATTTTGCCGTTTTAAATCGCGCGAAACTCCGGTGCCTACAATAGGTTAACCACCACAGGGCTAGAGAGGGTCTCCTGCCCCTGCCGGTCGACGACCTCCTTCTGCCGGTCCTACGTCCTTCTAGGCACTCTCATCAGAACTCATATCGAATCATAACAGCAAATAAGGACTGCTACAAGTACTCGTTCTGGCCAAGGACAGTACAAGACTGGAACAAACTACCCTACCACATCATACAAGACTCCAAAGAATTTAAGAATCAAGCAACCAACCACCTAAAGCAACTACAATAAATAGCATTCCGCATGTGCACAACCATTCCTGTTCGTTTGGCTTCACCTGAAGCGTTGGGCAGTATTGCTACAGATACAGATACAGATGTACACCCTCCAACTTATTGACAAAAACTTGGGTGTATGGATCCCACACACTTGATGAATAATCGGTGAGTGGTCGAACCAGGGTTTAAATGCTGTCTCTTTATTAATATGTTGTGGGCATTGGTATAAACATCTTGAAATGAAGCCAAGGGTCCTACTTGCTGTTGCTGTGACGTTGATGTTGTCAAGATGTTTGTTCCAAGTGAGGTTGCTGGTTATGAAAACTCCCAGATATGGGTGACTGTCAGTCTGCTGCAAGATTGACTCCCAAGCATTTTGGGGGGATTGAAGTGCATTTGCCAGTCTTTTTCCCAGGAGACCAGTGTGTTTAAGTCCTCTTGGAGGCACT
Source organism: Amphiura filiformis (assembly GCF_039555335.1). Lineage (NCBI taxonomy): Eukaryota > Metazoa > Echinodermata > Ophiuroidea > Amphilepidida > Amphiuridae > Amphiura > Amphiura filiformis. The sequence goes on from NC_092643.1 coordinate 55,213,748, forward strand.
TGAAATCAAACTCGTTTTGAGCTTCTCTGTATACAACGCAGTCGTATGCAAGGAACAGTAGCTTGCAAAATGTCTTACTTTTGCGTTGATTTGCAAAATAAAACAAAGAAAGGTGATTATTTAGCAGTAATCAACCATTAAACAATCCATTCTAGCATTAATTGTAGGCCTCCGATACAAAATTCTGGCCATACTATGGAACTACAGTAGAAGGTAAGACAGAATACACTTTTAAAACATATTTGTTTTAATTTTTCAGTGCTTCAATGTGGGAAAACGGAAAATCACGGAAATCGTCCAATTTGTAACACGGAATTTAAATTTTGTAACACGGAGAAATCATAGCTTTACCCTAACCCTAACCCTCACCCTCACCCTAAATCTAATCCCAAGACCTAACCCTAACCACAAGACCCTACCCGTAACAATAATGAACCTTGCCTCGGACTATGCGGTTAGAGATATATTGCGGCCCATTATAGTTGCAGTAAGAAGTTAAGCATTCGGCAAGCTGCTCACCTGGATCAGGAGCTACCTCACAGATCGTTCGATCAAAGTTGTCTTATCTGGCCAGTCATCATGCATCAGGTACTTCCTCCATCAATGCATCAGTTCCCCAGGGGTCAATATTGGGCCCACTTTTGTTCTCTGTCTCGGCGATGAGTGTGAAAACCAACTCTACTTCTACGCAGACGATTCCACCCTGTTTAGATAACTCTGACGCCATTACTGCTAGCCTGAACAGAGACCCGGAGAAAATGAAGATCTGGGCAGACAGATGGAAGGCAATGACAATATCAAGAAAGAGGAATCCAACCAAGCTAGATCTTCTGTTTGAACCAAGCTAGATCTTCTGCTTGGTACCACCAAACTGGCTGAGAAGGAGGAGCTTGAGATCCTGGGAGTCATAATCGAGAGCAAGCTGACATAGACAAACCACAATTCTAACGTCTCCTCCAGAGCAGAACAAAAGCTGTGCGCTCTGAGGAGAGTTGCAGATAACCTTGATGGCAGAGACAGAGCAACTGTTTACAAGGCTCAAGTTCACAGCGTGATGGAATACGCCTCACTGTCTTCGCTGAGCGCCAGCGCCACCACTCTAGGACTACTAAACCTCCTTCCAGAGGAAGGCCCTTCGAATCATAGGCGTGAGCGAAGAGGAAGCAAGTACAGAGCTAAACATCACATCTCTCCATCAAAGACGTCAAGTGGCTGCAGCAACAGTCCTCTACCAAATATTTGCACACTAGCCTGTGCAAACCAGATCTGAAGGCACTGCTACCAAAGCCTTTTGTAGTCAGAAGAGCTACCCGCTCCAGCTTGTCTATTCCTTACCATGCTCATTCTAGAACCAAATCTACTGGCAGCATCCACAATGCAGTTCTCGTTTGGAATAGCCTACCGGATGGAGTAGTTAGAGACATATCTGAGCGGCGCACCATCCTTCAAGAGCAGAGTGCATAAGCATCTTATTTCACACGCCTGATGCTTTACTGTACCCCTTCAGTCTTGCTGTTCCTGAGCTGGTGTGAACCACTGATTGGCCCATGTGATTTGTCTTTCATAGTCCCTAGGTGCCTTGTTCTTGACCTGTGGCACTCCTCGTGGGCTATTGTTCACTCTAGCATTTTAAAAAAAAAAATGGAAAAATATTTTAAAACAAAATTTTCTCACAAGTTAGGTAAGACCCTAGGTTACATTCATGGAAAAGAGCTACTAAATTACTAGTAACTGAGATTATGATGGTGGTGGTGCATAGCCTTTTGAATGACTCTCGTATATATCGATATCCTTCCATGTGCCAGCGTTAACAGGCAAAAAGGTTAGAGTCACATCACAGATTTGAGCAACATGTACAACCCTAAAACAAGCAATGTATACAAAATTGTCTATTACTAACCCTAATTTATTTTTATCCACAAGTCATGTACCGACGGCCTAAGATGACGGCAATAATGAGCGCCCCCGGCTACGCCACTGGCTATTACTAACACTAACAGTGTGATACAACCATTACTTCCACTGATTTTGCTTGCTTACATGCATATACACCACATTTGAATCTTTAAAACACTTACTATTAAAACAGAGCCAGTCATCTCTTGCTGAAGAGGTGGAGTTGGACTCATGGCAGCAGTTGCCAAGCAGTAGCTCCCAGCGAAGGTTCCAAGAAATGTCATCACACCGACTAACAGGCGACTCATACTAGGGGCAGCCATAACAATGAAACACGCCACAGGGTTTGCCACATTGGCTAGTGTCGCTGCTAGAAGATATGTGTTCAAACCGTATGCTCCGGCTGAGAAACTCTGTATGGATGGTAGTATCCCATTGCTAAGGGCATTCACAAATCCAAGAATAATGAACAAGTAAGCGTATTGTAACTTTGAAAGTCCACTTGGAGTAGGGATCAACTCTTCTTCCTGACTGCTTACAACTTCGTTCTGCGGTGTATCACTGATGTTATCTATCGTACCATGATTCCCTGTCATACCTTTGCTCCGTTCTTGCATGCCGTGATTCTCGACGCCCGATCCAGAATTACTGCTCTTGATGCCTTGCACCAATTCCGCTCGGATGTACTCTCTTTTTGCTATGGGAAGAACGTTGAGCAACACAAACGCTATGGCGCTGCACGACATCATGCAAAATAAAAACCAGAAGAAATCCTCTGGTGGAAAATTGGCTGGTTTAGCCTGCCTCATCCATGAAGTGCAATTCACTACATAAATTTCATTGCCAATTTCACGTACTTCTTTGTAGGTGTTATCGGCTACACATATATCACCGCCAACACCTTGCCCAAGCGCCACCAAACTTGGTAAAAGCGCGCTGAATCCTTCGCCGACAAAATACCATGTGAGGTACATGTGTTTGAAACGTGCCATAAAAGGTGTAAAGGCTACTGATGATGTGCAGTCCACGATGGATAAGAAGAATGCAAGGCATAACAAAGCGGTGCTGCGAATATTATTGCCAATATTCCATACAGAAGTCACATCCCAAAAAAAACACCATCATCAAAGTGGATGCGATGCCAATTACCATTACTAAGCAGATAGTCTGTACTTCTATCTTTAAACCCTTAGGTGCCCACCAATTAGCTAGTGTGAAAGTCAGAGGTCCTATGTTCGCGACTTGGATAATAATGACGAGCTGCGAAGCCAAGTTGAATCCTTCGGGTATGCCTAATGCTACCAATAGAGGGAGCTCTACCCACATTCCGTTAATTGCGACCCATGATCCAGTGCCAAATACGACCACCAAAAACATAACGGGGAGTCGTTTGAAGAAATCTTTCACTGCTTCAGAAGCCATGGTGGGTTTGGTGTTGGTCAAATGGAGTACTGAAGAACTAACAGCAGGATTCAATATTTAGAAGGACATACCATGTAGATCTGCAAAGTAAAATAAATGGATAGACAAGTAAATCCAGGCTTGTGCATTTTTTGTACATGTATGAGCTTGGAACGCTCCATGGATTTCCCATGGATTTCCCATGGATTAGCATATGTGTCCCTCACGGACCAACCAGGGTAAACAAACAAACAAATTTTCAAGACTGTCAGAATAGAACAAGGAAACATGAATATAACTGGTAACATTTGTCAATGCCATAATTACATCATTCATTATCAATTTATTATTACAGGCTTTCCAAAAATGTGACCATCCACCGCAAACCCAGTGTAAAGACACCAGTGCTTATTCAGAGATAGTGACCAATAAAGCCTTCATAAATCAACAAAAAGCAAAGGAATTTCAAGAGCAAAATTTATTTGACGAGCATGAGATGACAAGTGATATTTATCCAGATTTATTTATCGAGATTTCCACTGATTGACAATCTAAGAAACTCAACAATTGTGACTTTAAACTGGATTCGTCTTGGACGGTCACAAATGTGGGCTCCCAACAGATACCACGATTGCTTTTTATGTATTTTATATAACATTTTTTTCTTACTATATATTCCTTAAGAGTCATTTACGTCACATTTCCTTCAAACTTAACTTTCAAAATTCTACTCGCTTTTATTCGTTGAAACGGCAAAACATACTTTCTTTTCCTTATAAATCGCATAGTAGTACATTTTCACCATAAAAATTCCTCAAAATAATTCAAACCAATACTAGTACTCTATAAACTTTTATGTCCATAAAGCCACTCTCCGAGACAAATAGCCAGCCTTTAGCTGGCACAATCCTTGCACTGATGTGTGGGGGTAGTGTGGGGTGTATGTGTGCTTGTAATTAATTTGTATATACATCCAAATTAGGATACACAGGGGGAAAATACAAGAAATGTGAACATACAATAACTGAGGACGTCCTTGGTGAAATTACTATATTCAGAAGACCGCAAAAGGTCCCCTAGGTGAGGAGTATACAATGTATAGATGTAAGGTCACAATTGGATCAATTTTTTGATTCATGATGCAGTCATGTCTACAGTAGAACTCATCTCGACCTTTGCAGGATTAAACCCCATTAAAAGCTATTAAACCAAGATAACACTCATTGAAGCAGCTCAACTGATTAAATCAGATCTTCTCTGGTTGTGAACAAGTGTCTGTTTTCAATGTGCGACATCGCAATAAAGCTGGTATTTATAGCTTCAGTTGGGTAACCGATTATAAAGGAAACGAAAGGAAACAATGGTATGTGTACTTTTGTTCACGAAATGAGACAAAGACCTGCTTTTTGTTAACCAGCATTCTTCAAAATGAGCAACATAATGATTGTTGACTTAACACGGTTTGGAAATAATTTCTTCATATTTTTGGTGTTATCTGTCGTTTACATATCCTTCCTAAAACACAAAAGTGCGACCCTCTCCAAACATCTAAATTAGCTAAAAATTTAGGACATGTTACAAAACTTTATTTTCTAGAACCTATTTAGAATAATTTAAATGTAGCTTTTACCGTTTTTTTGTGGCATCCTTCAGAAGTGAGCGGTCCGATACCAATATTTTTGGTCAAATCTCCATTCAATTATCACGGGGAGTTGGCTAGCTATGCCTTGCCCTCACTCATATTTTACAAAAGTGCGACCATTTCTGAACATCTAACCTAGCTGTAATTTTAGGTCATGTTAGAGAAATATATTTGCTAGAAGTTTTGGAGAATAAATAAAATATTGACTGGTTATTTTTCACACAGTGATGTTAACTAGGCAAGTGTCCATTCTCCCAACATACATCATTTGTAGGGGTCACGCGTCAATGGTGAGAGCACTGTACTGTGTATTGTGTATAGGAAAACGGACAGTAACTGCAGTATGATTGCAGGACATGTGTATGTGTGTTAGAAGTTAGAAATGGATTTGTGTGTCCTTGACTCATCGGTTATATGTGGGGGGGGGGGGGTGTGACCTCATAGCTCTCCAAATCTTGGATTGACAAGGTGAACTTAAAATCACTTTCACTTCTCAGATAAATAATGATTAATGAGCTACGTACATAAATCTGTTTAGAACATTTCATACATTAAACATGCAATGACTTGAAATTTCATGTCTAATGTCTAAAAACTATTTTGAAGATATCAACACCATACGTATACGTGCCCTTTTATTGGAACACCCTGTATATGTTATGGTTTTCATATTATTTAATGTCATCCGGGCCTGTGTCTTCTTTGTGTCTTCTGTGACAGATGCTGTATATAATTATATGAATATAATGACCCATTAGCATTAAAGGGGCATTTCGTGATCCACAGCCTCATCCCCCCCACTTTTCTCAAAAAAAAGTTGAGATTTTTATATCACTGGAAACCTCTGGCTACATAATGTTTATGTACAAAATATTTCTTGCAGATTAATTCGTTTTGCAAAGATATCGTGAAATTTGAATTTCGTTCTGGTGCACCAGAACGAAATTACAACGCATTTGTCTAGGGAGCAGTGTAATACACATGATAATCATGCATAACTCGCAAACGCAAAATCGGAATCAACTGAAATTTTAGGAATAGGCTTTTTTCGTGGATATGTACTGAAAAATGTCATAAAAAGATGATGCTAGGATCACGAAACACTCCTTTAAAATGCGAAATTTCGGAATTTCTAGATCTATGCAAAGGGGCCTACACTGCCATGTTGTGGGTGTAATAAATCACTTTTTCGGAGAACAAATCTAGTATGCGCCTGTGTATTTGGTCTCATATTGGCCCATAAATGATTAAAACATCGCTCATTTTGGAGATCAAATATAACTTAATGAAAATTTTACCTGCTTCACCGCACACAAAAACTTGTAGAAATTTAATGATGTTCCTTTTTCCTGTTTGGTTGCCAATGCGTACCAAATTATATAACTATATAGAATACGTATACACGTACAGCAGAATGCGATTGATTGGATTTGTTCTCCAAAGAAGACCACATCACACCCACATGCAGCTCCAGAACAAAAGATTCAAGTGCAAAGTTGAAGGTGAAACTGGTGATCTGTAACTTTTCTTTACAGGGTTTGTTTTGCAGATATAACGCACTCATTCTCAAATCATTCTATTGTGCTTAACTTAAACAGATTTAGTCAAAATATGAATATGATACTAGGGTGTCCCAGAAAAAAATTACCGTGCGAATGAATTTTGACATAAGTCGAGAAATATACATCAGAATCCTATAGAATATCAGAATATTCTAAATATCAGCGTGTAGCCCATCTTATTCTGCATCTTATACGTCAATTTTACTGGAATCGGTTGACTGATTGCGGAGAAATGAGCAATTACATAACATAACGCATGTGTCAATTCACCTCCATTGCATGAATTTGGGATCCTCGCCATCATAACATTGGCATTGCCATCATTTTTAGGCTTTTATGTTACATGGTGAGATATATGCAAAAGTGTATTGAATATCGCGGCCATTTTCAAATTCAAGGTGGTGACGAGACCAAATTAGCCAGTCGTTTCATCCTTAAAACAAATCACCATAATATTCGATTATACCATAAGGCCTTCGTAAAATAAGCATGTTATGTCATGATCACTATCACTATCTTGATCTTCATGATCTTGATAAGATGCCTACTCATACACTGCAGCGTAACATGGACAACTATCATAGGCCTATACTTTCATAAATCAGGGGAAGATGAGATAATTAAATGTCCAAATTTGTCATTATATAGGGTTGCAGTTATTGACAGAAAATATAGGCAAACATTACTGGGTAGATATGCATTCAAATTCTATGAATCATGAAGGTTACTGCTTAAATCATGTTCAAGAATAGGAACTAAGTTTTATTTGGCCCGGCTCACAGTGGCCCCGGCCTTTGGCAGTAAATTGGCTGTAGTAAAATATCCAGTGTATTTTTCATATATGCTAGCCTTATCACTTAGTAAACAATTGCACACCAATCAGTAAAGCCTGTTATAATCTTGCGTAATCTCATTGCAAGATTAAATGGGCTAAATAGTCCTTGTCATGTGTTGGCAGGATTAGAAAAAGACATACAAACGAGGGTATGATATATTAGGAATTATTTCCTAGTCTCTTAACCACAGGGTTGTGGGCTACAATAGCTATTCAAGACACATGGTACATGGTACATGTATGTAAGGGATAAACTGTGCATAATAGATGCAAGTGGAAGTGGAATTAGAGGTTCACTCCGTGAACAAAAACACCTTTCACTCAATTCACGTACGGATACACAACATAGTACACTGTGTGTATAAGTCAACAAAAATGACATCTTTAAGGGCTGGGGTATGAACGTTTGGACAGTATTTATTTTGGGACATCAGAGCACATCAGACATATCGAATTGCATTCTGAATACGAAGAATGTCATTCTGATATCAAATAATTTTGATTTTTTGAAATTCGCAATTTAATACACATTTTATGGCAAATCATTAAAAATTGATATTTTTGATATTTAACAGTACTTGAAGTAAACTTTATAAATCTGATGATTTATACTTAAAGTGTATGTAGGTGGGATGAAAAGCCGACGATCAATTGAAAATTTTGACATTTCGTATTGAAGATTTTTTCACCTGTAAGAACTAAATCGCAGGTGAAACTAACAACTCACATTGGGTGTATTTACTTTTGGTGCAAATAAAGCCTATTGTGGCAACTTTGTGAAAAGTAATACAGGTATTCAGGTGCATTGTTGATGACAATGGTTGAAGTTGTGTTTGACATTCATCATTTTGACAGGGTTTGAGATCTGACCCCGGTTTGACTGTCAAAAGTAGAAGTTGCAATAATGTGTTTTCGAGACCAAAATTTTGTGTAGAATTCAAGTCAGAAATCATAATGTGACACTTTTTTTGTATGGAGATGACTTTGATGATGCGGGTCAACAGGCTTGATCGTGCCTGTGTGCATCTACCCCGTGGTATACGGTATTGGTTTTGATCACGTGGTTTCCTATTATCCTGCCTAAGCTCTTGACTGGCATCATTACCAATACCTTTGTCTATACCCTTTGTTAGAAACTTAAAACTTGTAGAAAGCCGTTTCGGTTTTCGTTTCAGTTTATGTTACATAATCGTATGACCGCAGGAAATCAGGTTTGAAGTTACCTTGATCAAAGTATATAAAAGAAGTTTGGAATATCCACGAGCAGAGAAGTCCAACAAGTCAATCTACCTTTGAAAACGTGATATAGTTTCAGAAATAATCCTAGGCTTATTTCCCTGTGAAAAATATAGATCATTGAAATATTTCCACCGAGATGACAAAAGAATAGACACTCGAGTGATTATACACTACTCTATTCATGTGCACATAGCATGCAAGAGGATAGATAGAAAGCTATATGATTTTCAATATAGGCAAGTTGACTTTTATTCAAGTTATTTATTACTCGAAAGAAATGAGAAGAGAGAGAGAAGGGAGAGGGGAAAGAGTGTCTGTGTGGGGGTAAGGGGAGGGAGAACGAGAAACAGCGTAGAGATTATTGGGACTGGGAAATGAAGGAGGGGGAGTGGAGAGCTCGCGATTGGAGCGGAATATTGTGTAGGGGAGAGGAATGTGAGGGGAAGCGGGGAGGAAAAGGAGGTTATATTGGTGGGGGAGAGGGGAGCCTAGGAAAGAGGTATAGATTGCGCTTTCCGGGGACAATAAACTAATTCATTAAGATCCTATTATATAGGCGCTTTATCTTTGCTACGATGGGGAGAATTTCTTCAATTTGGCGACATGGTCCTTATGAAATGTTCAAAATCTTGCGCTAACATATCATCTCCACGGCTTTGATTCTTTTCCCTCAAGGCTCAAGTCTCCCGCGCAGAGAAGCGAAGCGAGGCGAGGCGAAGCGAGGCGAGGCGAGGCGAGGCGAAGGAGGCGAGGAGGAGGGGAGGGAGAGAGGAGGAGAGGAGAGGGAGGGTAGGGGAGAGGAGGGAGAGGAGAGGAGAGGAGAGAAGAGGAGAGAGAGGAGAGAGAAGAGAGAGAAGAAAGATAGAAGAGGAGGAGAAGAAAGATGAAGAGAGAGAGAAGAGAAGAGAAGAGAGAGGAGAGGAGAGGAGAGGAGAGGAGAGGAGAGGAGAGGAGAGGAGAGGAGAGGAGAGGAGAGGAGAGGAGAGGAGAGGAGAGAGAAGAGAAGAGAAGAGAAGAGAAGAGAAGAGAAGAGAAGAGAAGAGAAGAGAAGAGAAGAGAAGAGAAGAGAGAAGAGAAGAAGAGAAGAGAAGAGAAGAGAAGAGAAGAGAAGAGAAGAGAAGAGAAGAGAAGAGAAGAGAAGAGAAGAGAGAGAAGAGAGAGAAGAGAAGAGAAGAGAAGAGAGAGAAGAGAGAGAAGAGAAGAGAAGAGAGAGAGAGAGGAGAAGAGAAGAGAAGAGAATGCATTGCATACAGGAAGATGCACATGATTGACGAGGGAGCATAAAAAGCTGCCTGAGTTTGGATTCAGGAGACATGTTCTTATCGTCCCAAATTGGCTTCAACTTTGTGCAGTTGTTGCTTGTACTATTCTGGATACACTCTCTGGTTTCGAACCTTCAATGAAGGTTCTTCATCTGAGATGATTGAACCAAGATATTTGAAACTTGGCACTGCTCCTAGCCTCTGTCCATTTTCTCAATCACCTCTTGGATGCCATTGTGATTCTTAGTCATCAGCTTGGTCTTTTCAGCACTGATCTCCATGGCATACATTTGAGATGCTTGGTCTAGTTCTTACTCATCTCTCGCAAATACATCAATGTAATCAGAGAAACGAAGGCAATTTCCATCCCATAGGCCTACTGACGTTACCAACATATCATATGATCTTTCAAAAAATAGGCAGGATAATATATAATAAAAAGCGGTGACGGACAACCTACTTTGTTGCAAACTCTCTGCAGTTGCATCAGCAGATAGGCGAGGTCTGCTTATTTTCTGTTGACAAGGGGCAATCTTGAGTGAACGGCTCTTTTTAGAGATGGTAGTAATTCAATTTTCATAATTTCCTATTTTGGATCAGATTATTATAGTGGATCAGATCATGTCACATATTATGCCAGGAAGCATGCAGGTTATATAAATTATGTCAATGTTCTCCTTTTTCTGTTAATCTTTTAGGGATTTTATCATATGAATATCTCCTATCATCGGCCTCCTTCACTAATTCAGTGGCACTTTTTAAGAAGAACACACTCTTGCAAAGATATATGCCCATGTTTGTTTTGATCCATGGAAAGTAACTTCCTAATTACAGGAGCTAGTGACAAAATTGATCGACGTACGACCATATAAGAAGCCATATTCCTTTTTATTTCACTTCATAAGACAGTTTGAGAATGCACACCTTGATCTTAAAAGCTTCATGTTTTCTTTATCGTGTAGAAATGGTTAATTTGGAGGTATTAAATTTGCATTAGGCCTATGTTCCGTTTGCATTTAGTATATCATTTCAAATAAAAAGAGAAACTTGTTATAGCCTATATAAAAGTTTGAGACCTATGAACTTGGATCACCAAAAAGGTGGCATAACACAAATTTGGAAAAAAAGTAGGCCCCGGATTGAAAAATGGTCAGAACGGGTTTTCAGGTTCAGGAATGGCTCGAAAACGATGATGGCGCTGTTTAAACGCCCATACCTTGAAATTTAATCGGAAAACTACCCGTACATAGGCCTATATTAAAATTTTCATCGATTTACAATCGATTGGTGGTAGGCCTACTTGTATATTCAATTTGTTGCCGAAAAGGTCACAAATCGAGCAAAGAAAAGACGCGTCTTCCCCTAGGCGTCTTTACGTGTGTTTCAATGGGACGCTGAATTGGTGGTATGCGCCCTTAAATATCGCTTCGCATGGTAACGGAAATGAACGTATTACTGATTGTATATTGCCCAACACCAGATAACGTGATTGATTTGCGATCGTTCCTGACTCACGAGAACGTGAACATGGTGAAGAGCGGGAGCTTGGAAAATTCAAGTTTCTTTGGTCAAACCAGATGTAGCAGTATTCCTAGAACCTGCTGAGATTAAACCGAGGTAAGTTGCTTGCTCTTTAGTGCAAATAAATTTCAGTGACTGCCACTATAACTAGCATTTTTCGAAGTAAGCTTACCGGTAAGTATCATTAAATTTGTTTTAAATTTCAATCCAAATCAATCAATTGTATTTATCCATTCAAGCAATTAAAAGGGCATTTCGTTTTCACATGCTCCAATATCGTTGTTGTGCCTCCAGGACTAGTGACCCATGGCGTACATGAAACCTGGTGGGAATTCCAATTGAATGAACGCAGCTTTCAATAGCGTGACGTTTATTTGCATACACTGCGCGATGTACGCCAGCGTGTGCGACTGCCTGTGAGTAACGCGGAAGTGAATCCAACCATGCCAATGGCGCACTCGTGATTGGTTAGCATCGTATCCTTGTGTGCGTTTGTGTTGTAATTTGAAATACGCGATATACGATCGCGGTTGGATCGAGTGCAGCTGGTGAAAGCTGCGTTCATTCAATTGGAATACCTACTATAGTTGTGCGTTTAATGCATTCGATGCTAGAGACAGAGTGCTTTGCAATTTTTTGCACCAGAGGTTTATTATTATTTATTCTGTTGATGTTGAAATTTGGAAAAAGTTATTCTTCTGAGTCAACTGTAGTTCGCAACACAAACTTAAATAACGGGCAAAACAGACACATCATTTATCGGTATGACATTTTCGTATTGGTGCTGCCCTATCTAGAGCTACTACGGTATGGGTTCCTCGTACTAAGTCAACTGTATCTTTTGAGCAAAATTTGTCTATAATTTGGACAGTCTAAAATTTTGCTGAAGTGCAATTTTAGCAACATTTTTGATGCAATCGCCTGTCGTGATCGGCTGTGTTTACTTCTGACTGAACTTCCATTGCTTTACACAGTGTCATGCTTTGACAGTGAATCTGCCTAGATTTTGAATGCAGTGGTCTCTAGCGTACAATGTGGCTCAAAATATGCTAAGGTGTCATATTATAGCCATATATTTTGACATCTTTTTTTTAAATAATAATTATAGAAATGGAATATTTGCTAGTTTAGTGGCAAGTTTAGGTAGTAAAGACATAGCATACACAATTTAAGTAAAATCCTTTCACTCTAAATAATAAAAAAAAAAAAAAATAGCTGTAAAAATGCCTATTTTTACACTTTTATTTGTAACATGCCAAGAGGCGCCTTTTTTCAACAGCTTTTAATTTTTTTATGGATCCTTATAGAAATTCATGTGACCTGTTTCCCAAAATGGTGCAGTAAACCAATAAAAAAACCAGAAAGAGGCATTATGAATTATAAGTTAACAGATCAAAAAAAGGATTTAAAAGTTTGCCTTGCGTATGTTACTATTGTCTGTCAAACTTTTGATTGATTTTGAAGTCCCTCAGTTTTTTATAAACAAAGACTTGAAGCATAAACTAAAGGGTAAATCTATTGTAAATAACTTCATTTCTCCATATTATAATCAATTTGTAAGTGGCTGCCATCTTTTTGAACATATAACAATTTAAAATTTTTCTTGAAATGTCTGTCAAAATATAACATACGCAAGACGGTGCTGTAATTCCTGCTAAACTAGGGTGATACAGCTAATTATGCTACATGACATAGCATTTAGCTCCACCTAGCTTTGTGGCACTATCACTTTGTGAGGAGAAGCTTTTTGATGACACAATCCATTGTTAAGTGTTGTCTGTCAAACATTTGTACGCATAAGTAACATACGCAAGATTTGTATGTGTCTGTCAAAAGTAACATACGCAATTTGTTTTAAAAATTAAAAATCACTTGATGTTCACATTATGATGATAGTTTAGAGTTTATAAAAGTGTTTTAAAACATGTGATTTATAAACTGCATGTGATCTTTATTCAATTTCCCATCTTGAACTACTGTTTTTGCCAAATTATTATTCTGTATGTTACATTTGACAGACATCTTGCGTATGTTATGGCTTGACAGACACACATTTTTTATTTATAACAATTTATCCTCCTTATTGTAATATTTGGACACATTTTTTTCCACAATCAGTTGCTGTAGGTCCTACACCTAAATAACCACAAAATACCTTATGTAATACTTTATAAATTTTTATTTGATTGCAGAAAATCATCAAAATTGTGTCTGTCAAATATAACGTCACGCAAGGGCTAGAAAATTAAATTTGTGAAGTAAATGGTCTATAACTTATCTTTCTTTTAGTGTATTATGAACGATATATGTGCATACTATAATTTAAACCTGGTTGGAGACCAAAAGAAAAGAGCTGGAAAAATAATTGTGTGTTACACTTTTATGACACCTTAGCTTATTTTGAGCCATGTAGAATGTGAAGCTATCGGTGAGCAAATAATTCTTGGTTAGACTTCTCGAGCAATTTCAAGAATCATCTTGTGACATCTCGTCATCATACAAGCATCACAAATTACTCACTATATTAATTAAAGTCCCATACTTTCGTCTGTACAAAGTACTTCTTTAACACACAGAATGTAGACCGGACAGGCCAACTATACATCACTGGATCTCTAGATCTGGGTACTCCGATTATTCAGCAGGTTACTGCATCACATCGGGGGTTGACGTCCTAATTGGCCTACATGTAGTTGTTTGAGTGACTGGGTTTGTTGAGGGCTATGATCAGTGTTCGAAATAAGCACTTAAATCCTCTTGTCTTCTTGTCCAAAATCACTGGGGACAACCATATTGAGCTATGTACTTATCCCCTGGACAACCACTATATTTTACCTCTAAAATATGACACATTTTGGGGATAACCAAAATGTTTTGAGGACAAGCAGAATTTTTGCTTTTAGTTGTCCTCGGGACAATCTCCATATTTTCCTTATTTCGGACACTGGCTATGATTGGTTGTCCTAAGAGTTTGACAAGTCTTAAAGCTGGTTAGTTTAGAATTTTGCCATTCCTGCCGATTATGAACCAATCAAACTGTGTATGTATTTCTTATAATTTATTAAATATTTTACTAATCTGTACTTTTGTTATTTTGTTTTTCAAAGTTGGAAAAAGTAGACTTGCATGAATACACACACTACACCAGTGGTTAATTCACCATAAATACCTTCTACAAGGTCGCTGACACAATGTCACCACCAGCAAGAACAAGTCGTAGCCATGACAACCACCACTCATCAAAGACACCATCAACGTCAAGCAAAGTGCAGCAGAAGACAGACAAGACACCAACAGACAAACCATTAACAGATGGATTGGATGTCAACAACTACACCAAGTGGACTGTACAGGATGTTGCTGCTTATTTGAAGTCAAAATATCTCAAAGAAGAAGCACAGCTTTTCAGCAGTAAGTGTGAGGAAGATAAGAATTTTAAAAGCAATAAAGAAAATAACATTTAAGAAAATATTATAAGTTTTTATGCCATTTTAATTAATTCAGTTGTTTATCTCAAAGCCCCTGATGAGTGCATTCAATTAGTAAAATCACCCCACTGGATTTTTTGCATGTTATTCCCGCAGGATTGAGGAAATTTAATTTTTTTTGTCCAGTTTTTTTTTCTTCCAAAATCCACCACAAAAATCTCACTTGATGACATTGTCCTATCTAAAAAAAGTCGTAAATATCATTAAAATTATTGAGCACAGTGAAACTATGTGTGTGTGTTCTTGTCAAAAACCTTGTCCCACAGATTGATACATTTTTTTTAAACGCCCTAAAACAAAACATGTTGTGCAATTTTGACCTAAAACAGTGGTTTTGAGGCTAAAAAGGAAGATGTACAGGGCTATTATTATTGCTTTTTTTTCTATTGGGATTTTTAGAGCATTCCCACATGGAAAAATATTTATAATTGAAGACCAAATTTAAAAGACCAGTTTGCGTGATTGGTTGCTGATCTGCGCAGTACAGCATATTATTGGTCTGGTTGACAGGACGTCAGACGCAAACTAGTCTTTTTAATTCAGTCTTCAATTATAGTGTATGGTTTCGTCTATGGTTAAGTTGCCACATGTTGCACATGCATTACACATAATTTATTTTTATTTTCTCTTGTTTCTTGTTTGTACAGAGGAACAAATCAGCGGTGTCTTGTTGCCAGATTTGACAGAGGAGCTGTTAGGAAAAATGGGAATCAAGTAAGATGCTGATAACAAACTCGACCAAAGATGTGGTCATGATTACTGCATAGTGATGAATCCTTGATGACTATAAACTGCCCCTTAGTAGGATGCTGACTGTTGAGGGCGATATTATCATCATCTTGCAGTGCAAAGCTGTTTTGCCATTGTTGCATCCTGTACCTGACTGTTTGCAAGCCACTTCACATGTTATATGTGTACATCCATATCAAAAAGATACGCATGTACATGTACTTGTATTTCTTTTTTATGTAAAAGCTGGGATAAGTACCAGACTTATCTCAAGTGGAGGTCACTTCAAATCATTTCAAAGTTTCATGGTTATGGAATATTCTCTGCATTTCTATATTCATAAACCATGTGAATTGGGGATGCATTGAAGTAACCTCCACTTGAGAGGAGTCTGGTATTTATTCCTAGTTATTATGTAAGAAGAGACACATGTACATTGTAGCATCTGACAAGTGCATCATTTTGATATGGATGAACACATACAACCTGGCAGTTCATAGTAAGGCAATAGAAAGAAATTAGTTCGATCTTTTGATCGACCATTGATGCTTGGTCGATCCTTATTAATTATGTAATCAATTACTTGACCTTTATTAATTGTGATAATGTATAAATCTTTGCCTGTATTGATATTGAAAAGTATAAATTTAGCAATAATTGTGATTAATTAGTTGTTAGTTCATTAATAACAAGCATTGAAGCAGCATCGACGGTCGATCCAAAGATCGAACAAATTTGTTTCTGGTGCCTAATATCCTATTCAGTTGTATGCAGAAAATACAATGATATAATCCCTAGCTTAAAGCCATGATTTCAGTCAAATTTCATCATCATCATCATTTATCCTTAAGGGCAGAGTAGTGGGAGAGAACATGGACCTTTTCGAGCTTCATTATTTCTGAATTGTATGTCCAAAGTATATAAAACTATACATTTTTGGAAAGGAAATGAGTCAAGGAATCCCATGGTGACGTCAGATTTGTTCAAAAATCTCAAGTTTTTGAAAAAATCACACAAATTCACTTTTTACCCCAATTTTTTGTGACAACTTAGAAAAAAATCCGTTCGAGTAAAAAAAAATTCAGTTAGCTTTTCATGAAGAAGAGACATGAACTTAGGGAAGGTTTTTTATTTTTTGAAATTCGCTCTTTTTTGAAATATTGAAAAAAAACATGTGAAAATAGCCATTTTGTCACTCTATTAAGCTAAAAATTGCACATAATGGTGTATATTTTTTTTTAAAACAAATATTTTGAAAAAATGAAAAAACCTTCCCTAGACTTTGATGTACTCTAAAGGATAGTGCAAAAGGTTTACCCTTTGCTTGCATATTTTTTCGAGTTATCTTGTCACAAAAATCGCGCAATATTGTCAAAAGTGAACTCTGAGAAATCGACGTTTGAGTAAAAAAATGTCAAAATTATGCACAAAACGTCCTTAAATTTTAAAACGGTAAGACTTTCACACTTGTAAAAGCTGTATCTGGTGCATGGTCTAAATATGCATCTTTTTGCACCAATGACTCTATAATCTCTGCTTTCAGTGCGCCAAAATTCAAAAGAATTAAAAAATCTAAGTGGTATTTTGACTGCAAATTTTTGTTTTGTTTACGCCATATTTGCTGGCGTTAACAACATACCGAATCGCGCCTTGACTGCGTTGGACATACGCGCAGAGTTGCGCCAGCGTCACGCCGACGCGAATCGCGTGCGTAATCACAATATTTTGCATTCGCGCATTTCTGACTCATTATTTCCCGCCAATTTACTAAGCTGTCTTGAGCCATGTGACTTTTTAGAGTTGAAAAGAGTGAAATAAATCAAGCAAAAATACGAATAAATATTAGCAAGTTGTATTTTATCAGTTTCAAGTGAAAGAATACATCTTAGTGTTGATAAATATCAAAAAATCTCAAATTCGGTCGTGGACGAATGTGTCTTCCATTACTCTGGCCTTAAAGTGTCCACTTTTGTTGACATCTCTAGCTAAATCAAGCAAATTCTCTCAAATGATGCCCAGCACTCAATTTCTGCTAGCTTCAACCCTGGAACTAATATTAGTAACAACTGTTTGGAAGGTTTGTTTTTGGTCATTTTACACCTTAAAATGTAAAAAAACACAACGTCACAAGGACATGACAGAAGAAGATTCTGAAAATCTTGCCAAATTATTATTATTTTTTTTAATAATTTCTAACTTTAATTATTTCTGACTTTGGACAGACTTCAGTAGGGTCGCTGACTTAATTTCAATGTAATTACAATAACGTTGTTTTTTGATCAACATCCTGTGTTGTTTCTCATCAGCTGATCAATCAAAAAATTGCTCTAGGAAGTACTTAGTTAATATTATATGAATTGAGACGAAAAAATATTCTTATTGATAAAATCTGCAATAATATTAAAGACTGTAGTGGAAGAAATACTCGAGTGATATTTTAGTTGTTCAAAGGAAATCCTGAGCATTTGTCAACAAAAAAAAAGATATTAGATGCATTCTTTTCCCAAGCCCCTTTTTTAGAGTTTCAAGCACCCGGGCTCAAGTAATGGGTCAAAATGAATAATTGTAGTCGAGCAATTCCAAAAAGTTGACAGCCTGGTCGGGGTGTGTGTCAGGATAAATGGTAATATTTATTGTCAAATCAATTGCAACAAACTTGAAAACATATTATTGTTAATTATCTTGGGCATTTTTTGCATATAAATGAATTGTTTTAGATTTCTCAAGAAAAAAATGAAATGTGGTAAAATTGTTCCCCAAAATGAATGTGGACAGGCTGGGTACAGGAAATAAACATGTTTTTGTTGGCTTTACTAATCAACTGACAGTGAGGAAAAGTAAATACCTAATTGAATTCTTCATTTCCTGTTGTTATTAATTTCACAGAACAATGGGTAGAAGACTTCAGATCTTACAAGCAATAAAACCACTCAGGCAGAGGAGAGACTTGCAGAAAGGTTTGGATGTCTTTGACAGGATGAAGGTAGGTTTGGGTTTTCCTTTGAGTTGATCTCAACCATTGGGATATAATAGAACCTTTTATGTTAGTGTCATGACACCAGCATAGCATTATCAGCTTGCACTACTTGATTTTGGTTACATTTGCACACTTAGGTCTATGGCATAAAATTGTTACACATTTCCAAAATTGAGATCAAAATTGAGTAGCGTTTTGCTGCACGATACCAGCTATGCCCAATGCTGCATGACATCATGCATGGATTAAAGGTACATATGTTTATTTTTACTTTTTTATTATTTTCACTCAAAAAGTTTTGTTTTATGGTGACCATATTGCCCATTTTTAAGGGATGGGGTATGAACGTTTGGACAGTATTTATTTTGGGACATCAGAGCACATCAGACATATCGAATTGCATTCTGAATATGAAGAATGTCATTCTGATATCAAATAATTTTGATTTTTGAAATTCGCAATTTAATACACATTTTATGGCAAATCATTAAAATTGATATTTTTGATATTTAACAGTACTCGGTAAACTTTATAAATCTGATGATTTATACTTAAAGTGTGTATGTGGGATGAAAAGCCGACGATCATTTGAAAATTTGGACCTTTCGTATTGAAGATATGGATTTTTTTCCAAAAACACCAAAAAAAATTAGGTCTTTTTGGGAAAAAAATCCATATCTTCAATATGAAAGGTCAAAATTTTCAATTGACCGTCGGCTTTTCCTCCCTGCTACATACACTTTAAGAATATAATCATTAGATTTATATAATTTACTTCGAGGACTGTTATATATCAAAAATTTGAAAAATATCAAATTTTTATAATTTGTCATAAAATTTGTATTATATCGTGATTTTCAAAAATGAAAATTATTTGATATCAGAAAGACATGCTTCAGTATTCAGAATGCAATTCGATAGGTCTGGGTGCTCTCATGTCCCACAATTAATACTGTCGAAACGCAATAAACGCTCATTCTAGATCCCTTAATGTTTCAAAAAATATTTTGTGGCATATCATATGAACCATCAAGTCGTGAATTTCCTTTGGACCCATGCTAGGATCACTATCTCAATTAATCTTTTGATAATACATAGTGGTGTATGTGCAGGACAAATACAAAATATGTTGCAGAGAAAACTTTGAAGTGAATGCTAATGATAACAGAGTCCATATTCCTCCACTTATCTCTTGGTGGAGTCACTACATTTAAAATTAAACTTGAATACAGTGGAAATTCATTAATACAAGCTCTGATAATACAAAAAACCTGATAAGACAAGCTTGATTTTCAGGTCCCTGGCACTGAATTCCTATGTAATATGTGATGGATTTAGACAAAATCCTGATAAGACAAACTAAATTTTGTGGCCCCACAAATTTTGTATTCAAGAGTTTCCACTGTTAGTCAACGAAATACCGTAAACATTCGCCTAATGGCGCTATGGACTCCCTTGACCTAACTGGAATTTTAGACACAAACTAAAAGTGCCCTCCCATAAAAATCCCACCAGCAAATAAGGGTACATACCCTTAATTCTTGTTGGGATTTTTAGAGGAGGGGGCCCTCTATTTGTACATGAAATCTACTCCAAGGCAAAGGAGCCCAGGTGCGCCATTAGGTGAACGTTTACGGTATTGTAGGATATATCTACTGTAAAAATGTGTGAATAAATTTTCATGTTTTGCAAATTGTGAACTGTTTCCTTTGTATTTAAATTGGTGAAGATAAATTTCCTTATTGACCTATACACAAAAGGAATACATTCAAGCATTATTATTTTCACAGTAGCAGCTTGGAATGTGAAAAGTGCACAAATAAATGTACAGCGAAAATTTCCACTTTTACAGTTACTTAGACGTCGTACTTCACTATGAGTTACAACCAAGGATTTTATCAAGCATTGCTATATACCGTATTTACTCTATTAAAAGGGGCGTTTATTAGAGATCTTTTTTATAACAATAATTTCCCAAAAAATTGTTAGATAAGCTTAAAAATCATGCTGAAATGACAAACTATATGCTTAGGAACTATGATCGTGATTCGTGGTAAGCTTCCTTACACAAGATTGCATGGAAATTTCAGCATTTTTTAAACATTTGGTTTTAACAAATTATGGTAAATACGTTATGAGCTTTTCAACAACACAGTATTCACACAGAATAGTAGAAATCTCATACAGAGAATAAAGTTGAACTATGTGGGAAATATATTATAAGGTTTTAACGCAAGTATCCACATACATAAATGAGAGCCAGTGAAAAAATCACTGACCATGCAGGATTTGAACTTAGGACCTTCGGATCATGAGACCGATGCGCTACCAACTGAGCTAATGAGTCCGATGGAGAAAAGCAGTGATGATATTATCTATAGGCCTTCAACTGTATTGAACAGAAGGCCTGTGGATAATAACATCACTGCTCTTCTGCTCTTCAACTTAATCACGCAAAACATACACATATGCCTACAAGGGCTGTTTGTTGGCACACATGCATGCGGAAAGGCAACTGTAGAATACAGTTAAAACCTAATGTCTTCTATACTTGGATACTAGGGTCAATGCAAAAATGTTGCCATTGTATTTTTAACGTTATTATACAAATATTACATGCCTATGGAGTGTGATAGTACAAAATATATCATGAGGTCAAATTTTGACTTTTCTATTTCATGAGGCGTAGGCGAGTGAATAATATTGCCATGTAATATTTGTTTTATATCATGATATCACATGGTTTCTTTTCATGCCATGTGATAGTATACAAATATTAACTGTCTATGAGTGTGATGGTGAAATATAATCACGAGGTGAAAGATGGATTGTTCCATTCCGCGAGCCGGAACGGCGAGTGAAATGGAACAATACATCTTTCACCGAGTGATTATATTTCGACCATTACACGAATTTAGACAGTTAATATTTGTTTTATATCACTCATGCATAAATTCTATTACTAAAATACTATTTAAGGTAGGAAATACATTTTTTCATCAACATAACACCATGTTTTGCGGTGATATACTTCGCATTTTGGGACCCACCCCATAACTAAATCGGCGAGTCCAAGAGTCAGTGCACGGCTTGGCGCAGGCGCACTACGGCAGAGCACTATGATGGTAAAGACTATCACACGGAGAGGGTGATAGTAAAAATGGCAAATGGTAATCAACCAATGAACTGTCTAGAATTTATGTATGAGTGATATAATAAAAACTATCACACAGCAAAAACTATCACACGGCTTAAGTCACTGTAATCATGATATAATAATATCTTATTTCTTTTCTTTGGTTTAGGTATTTAATGATCCAATCCATGGTCACATAGAAGTCCACCCACTCCTTGTGAAGGTATTAGACACACCACAATTTCAAAGACTACGCTACATCAAGCAACTAGGATGCAGTTATTTTGTATTCCCTGGGGCAGCACATAATAGATTTGAACACTCTCTAGGGTAAGTGTGGTTTATAGTATTGTGTATTGGTGTTGAGGGCACCTCAGTTTCAGAGGATATGTTACATCAAGCAACTTGGAGGCAGCACACAATAGATTTGAACACTCTCTAGGGTACGTGTGGTTTATAGTATTGTATATGGGTGTTGAGGGTACCTCAGTTTCAGAGGCTGTGTTACATCAAGCAACTTGGATGCAGTTATTTTGTATTCCCTGGGGCAGCACACAATAGATTTGAACACTCTCTAGGGTACGTGTGGTTTATAGTATTGTATATGGGTGTTGAGGGCACCTCAGTTTCAGAGGCTGTGTTACATCAAGCAACTTGGATGCAGTTATTTTGTATTCCCTGGGGCAGCACACAATAGATTTGAACACTCTCTAGGGTACGTGTGGTTTATAGTATTGTATATGGGTGTTGAGGGCACCTCAGTTTCAGAGGCTACGCTACATCAAGCAACTTGGATGCAGTTATTTTGTCTTCCCTGGGGCAGCACACAATAGATTTGAACACTCTCTAGGTAGGGTAAGTGTGGTTTATAGTATTGTATATGGGTGTTTAGGGCACCTCAGTTTCAGAGGCTGTGTTACATCAAGCAACAAGGATGCAGTTATTTTGTATTCCCTGGGGCAGCACACAATAGATTTGAACACTCTCTAGGGTACGTGTGGTTTATAGTATTGTATATGGGTGTTGAGGGCACCTCAGTTTCAGAGGCTACGCTACATCAAGCAACTTGGATGCAGTTATTTTGTCTTCCCTGGGGCAGCACACAATAGATTTGAACACTCTCTAGGTAGGGTAAGTGTGGTTTATAGTATTGTATATGGGTGTTTAGGGCACCTCAGTTTCAGAGGCTGTGTTACATCAAGCAACTTGGATGCAGTTATTTTGTATTCCCTGGGGCAGCACACAATAGATTTGAACACTCCCTAGGGTAAGTGTGGTTTATAGTATTGTATATGGGTGTTGAGGGTACCTCAGTTTCAGAGGCTATGTTACATCAAGCAACAAGGATGCAGTTATTTTGTATTCCCTGGGGCAGCACACAATAGATTTGAACACTCTCTAGGGTAAGTGTGGTTTATAGTATTGTATATGGGTGTTGAGGGCACCTCAGTTTCAGAGGCTGTGTTACATCAAGCAACTTGGATGCAGTTATTTTGTATTCCCTAGGGCAGCACACAGATTTGAACACTCCCTATAGGGTAAGTGTGGTTTGTAGTATTGTTTATGAGTGTTGAGGGCACCTCGGTTTCAGAGGCTATTTTCCAACAAGCAGCTAGGATGCAGTTATTTTGTCTTCCCTGGGGCAGCACACAATAGATTTGAATACTCTCTGGGGTAAATGTGGTTTATAGTTATGTTGTGATTTCTGCCCTCCCATGGCAAAAAAGGGCATAACTAACACTTTTGTCAAAATTGAGTTGTACGTGACCACATGTGGGACCAGGAACATCATATAAATTAAGGCTCTGCCGCTTTGCCTTTTCATTGAAAATCCAAGGCAATTATCAAGTTGTCCTAAAAAAATGTTGCTGTGCCCATTCAGATCCTTAAATTTGATGGATGTTCAAGAGGCTAGATAAGACACGGGTGGACATGCTGGCCCAACACTGATGGACATGCTGGTCCAACACTGATGGACATGCTGGTCTAACGCTGATGGAAATGCTGGTCCAACACTGATGGACATGCTGGTCTAACACTGATGGAAATGCTTTACGATTGCTGGCCCAACCTGCAATATATCACAGTTTTCACTGATCATGTTTGATTAATTTGCTTCATTGCAGTGTAAGTCATCTAGCAGGATTACTAGCTAAGACCTTGAAGCATAGACAACCAGAATTGGACATCACTGACAATGATGTGTTATGTGTGCAGATAGCTGGACTATGTCATGATCTCGGTGAGTTACTCTTCTGTCTTGGTTTAGGACTCGAATATCAGAAAAAATTTGAGACTCAACTGTCAGTAATATGTGACATGATTGAGTTATTACCATTACTAATTTGCTCAGTACCTAAGCAAGAGCCCAAAGTTCTCCACTGAATTCTAAGTAGAAAACGGAAAATGGACTTTGCAACAACAGGCAAAATTTAAGCTTATTTGGGTCTAATGTCCCATGTACATTCAACAGAATGCACAAATCGATTAAATATTTCTCTAAAAATTACTTCAAATTTATCAGTACTTTAGGCTTTAGGGGCCATATATTTGCAGTTTCATGACTTTTTATTGGCAAAATCACCCATTTTGCGAGGTGTACATGTGCATCGCCATGTTGGATACTGTGTGTTTCTAGATAGAAACATTGCTGGTGGTTATTTTTAGAAAACGGAAAACAACATGGAATTTAATGTTTACAAAACGGAGAATTTCGGTCTCTATTCTGAACTTACTTGTGTTGATATTTATAAGTCTCTGGTATACTTGGTTGCAAAGTTACAAACATTTCATGCGCCATTTTCGTGTGTATGTAATTGTTTTTGCTTCTTATTTTTGCCTACATCTCAATTTGTGATAATTTTGATTTTGAGATATTGGCAAAGAAAGTGTTAATATTGGTTTTTTTTTTATTGTTTTCAAAAATTGATAAATCTTAACAAACTTAACAAAGAAAAGTCATATCAACATGGCATTTTCGGTGTCTAAAAGCTCTAAATGTCCTGTTCAGAAACATGTAAAACTAATTTTTGACCAGGGTCGTCATGTGACTCATTCCCCTTGATAATGTCACATTTTATTATGCACTGACATTGGTCTGATTGGATTAGATCAGATTGTGTCATGAAATTTAGTAGTTTTCTACACCATGGGTTATCGGACTTGATCATATCTTCAAGTTAATTTGATGTAAACATCAATGACACAACTAACACTGATTGTCTGGGTAAGAGCATAAATTGTTAACTTGGTATAATATTTCTTGAATTGATGAGCTTGTGCTTGCAGTTCTGTGGTCTTTGGAACCTAGATATAATGGTAACAATATATAAAATTAATTTTGTCATTTTACAGGGCATGGACCATTTTCACATTTGTTTGATGATTTATTCATACCAGTAGTAAGACCAAACTTGCGTTGGAAGGTATGTTTGGTGATAGAATTGATTGATACATTTGTTGATATGATTGATTGATTCATAAATTGATTTTTTTTTACCTATTTAACTACGCTTATAAAAATTAAAATGTGACAGCCTGACTGCCGCAGATTTTGTGTTTTGGGGATTTTTTAGCTGTATGCAAGTAAAAACAGCCATGTTTTATTATATTATGAATGAACCACTTATATAGAAAGTGGTCAAAAGTGAGTTATTAATAACCCAATTCTGCATTAATTTCAGAATATTTTGATAACAAACCCAATTAGAAACTGTTTTCCCATATAAAATCAGCAGCCATTATACAATGTACACACATCATTTAAAGGTCATCAACCTCTGTTGAGCTGCAGAGACCCATTTAAACAGAATCAGCAATAAATGTCTACACCCACACATATGCATATATTTGTTCTTTATTTTCTTTGATTCATAAATTAGGACTGAAAAATAGGTATGAAAATCATCTCTATGCATTATTTTTAAATTCACTAATTACGACATTTATTCCCACAAATCAGTATCAAAACTACATCTACCTCACACACCGTCTTCACTAGGCAAATAATTATTTTGTATAGGCAGGAAACGAACCGGTCTATAATGCTATGCCAGTTGCCGAGAGTCACAAAATAACTCAGCGCAGTAAGCGATTGGTATTGGTATCTCATTGGCTAAAAACCCCAGCTAAAAACTAATCGCTATAGCTTAGCGATCATGTTATTAATTTAGTAGACCCTCCCTCGGGTCCATGGGTAATGACTAGTACTATAGACTATATAACATTAAAAATCAACCCAATACACGGACCCTTCCAATCTGTAGGCAATACGCCTTCCAGTTCCCAGTACCGATCCTTGGTCACACAATCTTTCTATATACCACGTCCATGTTCTCACTACATTAACGTTTGTGTAAGCGACTAAAACAACGATATTGTATCTGACCAGTCAATGCAGCTTGGCAGCGCGAGGATATTTGAAGAGGCTTCCCTAGCTAAATAATGTGCAAACATTTGCAAACTGCACGCGATAATAGATGCAAAGTCCGAGTCGAGTGGTTGCCTTTTATTATTGCGCATACCATGGGTCTATCAGACGTGTGCCAGTTGAGCTCAATACCTCTCAGTTGTTGACAAGTGTCCCATCCGATCTTGCGTCACATCCCGCGGCATAGATCTGTGCTACCATATTTGAATTGAAACTGGGGCGGGGCTTTCGTAATTGACATCGGAATCACCGGGCTTCGTTGAACGATTATTTAGAAGGGAGATCTCAAACAGATTGGTCCAGTCGAGGAATCAGCGCTCAATGGACTTTCACGTTCACTAGTACGAGTATGTTTCTATATTGCTGCATGGTTGACTGTGTGTGTATTCAGTGGCGTCGATTTGTGGATGAAGAGGAATGGGTTTTGGCATTGAGAAAACTAGGGGGGGGGGGTTACAGGACTTTGGCATTTTTTTCATAGGGCATTATGTAATTATTTATTGTTACATTATCCAGAGATGGAACCGAACCGAGACTGTGGGCCAGTCTATTAATTTAGCTGTTTGAGTTGTCCTTCAAAATATTCATGGAAGATTGATTATTCTTTTGTAGAATGTCGGACAATAAAGCTTCTCTATATAGAATTGATATCTCAATGAATAGTCTGAATCGACTCGCATTTCTGAAGCACCTATAATTGGATTGATATGAATTGTGTGACCAAACCATGCTCCTGTGCTACAGGCCTATGCTAGCTGGTGTGTTTACTATTGATATGATAAAATCTCAAATCCTTGAATATATTTCATTATTTTTTTCATTTGAACAAGACTATTTAAAGGCTTGCACATGAAAACATAAACTGGCAAAAAAATTAAATTTGCTTGTGTTAGAAACATAAAAAGGGTAATGAGCATATGCAGATCACAGCAGAGCATGCATATATGCGTAGTGGAAAAGAAAAATTATGTATCTATCGTACCGGTGGTGTTCGTACAGGTACAGGTGGTGTGTTATACTTTGCCTGGAGTGCTTGTCCTTTTATCTCAAAACTATTCAACCACAGCGGAGCAAAATCGCCATACCGTGCTGTACACGAAGGTATTGGGATGGTGACGCTGTGCCTCATTTACTTGTGTGAGGTCATAAATATGTTATATTTACTCCTGTGTAATAATGGCATCTTGTTTTCCTCCACACAGCATGAGCAGGCCTCAGTGAAGATGTTTGAATACATGATAGAAGCTAATGACCTGAAGGAGGTGTTTGAAAGCTTTGGACTCAATGAAACTGATCTCATCTTCATCAAGGAACAGATTGCTGGGCCACTAGAAAGTAATAAAAAGGTGAGTTTAAAAAAAAAAAGCGCAGTGATTTATAGTGCGCTACGCACAGGCACAATGCCTAGACGTTAATCCACAAGCCTAAGCACACTTTACAGGTTGTCGCTAACCACTATGGCCTCGCATCAATCCATAAATCATTTAACAACAAAACAGGGACTTTGCTGCTTCAAGAGCGCACACCCTAGACATTCCACAAATAACCTTCGCAACCAGGATCAGCTCCCCTAGTTTCGTACGGGTTACAATGAGACAATTAGCAGTAAGTTCCTTGTCCAAGAGAATTTCAAGCGAACTAAATTTTTCCACGAGAGCGTACTAGGCACCATCAGGGTTCAAACCTGCAACCTCTCGCACCATAGTCGAATGCCTTATCAATTGAGCTTAACTTGACTGCTGAGTAATGGGCGATGTCACTTATATTTTTTTGACATGAGGATTTTTGATCAGAAGTAACTCTTTAAAGGTGGGTCTTCTAACACCTAATTGACAGCCTCATCCCCCACTTCACGCCATCAAATTGAGATTTTGGTGTCTGAAAAAAGGTTTATACTTTTCGTATAGTTTTAGTAAAATTTAAGGACTGAGATATATTTCTTATAAACCATTCTCCACCCTGATGTGGCAGTGACGTCATTGCGTATTTCATTGAGTGCCGCTCCAAATTGCTAGTGTTGGCTCGACTAGTGTACACATGCATTATGCACTCGATTTAAAACACTGCATTCTTTTAGAAGAGTTACATAAACACCCTTATCATTATTCCATATTTGCGTAATTAAAAGTGATCAAAACACTAAAAGCAATTGTTATTTTTATTTCTTTAAATGTTGATGTCAACTTGCAGGTGTACAAAGGTCGTAGCAAGGATAAAAGTTTCTTATATGAGATAGTCGCCAACAAACGCAACGGCATCGATGTTGACAAGTGGGATTACTTTGCACGTGATTGTCATAACCTGGGCATCTCTAACAACTTTGACTGTCATAGATTCATGAAGTTTGCTAGGATTATCGAGGTAGAAGGAAAGAAACAGATCTGCTCCAGAGATAAGGTTGGTATTTATTATTTTGGGGCATAAACTAATTTGAGTGACTATTTATAAATACACAGTTTTATCAACAGGACTGGATAACATGTTTCATACTACCTTCAGGTTTTTGCCTGAATTCAGGTTTGTGAGTCCTAATTTCCATGTTTTTAAATATTTTCAGCCATTTTGCCTGAATGCACAAACTTTTTTTCAGGTTTTCTAGTGAAACGCTGTGGCAGCTCTGAATGTTTATTTCCGTGGAAGAGCAGCCAAATTTCTCACAATTATTTATATCTTCCATTATCTAAGTTAGCAGTATTTCCCATGGGATGTTAATGGTCTATAAAAATACCAACATAAATCATCAAAGTTCAATTATTTCAGTAGGATAATAGAAGGCGTACAGGACTCATAACATCGCGGATTGATAGAGAATGGTGCATACGCACCTGGGGGCGGCACTTGCGTGAACCGCGCTTGGCATATTGTGTGCACTGGCAAGCGCTTTTGCGTATTTACGTGGGCATAAATTGGGACTTTATTGACTCCCTCAGTAAAAAAACTGAATAATGCCCACCTATTACGAGCTGATCAAAGTATAATTGAATTATTTGTGATAAAAATTTAAAGTTATGGTAAGTATAAAACAATTTGCTTAGAACTTTTGTCAAACAAACTTTATTGTAGTCATACAAGATAACACGGATAGATAACCTTTTACAATATCTAGGGCAATGAAACATAAGCAAGCATATTATGTTTAAGCTCTGAACACAAGAAAACACAATCAATCATTTCATGTTTAGGCTTTGCGACAATGGAACGTAAGCAAGAATATCATGTTTAAGCTTTACGACAACCTAGCATAAGCAAGCATATCATGTTTAAGTTTTTACGACAAGAAAACCCAATCAATCATATCATGTTTAGGTTTTGCAACAATGAAACATAAACAAGCATATTATGTTTAAGTTTTGCAACATGAAACGTAAGCAAGCATATCATGTTTAATTTTTTACGACAAGAAAATGCAATTGATCAAATCAGGTTTAGGCTTTGCGACAATGATAAGCAAGCATATCATGTTTAAGCTTCGCAACAACGAAACGTAAACGACCTATTATGTTTATGTTTTTACAACAAGAAAATATAATTAATCTTATTATGTTTAAGCTTTTACAACAATGAAACGTAAACAAGCATATTAAGTTTAATAAGAACATTAGACCATGGAAATAGTAGATATCCATGATTAGACTGAGGGAGTAGCTTGATGTGACAACTAGCACTTTGGGAAATTGAATCACCATGGTATTATTTCACTGTAAGTTGAGCAAAACAATCTGCAGATTGAAATACATTGATTTTGTATGCATTTCTTACCTTTAATAGATTATGAAGTGAATACAAATTATAACTTTGCTAAATTGTAATTTGTTTTAAATCAACCAAGAATGATCCTAGCAAGTGGCTTTAGGTCTAGAGACTCTCCAAATCTGCAACTAAAAAATTAAAATTTGTTTAAAAAAATTATATTCAAAATATTTTTCTGATGACGCATGTATCGGGTGCATTATCGGTTCAGCCTAACACGCAAATAACCAATTAACTTCTAACTTGGTAGGGTGATAGAGTATGGTGACTTTGTGTGCTGTATTTTTTGTGTTTATATGTTATTTGCATATGAATATTAATGCGATTATTTGCATATTTTGCCTGCAATTCCATTAACAACTGCATGCAGCCTACACGCAATAACCGATTCTTATAACTTAACTTGGTAGGATGACAGAGTATTATCAACTCTTTTGCTATATACTTCCAGGTTATTTGCATATACATATGCAAAAAAAAGCAGTAGCTCTGGTCCCAAAATGCTTATTTCCAAGTGTGTAAAAAAGGTATATTACGACATGACCTTAATCTTTCACCTTAATCTTTGACACAGGAGTGTGCATTTCAAAAAGGCTTACCTGAATGGGTGATCCATTTGAAGTCTACACTCCCTGTGTGGGAGATATATGGTCATGTCTTCCATAGAGTGTGTATGGATTTCAACTGGAACAGTGCATTGTACCATTACATGCATCTTTGCTGATTACCAATTGGGAGTAGAGAATAAATTATTATCAAATTATTTTTCATGACAGGGCTATCAAAGTATTATCTTGTTAATATCATTGTACCTTCTGCCTCTGTCACATCACCGTATACAAAAAATATTTTATCCTGTGGCGAAACAACCAGTCCGGCAGAAGATTTGGGGTAGGGGCCTCACAGGAACATATTTGCAATGAACATGGCTGTTTCGTCCAATTTCCGGTTGTGTCTCTATGTGTTGTTGCCAGTAAAAATGCTCCAGGCGTCCTGTATGTCCGATATGTATTTGTGCAATGTCCGGCAAATGACTGGCGAATCTGTCCCATGTTCGCCAGTAATGCATCCATCGCCAGCACCAACTAACCCTCCCGAAGACCTGCGCAACATATAAATGAAAGAATAAGGAACAAACTCACGAAATATACAGGACAATATGTACACACATCAGACAACTACTGAACATGTGTATTCGGAACACTCCGTTTCAAGTTTTGTGCATGCACAAAACTTGCAGACAGACTTACGAACATCACCTAACATGAAATGGATTTGGCAGATGATTACAGGACAAAAAACGTGCAATGATGAACAACAACAGATTTACTAAAATACCATGCGTTTCTTGTAAGTAGGGCCAATCATGCAATGTGTGACAGGGGCATTACATGCAACTTTGCTGCTAACTACCAATTAAAAATTGGCAGTTGGCAATAAATTATTACCAAATTGCTTCCCTTGACAGGACTTGTATACAATTTCAACTTTTTTGTTGATGATGGGTGTAACTTTATGCCATGAAAGTAATTGATTGTGTTGCAAAAACAAGGGATCAATGTCATGCACATATTCACTCAAACTAATCCAATTTAAACTTTATGTTGTTGCTTCTTTACACCATGTAAGATGATATTATCTTAAGGGGGTACTACACCCCTGCCCAATTTTGTGCCTATTTTTGCATTTTTCTCAAAAAAGTAAGATATGTATATTATATAGGGGCAAGGACTACAACTACTGCACTGGAAATTTTATTTCATCACAGACAACATTTGTGGAGTTACAGTCAAAAATGAGGGAAAACCAATATTTGATCAATAAATCAATAACTACTTGCTTTGAGTTGCTGAATTTCCAGTACAGTAGTTGTAGTCATTGCCCCTATAATATACATATCTTACCTGTCACCAATGTGCTATAATTTATGAGAAAGATGCAAAAATAGGCACAAAATTGACCAGGGGTGTAGTACCCCCTTAATATTATGATATTGCTATACACCACCTGGTCTGCTGTGTGTAGTCAAATCAACTCATAATGAAAATGGTTGCTGTTCTTCCACATAAATTTTAGTGTAAATTACAATTTTACAAGGATTGTCAGGGATTTATCGACCAGAACACCCTAAAATTTATCAAGATTCATATTAATTGTGCAATTTTAGAACTTTGTTATTCTGTTATGGCCTCAGATGATTGAGCAGTACAGTCAGTCTACTCTGAAGTACAAAGTACCGACGCGGACGGACACATTGTGTCGACTTTGAAGGCACGCACACCTGCAGCAGAGACGCAGCACTGCGCACTGTTTCGCGCGCGTTGTCACTTTGTACTTCAGAGTGGGCAAGCTGTAGCAAGTTTTGGTCCCACAAGTTACAAGGCATATAATAAATGGATAGTGTTACTATTAATTTGTTCAATTCTCTCACAAAATATTACCTTGTATATCATTGTACCTTGCATGCAACTGTGCTGATAGCCACTGATTGAAAATTGGCAGTAGGCAATAAATTATTACCAACTTCTCATGACAGGACTTGTATACAATGTCAGCTTTTATATTGATGATAGTGTAACTCAATAATGTTATCATATTTTGGCATAAACAAAAGGATCACTTTCATGGCCATATCCCCTCCAGTTATTTATGAGATGTATCCCTTGTTTCTCTACATCCTGTTAACCGATATTTAATGGTAATATAATACCATTGCTATAAGCTTCCCTGTCTGATGTGTGACATAGAATAAACTGTTATTAAATGAGTGGCAGTTCTTAACAGATTGCCTTCTTCATATATTACATGTACGTAATATTGCACATGCTCAGTGATAGAAACATGTTACAGTGACATGGTGAATACATTATGAAAGCTTGTGTGGAATTACTTCATACATCAACCATGGACAGAGTATACTATGCAAGCAGTGATTGCCACACCCGTGTGTTTCATATTCGGTCGTAATCGGGTGATGAGCAGTATTGCTACATGCAAGAAGCAAGTGAAGACGTAGTATTGTAAATGTCGTGATATCTAATTTGACCAATGTTCTGACCACCAAACCTATTGCATCCATTTTAGTGAGAGGAGCAGCGTCGTTGTGTGGAAGAATCGAAGTTGGCTTAATATTCTGGATTTGTGATTTACTTATGTGATTTTGTGATTAAATGCACACCGTTGTGTCAAATTCATATTATTGCGAGAGGATTGATGTCGATACACACAGGAGGCAGATGAAGAATTGAGTGTTGTGATATCTACTTTGACCAGTGTTTAGACGGCTACACAGTACACGCCTGCAGGGTTTTCTTTAAGCATTTTGCTGAAGGGGTATTTTCAAATTTTTTGGACCCTTTCAATTGTGAATTTTTCCGCTGAAGGTGTCCAAAACATTGGCCAAGGGGTATTTTTATTTTATAAAACGTTTTTAACAATATTGGGTATTTATATTCAAATCTTGTAACATTTGAACACGTATGTTTTCAAGATTTTGTACGCATTGGACTTTGAACTTTGGATTTGAAGGGGTCTGCAAAGTGTGTTTTGTGCGTTAATGTAAACCCTGCACCCCTGTATTGCATTCAACCACTTTTGTGAGAGAGACAGTGTCATAGTGTAGGAGAGGTGAAGTTGACTTAATATTCTGGATTTTGTGATTTCCTTAGACTAACAAACGCACACACCGCTGTGTCAAATTTAACATTATTGTGAGGGGATCAATTTTGATGCACACATTCAACCATTTTTGTGAGAGGAGCCGAGGAGAGGTGAAATTGACTTAGTATTCTGGATGTTGTGAGCTCTACTTTGACCAATAAATCCATGCTGTGTCAAATTCAAACATTATTTTGAATATCAGTGGTGATACACACTGAAGTGGATGAAGAATTGAGACTTTTGTGAGGTCTACTGTAATAGTGGTTACCATATTTTTTGTGTGTAATTTTCTGTGATTTGCCGATTTTGAACTACTTTTTAAATTAACGATTGTAAGTTTTCTTACATAGACTTCTACACAAAAGAACATTTTCGCTCATTTTAATTTTCACAATAGCTGCGTTGAGGGTGAAAAACACAAATTTAAGTTCCACAAAAATTTCACATTCAGCTGAAGGGAAGTGTGATAAGATTCAAGAGTTCAAATCAATTGTAATATTTATCACTCTACTTTGGCTGACTCTTAATCTCATCATGTCTTGGCATGGCTACTGTGAAATCTCTGCATGGATGGTGCTGCTGCTAATTGTTATGATGCATGGTAACAAAACCATAGCAGAGGAGGGTCAAGAATATAGAATCATCACATGTGAACAGGAAAATATCGCTGATTGGTGGTATGGTTATGAGTTCTTACAACTTAATATTATTGGCACAAAATGTAAGACCAAATGTCCCATAGACTGCACCTGTGTCCTGAGTAACACCACAGTAACCAGCAACTGTAGTAATGGACACATATCTGAGAGTACAATCCCATATCCATCCAATGTGAGCTATTTGAGCTGGGCTGACACCACTTTGCATGATGTCAAACCAAAAACATTCTCAATGTTTGGTGATATGTTAGTTGGGCTACATCTAAACAATATCAGCCTCCAGTACATTCAGCAAGGAGCTTTTGATGGGTTAACCATTCTGAAGTATCTACTGCTACAGGGTAATCATCTCACTGAGATGGCAGCAGATGTATTCAGTGGATTAATAAACTTGGAGGGTTAGACCTATCAAAGAATCATCTTGCTGAAATGGCACCTAGTGTATTCAGTGAATTGACAAGCTTGAGGGGTTTAAACCTGTCAAATAATCATCTTACTAAGATGGCACCCAGTATATTCAGTGAATTGACAAGCTTAATAATGTTAAACATTAATAATAATCATCTTACTGAGGTGGCATCCAGTGTATTCAGTGAATTGACAAGCTTGGAATGGTTACACCTTAATAATAACAACCTTACTGAGATGGCACCCAGTGCATTCAGCGGATTGACAAGCTTGGAGGGGATAATACTATCAAATAATGATCTTACTGTTCTGACACCTGGTATATTCAGTGAGTTGACAAGCTTAAGAGCTTTATTCCTTTCAGAAAACCATCTTACTAAGATAACACCTGGCACCTTCAGTGGATTATTCAGTAGATTGAATAATTACTCTTCCTCTTCATTTGAAATTGTAACACTTCTGTCTTTGTCATACAACAACATTTCCATATTACATTCTGGTACATTTAAAAATCAAACTGCACTCACACATCTTTATATTAGTCACAATCAGTTGCAGTTCCTTCCACAAGATATTTTTCACAACCTGAACCAGTTGCAAAATCTAGTGTTGTCAGAAAATAACTTGGCTCACATTCCTGCTGAACTGTTCCTGGATTGCTTCCATTTGGAAACACTTGACTTACAAGACAATCCACTTTTGTGGATTGAACCAAATGCATTTGCAGGGTTGAATGAAACAGTAGATTTATTTGTTAGTGACCCGTCTACCTGTTGTTTTACATTGACAAATTGCAAATGTGACAAAGCGCCATCTCCATTCCTTACATGCAAGCGTTTGTTGCCATATAATGGCCTACGCATAGCTATATGGTTTGTAGGTGCTCTTGCTATACTTGGAAATATCTTGGCATGTTATGTTAAATACAAGCAAAAGCAGAAAGGTAACATAGTACAGCATTTATTAATCACAAACTTGTCAATATCTGATTTCTGTATGGGTATATATCTCACCATTTTAGTTTCAGCAGACATGTATTATACATACTATTTTCCATCCTTTTCTGAATCATGGAGATCTAGTATCTTCTGTAGAATAGCTGGTTCCTTTTCTGTATTATCCAGTGAGGCATCAGCTTTCTTCATAACATTTTTAACTATTGACAGGTTTCTGGGGGTGAAGTACACATTCAGTAGGCGACGAATTGGTACTAAAATTGCCCGTGCTTTGGTTGCCCTGCTGTGGCTTTTAGCATTAGGCATAAGCATTGCATCTTTTGCATTATCACAAGGCAATCCTGATATCTATGCAATATCAGAAATTTGTGTAGGGTTGCCCATTTCAAGACAAATTGGTTACACTTCTAACGAAACTGTGCTATATGACGGTAGAGATACCGACATTAAAATTTATACGACAGATTTAAATATTAAACGTACAGGAAGCAAGGCAGCTATGTACTTTTCAATTGCCATATTTACAGTCCTTAATCTGGCATGCTTTATTGTTGTAGGTTATTGTTATCTGGCCATTTTGATCAACACCAGGCAAACAGCTAGGAATGCTGGCCGTTCTGTGAGTTCAAAAGAGGAAACCAGAATGGCTGTGAAAGTCTTTCTCCTAGTCTTTACAGATCTTTGTTGCTGGATGCCAGTATGCATTCTGTCAATCCTGGTCCAGGCTGGGGCGGTAGAGGTCGACCCAGTTGCCTATGCCTGGATAGCAACAATTGTCTTACCAATCAATTCCTCCATTAATCCATTCCTGTATACTTTGGCATCATTCATTTCAAGCAGTAAGTTATGTAGCAAACGGAAGAGTAGGCAAGAAGATATTCCACTCAGGGCAATCAGGGGATCATAGCTAATTAATATATAGTGGAAACTCATTAACACAAAGTTGTGCGGAATACAAATTTTATTTCTTGTTATCAGGAGTTTGTGTTATCCAGTTCTAATAACATGTGAAATGTATGCTTGGGAATGTAAAACATACATCTTGTTATCAGGAACTTCATGTTAAGAGGGTTCGTGTTAATGAGTTGCCACTGTAGTACCATTTAAATAAGAATTGAATTAATAGTACTGACAGATCAAATTGAAGGTCAAATTGGGGTGGACAAGTTTTGTCAAAACTGTTTTGTAGAAATATTTATCTGTGGAGGCATAATTAACAAATCAATAGCAGATTTTCAGCCATGTTTGACATGTACAATAAAATGGAGGAAACTGCCATAATTAGCAATGGGCTATTCCTTTTGAAATCCATACACCCCCTGTTGAAGACATGACCTTAATCTCCTGGAGTGTAAATTTCAAATGGGGTTACCTGAATGGGTGACCCCATTTCAAATTCCCTGTGTGGGAGAGTGAGCTCATGTCTTCCATATAGGGAGTGTAGGGATTTCAACTGTAATAGACCAATTTTGCGCCTTTGATATCAACCTAATTTAGCAGTCAAATGGTGGAAAGATGATTTCGAAACCCTGTCATGTATGCATCATATAAATTCACTGATTCACAGGATGTTTACTTTGTGATAAATACAGAAAATATACAACCAAACACAAACAGCATTGTTGTGAGCAATATCATATAATAAAGATTTGTCAGCAGTGGCATAGCCAAGTTTTGAGACAATGGGTGCTCTTTTTGGGCTATTATATTATGTAACTAAAATTGTCTGTGATACTGTTAATAAAATGAGAGAATGAATCGTAATGTATTTGTTGTAATTACTTTTTGCCCCTTACCTGAACTAAGTTCAGCTAGTAGTAGTCACTATGGTGTGTTTGTGTCCGTCTGTCGGGGTATATGTTTGTATGTGTTAAACGCTTTTGACCAAGTTGTCTTGAGAACCGTAAGGGCTATGATGATATTATTGGCTTCAACCGTTGTCACTTCCCAATGTGAGTGTGAAATACATCACCAAACAAAAAAACACTACACTTATACTTTGTTCAGCTTATAGTTGGCGAAGCCTCATAACATCGTGGGTTTATATACATGTAGAATCATTAGAATGGCGTGCACGCAGTTGAGTGCAGCATCTACACTAGGTGCACTTTGCGTAACATGTTGCACACGCTAAATGTGAATTCATGCTAGGGTAAGTTGGGACTTTATTGATGCGTGCAGTAACAAAAATCAAATAATTTTTGCCAATTATAAGCTGAACCAAGGTTAGTGTAATACCCAGGGGTGTAATACATCTATTAGTGGAGGCAAAATATTGCACACATGGAGGGGGATCCTAATCCTCCAGATAAAATCCCATTTCTTAAGATTTCATTACTTGCAATGGTGGCACCAGAAAAAATGTGGATGGAGCATTGGAGGGAAAAAGTGAATTTCAGGGGGCAAAAATCAACAAATTTTGCTCAAAATTGCTACAATTTTTTTTTTTTTTTTAATTTTGGGATTTTACTGGGGTAAATATGGATGAAAGGGTTCTGATATTCACAAGCTCCTAACTGGATATCTGACAGTGACCAAATTTGTTTTGTTTTGTTTTTCTTTGCAGGAAGTTGGTAACCTGTATGATATGTTCCACACACGAAATAGCTTACACAGGAGAGCGTATCAACACAAGGTCACCAAGATTATAGACAGCATGTAAGTATACTGTTGGGTTATTACACTTGGATGTGTCACCATAACTCGTGCATCAATTTGTTTGACAAAATCTCTGACAAAACTGAACTTGAACATATTTGAATTCCATTAGTATAACTTAAGTGCATATACCATGCACGCTACCACCTTTCACAGGATATTAGCCAGGATCCAGAAACTGCCCGTCCAAAAATTTTGGGGGGCGATTATCGATTATGTGCCACATTTGTTTCAAAGTACACATATACTGAGTTTAGCAGGTCTGCATAACTCTAATAATTTTATCTCCTAATAAGTATGATGATAAACCACATATTGCTTTAAAAAGAATAAGCATTTTAATTCATCTTACAAGCATCTAAAATCCCTCGCAAGTTTCAGCACATAGAGTATTAATCCTGGTGAAAAATTAACCTTTCTCCTGCATGTGCCACCTTGACCATGTTGACGTAATAATTCCAGAATTTTTATCTGGGTTAGCAAACCACAGACACTAAAAGGTATTGTGAATTTCATATTATTTTCATAGACCTGTAATATTCATTATGATGTGAATATAGGAAATCACATCACATATGAGCCATTTTGTTATCTCCTCACTTGCTTTCTTGTTTATTGAATTGTATGTGCTCTTAGTTTTAAAATTTCTACCGTGTGCCAGCTCCTGAGCAGTGTTTACTCAGAGGTCATATTTTGCGATTTTGGCCAAGTGTAAATTAAATTTGGCACACACAAAGTTGCAAGTCTGTATTACGGTTAGTCAAATTGGAGGACTGTTTGAGCCAACATTGGCCCAATTTAGGAAAAGTGCTTCGGCCCACCCAATTCCCAAAGAGAGTAAACAATGCTCCTGAGCATATATTGTAATTAATTGAATTGTTTTCAATTGAATGATGGACCCTACTTATTCTCTTAAATTAGTTTTGCTGTAATTAATGTAGTAATATCATCTCCTTTTTTCTGTGTAGGATTGTAGAAGCACTAGTGAAAGCAAATGACCACTTCAAGATATCCGGTACCAAAGGGTAAGTAAAAACACAAACTATAGAAAGCCATGGAGCGAAAACTAGCGAGATTCCGGAACCACCTTCACTTCACGATGCATTGTAAACATCATGGATTGTATCCACACAGTTTGAGTCTTAAAACCGCGGTTAAGATGGTTCCAACGGGGGGTGAAAGAATCCATATACATTGCTGCTCACAACCCGGATCTCAATAAGGACAGGGGCCGCCACCACCTACCAGCCGTCTACCAACCTGTCATCCTGTCATGTGACTCTGACGTCATATCTAAGTCACATGACCAAAATCCCGCTCCAGTCAACCACTCTTGAAAAAGTCTCGTCGGATGACGGACGAAAATTTGATTAAGTCAAATTTTTTCTTTAAAGTTGTGTGAACAGTTTAAACTTACCTCAACATATAGAAAGCCAAGGCTCAAATTTGGCACTTGTCCTGTTGGCAAATAAGCACCCCACCCCCAGTTTTTACCACCCCCAGTTGTTCAAAAACTGGGGACTACAATGTGGCCATTCAAGAGGAAAGCTATACCTATCTACGAGAGTGTGATGAATCAGCACAACCAATGTGACTGTCTTTTTAGTCTTTTTACATAACAAAATTGACACGCTATGTTGTTTTTATGTATTTCAATTCAGCGTTTTGCTGCAATGTATGTGATTTTAAACCATTAATAAATAATGATCCAACTGCTATTGTAACAAAACGGCTAATGGAGAGATTAGATGCTTGACTACCACCTAAGTATAAAGGATCCTCATCAGATCTCTTGACTCCCTCTAACTCCACTCCAATCACCCTTTCTGTGGTTATTATCCAGCATTAAGTGGCATATTATTCAAGTCATTAAATAAAATTTTTGTGTCGCCTGAAGAATCAACTCACTCAGGTACCATCCTCATAATGGGGGGGGGGTAGGTTCAACTGGTTGCAGCCTTTCTTGTGATGAGCCTCCATTTGTGTCATTCTGTCTTGTGCGGATTAGGTTGTGGTCATTCTCGTCCAAGATTTGATGTTTAATTCCCAAGATGTGCATGGACGTCCTCTGCCTCGGTTACCTTGTGTTTTGCCTTGCAACAGGGTTCTAGCAAGATTTCCTGCACTGCCTCTTGCTATGTGACCAAAGTACTGTAGCATGTGTTTTCTCACTGTTGTCAGGAGTCTTTCTATTGGATCAATCTGGGCATGGAACCATTCATTGGTGTTTTTGTCTTGCCAAATGACACAAAGGATACGACAGTAGCACCACAGTTCAAAGGCCGAGATCTGTTTGGTGTCTGCCTCACATGAAAAGTTTAAATCCAATTGCATCCAAACTAAAGTCATAACTGCACTATGGGAACTTATGATGGTGGTTTTTAAGGTCACATTGTGAAGTCAAAGGTAATTTGAGGTCAACTTGTTAGGTTATCGCAAAAGCAGGTGACACTTGTGGTTGGAGAACCGCCTTGATTGTGGATATAATGAACCTAATATTACTACTGGGCTTATATCCAGGTGCACCATTGTTTCTAGAATATTTTGGGGATGAGCTTTACCCCATCATGTACATCTCGACCTCTACCACAAACATGGTTTTTGCTGACATCCGCTTCAATAACACACTTTTTATGTTGGCTTGCATTTAATCAAATGATTTGTAATCTCATTATACAGAAAGCTTGTCAAGATGTCCGAGGCTGTCGATGACATGGTTGCCTACACCAAGCTTACTGATAATGTGATTCTTGAAATCATGCAATCAGACGACCCCAACCTAGCGGCATCTCGACATATTCTAGAGAATATCCACAAGAGGCATTTGTATAAGTGTGTAGGACAGACACAGCCACCTGAAAACACCATCATCAATAAGGTAAGAGGCAAACTATGACAATTTAGCTTTAGTTTTTAGCGGGTTTGGCGTCTGACAAGTTTAGAGCTGTCAAGCTTTCATCAGGAGTAGCTCTGACTTCTTCAGGATGAAGTACCTAAGTATGAGACATGTAGGCCATCTCTTGTCTACTGGCTCTGTAAAAAGGATTGTAGACTGTCCCTTGTGAACAATGAACAAGCAGACCTCACCTATCTGCTAATATAACAGTTTTGGTGGCTCTGAAAAGAGCTGTTTACTGAGGACCGCCCCTTGACAACAGCGAAAAGTAAATAAGTGGTGGCTCTGAAAAGAGTCGTTCACTGAAAATTGCCATGTGTCTCGCCTATCTGTTAATGTCAAAAGGTTTGGTGGGTTTAGGGAAACTGATTTATTACTTGAAGAATGCATTATGTTTCATCCTAAAAGTGTATTGGGCTATTCCATTTTAAATCTGCCCCCCCCTTGTGGAAGATTTCACTGCCATCTCAATTCCAGTTGCAGCTTATGGCCAATCCAGCTGGAAATCTTTGCTACCTTTATGTGAAATTCCAGGTGAACATTTTTGAAATAATATAAAATCCACTTTTTGCACAATTTTGTCTAAAATTACACAATTTTGCCTAAAATTACACAATTTTGTTTAGAATTCCAAAATCTTCCACACCTATTCCACTTTTTATGGATGAAAATGGTAGGTTCTGGAATAATTTAAATTGTTGAATTGATTGGAATTCCAAAATGTTCCACAATGGGGGTGTGGTTTTTAAACGGAAAAGCCCATTACACTTGCTTACGACCCTCCACTGAGTGACAACCCATTGATTGAAAACAATTGATCTTGTGGCTCTTTATTTCCTCTTAACCCTCTCCACACAGGTGTCGACTGCAGATGATGAGTTTTAAAAAATTTCAGAATTGTACATTTTCATGACCATATTTGGAATCAGCGTAAAAAATGCATAAAAATGAGCACAAACAAGCCTAGTATTGGTTCAATGGTTCTTGAGATAGCTCTTGATATTTTGAGAAAATATCTCACAACTTGGATTTTTTTATGTTTAGGTGTATGACCAGCATGCTGACATTAATATTCTTGTTGTGATTACAGAGGGAGATCCCAGTGATGTTACAAGAGATAGCTGTTGCTTTAAGTGAAGAGGACTTGGGTGGACCACAACTCACTCCGGATAACCTTGTCATACATGTAAGATATACATATTCTTTTTTTTCTTTTATGACAAAGTTAATCAAGGCATTGACCTTGATGTTGCAGTGATGTCAACGCATTGAGGCAGCTGTTTCACAGGCACGTCTATGCGGCGTCATTAAGCACATGCGTGCACTGCCTTGCATACGCCAGCACTTTGAGTGAATGCTAGCTATACAATGTATGAAGCTGCACCCAGTGAAATATGCACTGACATCACTGCCACAATAGGGTGAAATATGGTATAGATAGTGCTGATGGGTTGTCGCCAATATAGCAGCTTACTTCCCGCTTGAAGCTCCGCATATCCTGGTTAGACACATCCTATGGAAAAACTAACTGCTCTGCGATAACCCAGAGGTTGAATATAGTGGATGCTGAGGTAATCCTCAGCAATATCTATCAGAAGTTTTATAGAATCTGAATCTGATTTCACACAGCTAAAAATTGTTTTATGTAGTTGGGAATCTCTAATGCATGTCCCAAACACTTGAAAGGCAACGGCATGTCAACTTGGCTTGCTTGCTGCTTATTGATGACCTTTAAAATGGTTATTATGTCAATATCTTGTGAATTTCAGGTTGTTGATCTCAACTATGGCATGGGTGCTGAAGACCCTATCAAGCATGTAAGGTTCTACTCTAAGGGAAATCTAAACCAGGCTGTTATGGTCAGGAAAAATCAGGTAAATTATACATATTAAAAGATCACCAAATACAGGAGTGGGCACCCTATGGCCCAAGGGTCCATGTGATGATTTGTGTGTAACCTGTGGCACCATTGATATCGATTAGCAGAGCTGCCAACCCTTCTTGATCCTGCAGAAGACTTCCTCATTTGCTGACAATCTTCTGTCTTCTGCAAAACATATTAAATCGTCTGCATTTGCAGCCATCTGGCTAAATCAAAACAAAATCAATTATACGCCCACTGTCCTGTCCTTTTGCAAAAAAAGGTTGAGTAGCCTTGGAAAGGCGTTTTAAGGGCCTCAAAAAGCTAACATCCAGGAGCTTTTGGGGGTGCTGATCATCATCCCACACAAGGGCTGCCTAGCGCCAAATCCTAAGCTTTTTTTTACACTTCGCAGAAATCTTCTGCATTTGCATATTCTAATACTAGGCATAAGATGTGACTCTATTGATGCAAACACATTTTAGTTGAGCAGTATTTGCGGGTCATTTATAATGGCATGTTTAGTCTAGTGCAGCAGAAGTCAATCAAATAATATGGAATGTGAAAAAATTGTCTTTGTTATGATTTCAGGTTTCACAGATGTTACCAGAGAAGTTTGCCGAGCAGCACATCCGACTGTACTCCAAACTTAGGGATAGAGATAGCATATATAAGGCTAGCTTGTGCTTCAAGAAATGGTGTGAAGTGAGACGTACAAAAGCAAAGGTATGGAAATGATTGGGTGTTATTAAAAGCATTTAGAAAGGGACGAATAGGACTCCTATGGGCTATTCCAGTTGTATGGAAGACATGACCTTAATCTCCCACATAGGGAGTGTGAATTTCGAATGGGGTTACCTGAATGGCTGACTCCAAACAAGAAGTTGGTTTATGTTTTCATCGGACAGAAGTTCAGAGAATTCAGTATCAAAGTTACGTAATGTTATTTTGTTGACGGGATCACATGCTTAAGTAATGAACCACTATCGAAACAATCACCACACAAAGTATATCGCACTCTAAGGCATACCAAAATAGCGTGATCCAGTAACCAAGATAATTACATAACCATTTTGATGCAAGTATGAAATGAACAGTACAAATGGAAATTTACATGCATTCTAAATTTATGATAAAAATCATCATAATCCCAAGGTTTAGGAAGTAATTTTAATCCATAATTTTAATGGAATTTAGTTGTACTGGTAGGTTGAAATGGCAGAGGAGGCTTAAATAAATGTTGGTATTTATACAGCGCCTTTCACATGTGAACATGTACCAAAGCGCTTTACATTTATTCCGCCGTCGTTAGAATATGTCAGCTGCCATACAATGCCCAAGGCATGCTCATACCTTTGGGCGGCGCTCAATGGACAGTATTCATAACAGCTCCCCATTTCTCACCTGGGTGGAGAGGAGTAATCGAGGTTAAGTGCCTTACTCAAGGGCACAACACGATGGCGTCGCCGGGGCTCGAACCCGCAACCTTCTGATTATGAGTCGTAGCTCGTTCCGCTCGGCCACCGTGCTCTCTAGTTGTACTGGTAGGTTGAAAAGGCAGAGGAGGCTTAGACAGTAAGTGTAGTCACTCGACAAATTCTGTAGGGGTGC
This sequence comes from Amphiura filiformis, assembly GCF_039555335.1. NCBI lineage: Eukaryota > Metazoa > Echinodermata > Ophiuroidea > Amphilepidida > Amphiuridae > Amphiura > Amphiura filiformis. The sequence continues at coordinate 55,258,324 of NC_092643.1, forward strand.
TTATTAAGGGAGGGGCACTAATTAGGTCAAATATATATGTGTACCTCCATATCAAAACGATGCACTTGTCGGCTGCTACATGTGTCTCATTTCAAATAATAGCTAGGAATAAATACCAGACTCAATTAAAGTGGAGGTCACTTCAAATCATCCTAAGTCACATGGTTTACGAATACAGAGAACATTCCTCAACCATGTGACCTGGGGATGATTTGAAGTGACCTCTACTTTAGATGAGTCTGATATTTAGCCCTAGCTATTATTTGAAATGAGTGAGACACATGTAGCAGCCGACACATGCATCGTTTTGATATGGAGGTACACATATGGTACTAATCAACTAACGGAATAAAACAAATACTGCGAAATTACAGATTATAACATGCTTTAGCAAACCACCTCTAGAATTAATCATGTAAATAGTCCATTGTATTCTGCAAATTAAAAATGTGAAGGTAAGCTACACACAAGTTGCGTTTTATTCCATGAGTATGCACAGTTCTCAAATAATCAGAGGGTGTACGACAGGCGTGGCATACTAGATTCTAACTTGGTGCCTGCATCTTGAATTTATACTTGAGTTGCTGCATGTTGTAACAAAGGTTTGACCAATGAAACAGATTGTTTATTATTGCTTTGGAAGTGACAAGATACTTCATTGGTCAAAACCCAATCGCTCATGGTTAGCATTGTAAATAAGTGTGACTAAAGTTGCTTCTGACAAATTATGCCTTAAAGGCAATTCCAAATATCTGGAAAACACATTATTAAGTTGGGAGCTGTGTAAAGTTTGATTGTATAGAGGTGAACATTGACTTGATTATATTTTAAGCCTACTTAATTGGGTTGCCCTTGTAAGTTTACCTGGTCAACTGGATGGGTCTTTAACATGATCATTTTCTGTTTCCTTTTATGTCAGGCTGGTTATGTTGATCCTGAGTTAACACCTGCCAAATCACCAAGTGCCCCTCATGAGGATGAACCAGCTGCAAAGAAATCCAGAACCAGGCTGTCAATGTGAACCCTAAAGAAATCCAGGACCAGACCAAAGAAATCCAGAATTGGACTGTCAGTGTGAACCATCTACTCAAAGGAATCTGTTGTTTAATTATTACGATGGAAAAAGTCATGTTGACTCCACCATGTTTGTGTGTCTCTCATGGAGGCAACTTAATGTATCTCCCAATGAGGTAAAACCAAAGGGTACCGACTCCACCATGTTTGTGTGTCGCTCATGGAGGCAACTTACTGTACCTCCGGATTAATTTACTATGCGCCCAGCCAACTTTGATTCAAAGTGCTTGGTTGTGTGTGTTCTGCATGTAAGAACTGTCAAAAATGTGCATTAATCACTGTATGCGCAAATCTTTCAATACTGTAAAGGTTCGCCTAATGGCACTATGGGCACCCGTGACATAAGTGGAATTTTAAGCACAACCTAAAAGTGCCCTCCCGTAAAATTCCCACCAGCAAATAAGGGCACGGAACCTTAATTCTTGTTGGGATTTCAGAGGAGGGAGCTCTCTATATGCATATGAAATTTACCCCAAGGCAAAGGAACCCAAGTGCACCATTAGGCAAATCTTTACAGTATAGATGTAAATTACCATTTGGGTTTGGACTCTTGCCAATTAATACTATTATAGTCTATATATCTACCTCGAGTCACCGCACCAGCTTTGAAATTTAGTGTGTTCTGTGTTAGCTTAGCGTTACTTGATGCGTGTACATACTTCAACGTGCACAATCAAAGTGGCGCTTATGTACACGCAAGAAACAACGCTAAGCCAACGCAGCACACGCTGGACTTCAAAGCTTGTGCCGGTGACTTGAGGTAGATATATAGACTATAGAGGTACATTATCTGCCCTTAATGAGTGACACACCAAGAGGGGTGGATTTACCATAACATTATGTATGCTGCAATTTTGAGTCTGTTATCTTTAGGTATCCAGACATCTTTGGTGACATTCACTTTTAATTAATTCCAACATTTTTGTTTTGTTTTTATTTACAACATGTTTTTATTTCGGACCAAAATGTGTAAATTAGAGATTTGGTATGAATTTGTTTCATGAAATTATTTTAAACATTTAGTCCTTGTCTATCTTAGGGAATAAACCTAAAGATAGAAGATGAAGCCCTGTAAACATTTCATTACATTACAAACCTGAATCTGTCCCTTCCCATCTCAGGAAGTGGGGCAAAAATGTTACAGTGTATGAGAAATGAAATCCACATCCAGTCACGTAGCGTAGGTCATCATATTGGGGGGGGGGGGCACAGGGACTGATGGGGGGGGGGGCCACAGGGACTGATGGGGGGGGTGGGGGGCACAAGCTGTTTTTCTGTAATTTTCCTAAGCCCCGATAATGCTATGCACACTGTCTCCATCCTCTATATCAAGCAAAATGTTTTGCTCCTAGGGCTTCATCAATCTTTTGGTTTGTTCCCTTCTATTAGGCTATTCCAGTTGAAATCCATACACCCTCTATGGAAGACATAACCTTAATCTCCCACATAGGGAGGGTGAATTTCAAATGGGGTTACCTGAATTTGAAATGTACTCCACCTGTGTCAGGCTGTGTGTGAGATTAAGGTTATGTCTTCCATAGGGTGTGTATGTATTTCAACTGGAAGGGTCCATTTCTTATGTTGTTATGTTACTGGTTAGAGGATAACTTTATTTGTTTTATCTATAGGGGACCACAGTTTGTATTTTAAAATGTATATCAGCATTTTAAAAAATTGGAGGACTATTTTCATCAGGCAAGAAAAAGTATCTTGTATAGATGAGTTGAGTCAGTTGACCTCAATGTTTATCACCAAAGGCAAGGGACTGGTATATCGATATGCTAGAACAAAAAGCATACAATCACTGCACTGTTCACTAGTCTTATTGTGATGTGGTAGGAATTTTAAAAGCGCAGGTCATGAACAAAATATGATGCGCTGGCATACTGCCAGGCAATTAACAATGGGAATTGTCGACAACAGCCTGGCAGTGACATCACAAGTCAACTCATCTATAGGGTAACCAAATATGTACATAATTATACAATCCAACCTTTTTTATCTGTTTAGCTGCCATGTGTAGATAAGTACAGTATACTGTATGTAAATTGCCAAATGTTCACAGGGCAGCTATTGCACTTACCCACTTGCTTTATTTGAGCAATTTCTTAGGGTCATTTGCAGAAGGAAAAAAAAGACCGGACGGCCCTACTTGAAAAATTTGTCCTCCCCTAGCTAGACCAGGATGTTGTTTTTTTTATTTCACCTTGGGGTGCTTTTGAAAGCTTATGTACACTGATGATATGCAAGTTGAAATCCCAGTGTTACCCAGGCTGGTAGCCAGGGGGTGTGGGTGCGTTACACCTGGCAAAAGATCTGCTTTGTGTCTGTAAAAAATAGCAAAATTTTGCCAAAAATGTCAACATTTTGGATAAATATACCCCAAATCATGAACTTTCTGTGAATTTTTTCTGAAATATAGCCTGCAAAAATCAATTGTAAGGGGATAAAGATCTGCTTTTGGCCAGAATGAAGATGGTCTTGAAAAGGTAGGCATTAGAGACCTTGCGAAATGAAGTAACTTTAACTTTAACATCTAGAGGATTATAGAGGATTATGTATTCAAAACCAAGGTACATAATCCTCTATAATCCTCTAGACGTTAAAGTAACTTCATTTCGCAAGGTCTCTATTAAGAAAATCTGCACCCCCATGAAAAAATCCTGGCTACGGGCCTGGTTTTACCATGTCAGATATTTTAAGAAGTTAACCCGTTTTAATAATATGCTCATATTTGTTTGAGCATATTGTAAGTGAAGTATCAAGTACTGTGTAGTTCTTAATCTTTGCCATACTCAATCAAGGCCCTGCATGAAATTATCGATTGGCTCCAAACAAAGGATTTGAGCCGGTGTCCTTCACCGTAGTTATGGCGGAGTGCAGTCCATTCAATCAAATGTTGTCATCAACCCATTTGATCGTAGTGCAGGGTTATGTGTGTGAGACGAAGTGTCACGGTAGATTGCAATCATGCTTTTGTTGAATGCATTGTGAGTAGTCCGCCATATTTACGGGATGATACGTCACATGCAAGGCCTCTATACGAGGGGACAAGCTTTTTCCAGCAGAATCCTAAAGCAACCTTTACTGCATGGCTGCATAAATTTAACATTGAGAAACTTTTATATATCAAAATAAATAATTGTGCCTTCCCGATTTAAAGGCCTATTCAGTGATTTGCTCATCCAGAGGGTCATAAATATCATCAAATTTCAGATTTTGGCATGTTTGTGTTATAGATGTGCTAACATAGTCTGTTAGACAAAATACTTTAGCAAGATATACATGAATCTGTAATTTCTCTACTTCAGTAGAGAAATTATCTATCTACTATCTATACTCAACTTTGTCAATATTACTGTTTTACTTGTTTTTTGGTTTTTTGTTGTTGTTTTTTTTTTTTTGCCATTTTTTCCATTTAAGAATTACTACACCTGCCCAATTTTATGCCTATTTTTTGCATTTTCTCAAAAATTATAGCGCATTGGTGACAAGTAAGACATGTATATTATAGGGGCAAGGACTACAACTACTGGACTGGAAATTTTATTTCAACACAGACAACAGTTGTGGAGTTACAGTCAAAAATGAGGGAAAACCAATATTTGATCAATAAATCAATAACTACTTGCCTTGAGTTGCTGAATTTTCAGTGCAGCAGTTGTAGTCCTTGCCCTATAATATACATATCTTACTTGTCACCAATGCGCTATAATTTTTGAGAAAATGCAAAAATAGGCACAAAATTGGCCAGGGTGTAGTACCTTAAAAATACTTAACAACAATGTTAATGACTTATCCTTCTCTTTCAGGCAATTTATACACAATTTTAGTTTTGTTACACAATGCTGGGATCACTGAATGGACCTTTAAAAAACTCTTATTAATTATGTGCTTTCCCGATTAGAAGAACTTTTGAAAACATTAATTGGGCCTAAAAAAATTGTTTGATTGGCGTAACATTAAAAAAAAATTGGGTAGGTAGGTCAGATTGACAATTTTTTTTTTTTTTTTTTTTTTTTTTTTTTTATTTACACACACATTTTAAGCTGTAAATTGCATATATGATAAAGGCTTTGGAACTTTTTTTGAATTTTTTTTTTTTTTTTTTTTTTTAAATTGTGTTTTATTATTTTGTAAAAAAAATAAACAAAATCTAGGGTGTATTTTTAGGGTCGGTCTGGTTACGCCAATCAAACAATTTGTTAGCCTTATAATTAGATTATATTCAGTGTCAGAAATGGGTAAGTTCAATAGCTGCCTTGTGAACATTTGGCAATTTACATATAGCATATTGTATTTATCTACACATGGCAGCCATTGCACTTACCCACTTCTGGCACTGAGCAGTCGATATAAAGAGGCTGTGTTTGCAAATAAAATTACTTGCCAAAAGTGTTTTATTTTGGGATATTTTTAATACTTGGGGGCCAGATTTGAGGGTGAATATTTATTAGTATTAGGCTATTCCATTTAAAATCCACATGGCCCCTGTGGAAGATTTTGGAAATATCTGCCACAGGGAGAGTATGAATAACACATTAGCAGCTCCATTTAAGCCTCACTCTCCCTCAGGGGAAGATTCCGGTTAAATCTTTCTCAGAGGGTGTATGAAATTCAAATGGAGCTGCTTAATGTGCTTATTCCATTTGAAATTCATACTCCCCCAGTTGCAGATATTTCCAAAATCTTCCACATGGGTAGTTTGGATTTTAAATGGAATAGCCCAATGGCCGTATTGTTTTATAAAAAAAACCTGGAAATACAAATTTCCAATGTATCGGGTGGTTAGTTGGTCATTATTCATGTATTTTCAGTTATGTACGTTTTGGCATTTCTATTCAAAATTGTAATTATAACATATTTATCCATGTTATCCACCAGTGTCATGCGTTGCTTTCTTTTCAGTGTTTTATTTCTTTCACCCTATAATGAGTTGTTTTTCCCTGGCAATTCAAGATTTTCAAGATCAAACTTGATACAGGGTTCAAAATTCACAACTGCTCAAAGTTTTTTAACCCATACCAAAATGTTCCTCTGATCATAAGGATTCAGAGAATGTCTAGTTTGACCCACCTCCGACTTATCATCGGCAGTGTACTATTTTGCTATGTTACATATGCAACAAGTCATTCTAGGTGGTTCAAACCATTCTTTCTTAGAGTTGTCACAGAAAGAACCATTTGAGACCAGTTTCAAATTTGGAGCATTTTTCTATTTTTAACCCCTGTGGAGTTCTCTATTTAACTTTTTTGCTTGTAACTCCACAACGATAAGTATAGTTTGTCTCGTCTCCGGTGCATTTTCAAGGTTGCGTTACTATCGTATGGCCATATTTCCAAATTTTTGAACACCCCTGTACTGTCCTTCCACACTTGCCCCCATCACTGAGTGAAATTGCACTCCTAACTCGGTGCCTTATTCAGCAAATAGTACGCCAGAGGGGTATGGAATTTAGCCGAAACAGCCAACCCAGAGGGGTATTTTTAATAACTGGAACAGCCAAGGGTATGTAATTTAACCAGAACAGCCAACCCAGAGGGAGTATGTGATTTAACCGGAACAGCCAACCCAGGGGGTATATAATTTAACTGGAACAGCCAACCCAGAGCTTAATTTAAAACTCGAACAGCCAACCGAGGTTGTATGTAATTTAATTGGAACGGACAAGCCAGGGTATGTGGTTTAACTGGAACAGCCAACCCATATGGTTTGTGCAATTTACCTGGAACAGCCATCCCGAGTGTTCCAGATAAATTACATACCCCTCTGGACTGGCTGTTCCAGTTAACATATGGTTTGGCTGTTCCAGTAATGTTACATACAACCTCTGAATTGCCTGTTCCAGTAAAATTATATACACCCTCCCAGCTAGCCGTTCCAGTTAAATTACACTACTAGGGCATATGTGAACCACCCATTGAACAAAACCAACCTACCTTGAAATATTTTGGTCATTCAAACAGTTCGTCGGCAGAGTGCAACACTATCGTAAGTGCAGTAGAATGCAATAGCTGCCATTTGCAAAATTTCAATAAACGTACTTACTTTTAACCAATAACACTAGAAAAACACCCAACTACATGTAAAGGTGATATATTAGGGTTAGCTTAGTGGCCATCAGGAAAGTAAACAGACCATCACCACTTTACAATGAGCATGATGAGGGGATTGTGCTGCAAATAGGTGTTTTACAAAAGGCAGCTATTACATTCTACTGCACTTACGATCTGGACTATTTGGTACAGCTAGAGACATGTATTTGTGTTGCGATTTACAACAGAGAACAAACTTGTCAACACCCATCAATTATTGCTTTATAATTGTTTTATTTGCACTCAATACAATTTCCAAGAGAAAATGCACAATTCTGGATCTGGAATGAACATTTGGACAGTATTTATTGTGGGACATTAGAGCACATCAGACCTATCAAATTGCATTCTGAATACGAAGAATGGCCTTCTGATATCAAATAATTTTGATTTTTTTAAATTCACAATGTAATACACATTTTATGGCAAATCATTAAAAATTGATATTAGAGTCACGCGGTAGCTTGACCAGCAAGTTTTTAAAAAAACGACTGATAAAGAAGAATAAACAGATGCACCCGAGACTATATTTACACGGAACAAAACGCTATTGTTCTATGATATTTTTCGCTGGGTACAAAATATATCTAAAACCATGCTAAATCGTATTTACTGTCTAAAGTGTCATATTTTAATAACTCTTTATTTCAAAAAGTTACACGAATCTTACAGTCAATCCGATTGTTTGATAATAAACAAACATTCTTGCTTTATTTCACGCGGTAATTCATAGCCAAAATTAGTGGCAAATCATAGCTAATCATACTGATATCCACAATCTTTCGACACTGCTACAGCCATACATGGCTGTCACTGTCGCACTAATTTTTCAGATTCACTTTCAAATATACCCAGGCATTTTCCTGGATACCCTACATACAAATTCTGGACCCCATTACGCCAAAAAATCAAGTTTTTCACAATTCTTTTATTCTTTCCGGACCACAGCATATATTCATATTAATAAATACTCCACTTTCACACATCGTAATAACGGGACGTCCCCATGGCGAAGTGGTTAAGGCCATGGACTTCTAATCCATTTATGAATTTTTGCTCAAGTTCAAACTTCCCACCACTTTTTTTAAATGTTTTATTAATCAATTTATTGTCGTAAATCAAGAATAACACCATTTCGAACATCCATTGCTATTGTGATATTATTATTTTTTCATCAAACAAACATGTTTGATTTTTTATTCACATTTAGGCCTAGGCCTTGGGCCTACTTTCACCATCCAGATGCTATCACCATGCCTGACTATCATGGCATCTTCGTCATTTAAAACACCGAAATTTATTTATTATTTATTATTTATTTATCAGTGGCTCTGTTCACAGCTCAGACTGAAATTATATTTGATATAGATATTATAAATGAAAATCACAAACCGCGAAAGATCGCCAACAACTGCCGCTGAATATTGATATCCAACTAGATTTCCCCACAGGGCTAAAGGGCAGGACAAACCGCGAAAGATCGCCGACAACCGCCGCTTAATAGGGGTATCAACTAAATTGCCCATGAGGGCTTACAAAAAAGAACTACAAACCGCGAACATATAGGGCCAGCAGTTTGGCTCGTTTTTAGCAGGTTTACATGGTCCAGTAACCATAGATGACTGACATGTGCTAACAAAGGAAACAGTCACTGCAATCAAAATATAATCTGTGTACAGACAGATAACTATGTGGGTATCATTATAATAGAGGCGTGTCCAAAAATAAGTTCACACCCCTTCAATTATGAAGACAAAATGCAGACCTTATGATTTGGATATCCAACCAGATTGCCCGCAGGCATATCGATTATATGGATATCCAACAAATTAAGACCACAAACCGCGAAAGATCGCCAACAACTGCCGCTCAATATTGATATCCAAGTAGATTACAAAGGGCTATAAAGAACCACAAACCGCGAAATTTGGATATGGAACTATTGCCCCACAGGGCTTCAAAGAACCACAAACCACGAAATATGGATATCCAACAAGCTTAAACTACAAATTAGCTCCCGATAGAGAGCAGGACTTGATGAGGGAAATTAAAACCACAAAACACGAAAGATTACAAAGAACCACAAACGCGAAAGACTAGATTGCCCGCGGGCCTATCGATTATAAAGAATCACAAACCACGAAATACGGATATCCAACAAGCTTAGACTATAAACTAGCTCCCGATAGAGGGCAGGGCTTGATGAGGGAAATTAAAACCACAAACCACGATATTCAACTCTATTGCCCGCTGGGCTACAAAGACCACAAACCCCGAAATTGGGATATCCAATTAGATTGCCCGCAGGCCTATCGATTATTCGATTATAAAGAACCACAAACCGCGAAAGATCAACAACAACTGCCGCTTAATATTGATCATAGGGCCTGCACTTTGGCTCGACATTTGAAAGGGGCGTGAATTCATTTTTGGATACGCCCCTATTATAATTAGGTAATACTCGACTCACACACATTCCCTATACGGTTATACATGTACCACATGTAGTAAATCTGTCTGCTGTATTGTGCCGTTCTTAAGCAAATAGTTAAACACGATTTCATCAAACATTATAACAATAGCTCTTTTACAGTGTGCAATCATCCCGGGCAATAATAGAGGATGTGCGTGAAATTATTGATTGGCTCCATACAAAGGATTTGAACCGGTGTCCTTCACCGTAATCATGGCGCAATGCAGTGCATTCAATCAAACGTTGTCGTCAACCTATTTGATCGTATAATAGTGCATTTGTTATGTGTGTGAGACGAGCTGTCGCGATAGATTGCAATAGCTTCTAATCATGCTTTTGCTGAATGAATTTGAGTACTCCGCCATATTTACGGTATGCTACGTCATAATCTAGGTGATTATTTGCATTGGATGTCTTGAATACGCTGGCGAAGTTGTGTAATAATCGGATTAATGCTATAACGTTAGGTGAATACAAGTTTTGAATATATCGCATTACAAAGCCCCATTCAGTGATACGTCATAATCTATGGTGATTATTTGCATTGGATGTCTTGAATATGCTGGCGAAGTTGTGTAATAATCGGACTAATGCTATAACAGTAGGTGAATACAAGTTTTGAATATATCGCGTTGCAAAGCCCCATTCAGCGATCCCAGCGAAAGTGAAAAAAAAAATCAAATTGTTACTTTTATCAATTTTTTTAATGAAAAAAAATTGGCAAAACCCCAAGAAAACGGCAGTATCGACGAAGTTGAAGCCCCATTCAAATAGGCCTACATGTAGCTAATTTATATATACTGTCAGTATATAAATTACAGATACACGTAAATGCATTATTTTTGTCTTAAATAGGCCTACACGGCTTTCGGCTGAACCACTAACAGAAGACACCAAATTGATGTTTTATGACCTTTGACATTCTTTTGTGGCGAGTGACATGGTCAGTTCAATTCACGCCGAGTGTCCTTGACAGGTTTGACTCTGCTTCAGTGGTCATGAAAGAATTCAAAAGATAACCTCTGCCCCAACAATCCCAAGCAATTGTCTGAAACTGCTCTTCGGATGATGTATCATAAGAACTCAGTCGTCAAATGATTATTACTGACTATATCATTGAAGACTGAGTTGCGCAGTCTAGTACAAAATCTGAATTTTGATGATTTTTACGATCGTCCGGATGAAAAAATCACTGAATGGGCCGTTAGTTCCCTCCTCTCCTTACCCTGGCAATATGAATCAAAGAAAAATAAAGAAAACATTAAATAAAAAAGAAAAAAAAAAGACAAAAAAAAAAAAAATGAAAAGTTCGAACAATATTTGGTTTATAAAATTAATGTGACCGTGATGAGGCTCGAACTCACCACCTTCCGATTTAAAGTTCAAGCGCCGTGTACCAAATTCTGATGCCTTACCAAGTGAGCTATGCTCCTGAGATACTGAAATAAAAATAAAATAATACACTGTATACCTGCTTGTGTCGGTAATTGATTTGCTCATATTCCATAATGGTACAGTGCAACAGAGCAAAAATGCCCATAATTTAAAAGCTATATAATTTATGAACAATATACACTACACATAAAAATACTAATACAAGGGCATTTCAACATAAGAATCCAAACAATTAAGTACCAACATGCACAGCTTTGTCCTTATATCACATTTGGGTTTTTAACAAAATGTTATCAAACCTCTACTGTGATTGGCAGCTGCACAAGGCATCTCTTTGATAGCTGATAATGGCCATCCATTCAGCAAGTGGCTACTAACTGACCTTGACAGGCTTGAATGAGCACTGTCATCTGCTACAAAACCATCACACTCTAGGTTTGACAATGGAGTGAAAGACTATTGTTATTGATTAGGCGCGGATTTTAAAAAGTACAGCTCCTATGCGTGTATAGCAAAAAATTGGAATAGAATGTTTGAGTCATGTAACTAAAATACTAAATGCATTCTGCAAAATGTGCTCTATCTGACCAGTTTATAAAGCATTTCATTAGCTTTAATTTGACACATTGTTTGACATGTTTGGAATTATGGTAAATCATTAAATAAAATATTTATTAATTAATCAATTATGTCAATTAATTAAAAATTTAATGCAAATATGCATATTTTCTCTGACAGAATTGTAGGATTTGACAAGAGCCATTTTTCTTGTAAGTTTGATTCTTATAACATACCGGTATCGTATTGCGTCCCATTATAGTTACACACATACGTACACCCCCCCACACACCCCCACACACCCAAAGGATCGTACCGTTTTACAATCGTATAACATTCTTTGGCGCTAGTAGTAGTAGTAGTAAATTCCAATTTTCTTTGCTTTACCTCACTTGTTCTGCTCAAAATTAAATGGGGACATATCTGACAGTAAAAGCTTACATTTTATGGAAATTATGTTTAACTATTTGTTTAAACAGCACAAAACAGATAAAGCAAAATTACTATACATAGGACTATACATGTATGGTATGCCAGGGACTGTTTAAGAATATATCATTAGATTTATGATATTTACTTGAGGACTGTTATATATCAAAAATGTGAAAAATATCAAATTTTAATAATTTGTCATAAAATTTGTATTATATCATAAATTTCAATGAAATTTATTTGATATCAGAAAGACATTCTTCGTATTCATAATGCAATTCGATATGTCTGATGTGCTCTCATGTCCCACAAAAAATACTATCGAAAAGCTCAAAACGCTCATTCCAGATCCCATAAAGTCATAATGTACGATCTTATAATATGAATTTGGTTAATTTTTTTCAAACCTGATTTTTTAGCATATTTGTAATGTTTACAACTTGCACCTAAATGGAATCAGCCAAATTGCTTGTGTTTGTAGGTAAATAGAGCAAAGTTCGACATAAAGTCATAATGTCCTCCCATAGAACTGCGTGTTAAACGGCCAAAATAACAAGCAGTGTTTCTTTCACTTTACCTTATTATTTCAGCTCAAAATTAACAGAAACCATTCCCGATTATTATTACAAGTATTATTTCAGCATTTTGAGTATATAATGACAAATTTAAAATTTGAAGGAAATCGTACATTAAGTCTTTAATTTGGTTAATTTTCTTTGTCTTTTTTTTCTTTTCTTGTTTTCTTTTTTTTTTTCTTTGATTTATATTGCCAGGTAAGGAGAGGAGGAACTAAAGGAATATTCAGTGATTTTTTGATTTTTTTCATCCCGACGATCGTAAAAATCATCAAAATTCAGATTTTGGATACTAGACTCGGAACTGGTCTTCAATGATAGTCAGTAATTTTTATATTTTGGACATTACTATGACTATCAGTTGAGGACTGAGTTCTTATGATCCGAGGAGCAGTTTCAGACAATTGCTTGGGATTATTGGGGCAGAGGTTATCTTTTGAATTCTTTCATGACCACTGAAGCATAGTCAAACCTGTCAAGGACACTCGGCGTGAATTGAAAGACCATGTCACTTTCGCCACAAAAGAATGTCAAGGTCATAAAACACCAATTTGGTCATTTGGTGTCTTCTGCTATCTAAAGGCCTTATATGGCTGATTTTGTACCTTTCGTCATTGTCATAGATGTGCTAACAAAGCTTGATAGTGCAGTGGTTCAGCCGAAAGCCGTGTGTCTAAGGCAAAAAATAATGCATTTACGTGAGTCTGTAATTTATATACCGGTACTGACAGTATATAAATTAGCTACATGTATATATTTGAATGGGGCTTCAACTTCGTCAATACTGTCGTTTTCCTGTTTTGTTTTTTTGCCATTTGTTTTTCATTAAAAATTTTTATAAACGTAACAATTTGATTTTTTTTTTCACTTTCGCTGGGATCACTGAATGGGACTTTGTAGCGCGGATTATTCAAAACTTGTTTTTACCTACTGCTATATAGTATTAATCCGATTATTACATAACTTTGCCAGCGTATTCAAGACATAGGTTATGTAAGGGATAAACTGTACATGGGTATAGAGGCCCTGCATGCTTTTATTGATTGGCTCTAAACAAAGGATTTGAAAAGTGTCCTTCACCGTAATCACGGCGCAGTAGCCTACAGTGAGTACAGTCCATTCAATCAAATGTTGTCAGTGTGCGAGACGAACGATGTATAAATCTGGAGGTCACATCATCACTTATCATGCTTATTGTAAAAAGTTTGTCCAATGCATATACTGTGTGTAGGCCTATTGTTCCCGGGTATTGTCAATGCAATCAAGCAAACAGGTATTATATTTTGAAAAGGCCGCTATAGTATATTCACATGGGTGTCTTGAATGGCCAATCATATGGGACATAATCAAATTGCAGTGACTGCTTCCTTTGTTACCACATGTCAGTCATCTTGTGATTATTGGACCATGTAAACCTGCAAAAAACGAGCCAAAGTGCAGGCCCTATGACCAACTATACCGCAGGGCTATAAAGAACCACAAACCGCGAAATTTGGATATGCAACTAGATTGCCCCACAGGGCTACAAAGATCCACAAACCACGAAATATGGATATTCAACAAGCTTAAACTATAAATTAGCTCCCGATAGAGTGCAGGGCTTGATGAAAACCACAAACCACGAAAGATCGCCGACAACCGCCGCTAATAGGAATATTCAACTAGGTTGCCCGAAGGGCTACAAAGAACCACAAACCGCGAAATTGGATAGCCAAGTAGATTGCCCGCAGGGCTACAAAGAACCACCAACATTAAAACACGATTATCTGGGGCATTTAGACGCTTCCGTAGTATAGGCTTAAATATATGCGCATTTACCAGTTCCGACATGAAGTAGGCCTAAATCGGATTTACTCTATGTGTGTCTCTCTGGCATTGTCAACATTGGGTGTGTGTTGTTCATATTTACATTTTATTTACATATTTACGTAGCCTTGAATAATTAAAGTATATTAAAATGTTTATTGATCATTGTGTACGCCTCTGAACATTACAGTCACGCGTGATTTGAGCAAGTTTTAAAAATAAACGACTGATAAAGTTTTGTTTAATTATTTATTGTCATGAATCAAGAATGGCAACTTCAAACATCCATTTTTCGTTTTATTCGTTTTATGGTGCACTTCATAACCTGACTTTCCAAGCTTGGAGCTGCTTGGCTACATTCATAAAAAGAAAAGAAATCTACCACCAAAAAACGTTGACAACGTAAAGAAATCAGCAAGTTTAAAAAACCCACCTCGGCTCACTTTTTGAAACTTGGTCCCATTTGAACACCAACAGCAAATCAGTGTTTTTATTTTATTTCAACAGAATACAGCGTTTCCAACAAGATTACAAACAAGCCTACTTGTTATTCGTTTAATTCAATCATTAATCATGATATTATAAAACAAAACACAAAAGATATTGGCTTATCATGCAAGAACAAGATAATAACCGTTCAGGTCGTTCCAGAAAGCTTACAAATTAATATCGCATCTGCACATTAAAGATACATAATACTTCTGGAAATGTTTTAAATTGATGTAAATATGATAATGTTTAAATCAGTACCTTTTACAAATGGGACCAAGTTTCAAAAAGTGAGACGAGGTGGGTTTTTTTAAACTTGCTGATTTCTTTACGTTGTCAACGTTTTTTTGGTAGATTTTTGATATTTAACAGTACTCGAAGTAAACTTTATAAATTGATATTTTTGATATTTAACAGTACTCGAAGTAAACTTTATAAATCTGATGATTTCTACCAAAGTGTATGTAGGTGGGATGAAAAGCCAACGATCAATTGAAAATTTTGACCTTTCGTGGATTTTTTTTCCCAAAACACCAAAAAAATTAGGTCTTTTTGGGAAAAAATCCACATCTTCAATATGAAAGGTCAAAATTTTCCAAATAATCATCGGCTTTTCCTCCCAGCTACATACAGTCATACACTTTTAAGATTATATCATTAAATTTATAAAATTTACTTCGAAAGACTGTTATATCTCCAAAATGTGAAAAATATCAAATTTTAATAATTTGTCATAAAATTTGAATTATATCGTGAATTTCATGAAATGAAAATTATTTGATATCAGAAAGACATTCTTTGTATTCAGAATGCAATTCGATAGGTCTGATGTGCTCTCATGTCCCACAAAAAATGCTGTCGAAACGCTCATTCCAGATCCCTTAATATACGGAGTACAACTATATTGAAAATGTAGAGGTACTTCTATGCTGCTATGGATAAGAACAGTTTTTACCCCCGTTGCCTTGGAGGTAATCATTAACATTTTAAATTCAAACATTTAATGGTAATAACAAGAGGAAGTTAAAAGTCGTAACAAGGTTGTACGTGAAAAGTTTAAATTCTAGCAGGTCTAGCAAAATATCTAGCATGAGACAACCAAAATTTGATGTTGTGCAACAAAAAACACCAAAATGTTGAAGGCTAGATTTTAAAATTTTCGTTTGCTATTTTCAATAAAAATATACAAATCAAAGGGGCAAAAATCCCAAAATGTTGCCATCTGTTTTATTTAGTAAACCAAACCATGGGCCAACAATCAGCAACATCATCAAGTTCCTCTATATTAGCTAAGAATAAGTACCAGACTCATCTTAAGTGTAGATCACTTCTAATCAGGGGTAGCACTAGGTTTTAAATCCAGGGGTTCTCAGAACCCCTGAACCCCCTGAAAGTGTTAAAAATATGCGCTCAAATCCTAAAATGAGGGGTTCTCTAGTCAAGTATTGAATGCCCGTTTCAATATATCAGTATCAGATTTTGTGATTTTGGTTATGTGTAAATAGTTTATGGCCTGGCAAAAACGCGATCTCCCTTTCACGCCGCGATTCTCGCTATTAAGGCAATGTCATGTAAGGGACCGATCGTTATTTACGGCAGGGGGTAATGGGCGCTTTGGAAAAAATATCGACAAAAAATTTCGCGTTCCCCCTCCTGGTTCAACGAAAAATTTTGTGTTCCCCCCTCAGGCTCAAGACCCAAAAAAAAATTCGGATTCCCCCCTCAAAACGCCCATTACCCCCCTGTCGTAAATAACGATCACTCCCTAACCAACTATCTGGCTTTTAAAGAAAGTTCCCACGCAGTGTACTTGCTATAAAAGTGTTGCTTTATGCCATAAAAGTTCGCCGAATTCCATAAAATGCAGTTCAACTTTGGCAAAGTGCAGAATTCAACAGCATTGCAAGTCACATGTGACGAGTGAAAAAGCCATGATTTACTCAATAAAAAATGACATTTCATTGCTAATGAGTTCAAGTTTAGGCCAAATATCATGATATTTATTGAATTACTGGAGTATTTTGACTATAAAACATAATTCAAGGGCAAATTTTTGTCACCTTTTCCTTCTACGGCCTCGTATTTCACCGCTGGCATATCTCTACACACCACCCTTGAAGCATTCCTTACCGATCCCTAGAATTGAAATTACCAACTCACGTACGTGTCGTCATTCAGTACTGCAATAAAACTCATCAGTGATTCTATACAATATCACAATCTGTGTTAAATTACGCTGGAGGTGTGTATTTTATTTTTATTTTTAAATTATGTTACAATGTTACGGCGACTTCACATCAACATTTATGTTATTGCATTTTATGTTACATAATTTCTGGACAGGTCGTAAATATTGGAGATCGAAGCTTTTATTTTTCTTTCACATGTTTTCATTTTTCTGCGCGCATGAAAACCCCCGAACTGGTATGCAAAATGAATAGAAAACTTAAAAAAATGCGCGTGGCGCGCAAGAACGCAACTTAGCGCGACCCCTGCTTCTAATCATTCCGAAGTCACATGGTTTAGGAATACAGAGTACATTCCTAAACCATGCGACTTGAAATGAGTCTGGTATTTATTCACAGCTATTAATTTTATGTAAAAAGAGACATGTGTAGCAGCCGACAAGTGCTTCTTTTTGATGTGGATGTCAGATTATACATTACGACTTACAGCACAAAATGGAACAATTCACACATGGTGCACTGTGCATGTGACTGGGTATAATTGTCACCTGGTGCAAGTTGGGACATGTACAAACATTCAAAATATACCAAAAACAACAAACCAGTTTCATAAGATCATACATTATGATTTAAAGCACAAAACTGAAAATTTCACACGTGGTGCATGCTGTGCAAAGTATTATGGTCACCTAGTCTTGTCACCATCGTGTTGTTAAGTTCAATAAAGATGACACTTAGTGCCACTCAAAAAACCTTTAACTGATACAAAATAGTACACAATTTCAAGCCTCAGAATATACCAACTTTGAAAAACATAAGACTTGGGGAGGAAAAAACAAATTCAGGCAAAACCCTGGAAAGTGGCATCTCACAATGGCAGTGAAGGCTTTGACGTTTGAAATTTGCAGAGGAGCTTTTAATTGCTCTCCTTGAGTGCTACAGGAGAGTACTAGGAGAGCATTTTAATGTACTGTATATGTGGTTATTATTGTTACACCAATGTAGGCGAGCAATAAAAAGCTCTCCTCGGCTTTATTTCAGGAGTGATGCGGGAGAGTGATGCGGGAGCAATCACTCTAGCTCTCCTCAAACAAAACCTGGCCAGTGCATTATACAATTGAGGCAAATCTGTTATTTTATCTCATTCATTCAATATCCCCACCAGCAACTTCAGAGCAGTGAAGTAAGTGACAGGGTTGTTGCTGCATCAACTCACAAGGCCCATTATACCTGAACATCCCTCTCGCTCAAGTGCAACTGGTGGGCATATGGAATAAAAAGTGCCCTAAAAATATCAGCACAGGTGGCATATTAAAGCAATCCATGCTTGACCACTACCCCAAGTAGCAAAAAAAACACCTTGCATGTACCTTCAATACCCATATTATAATTATACAAAACAATACAAATATTAAATACAATAACATGTGTATCATGTAGACCTGAAACTAACCTTAGTGAAAAATGCTAAAAAAGCTGAAAACAGCGTAAAATGGCTCAATTTGGGCTGGGAAAAAATGCGTAAATGTGCCCATCCACCACAAACTGGTCGTAAAGTCGGTATTTTCCATTTTGAGATACAATCAAAAACAGTAATTGGATTTCTATGTTGAATATGCTAGGAATTTGACCTTTGATGAACTATAACTTCACTTCCAGATGTTCGATGAAGCTGGTTGAGGTGTCATTTTGAAGCTGAAAGTTAATTCTTTCAAAAAGAGCCAACTTTACTACCACTTCGTGATGGATGGTCACAAATTTGATCAACATAAAAAGCTGAAATCCGCTAAAAAAGAGCAAAGTCTCAGGTCTGATCATGGCATTTCATATTACAAAAGTACCTCCTCGAGTCCTGGTTGGTCTCTTCTCATTATTTCTACCCACTTTCTATTCTTACACCCCAACATTGTAAATCTTTCCTTGAAAAACGGTAGACAGCAGGCAGGACCATAGTAAAATAGTAACATGAGTAGTTTATTTCACCTTGAAGGCATGGATAGTCTTGCAAATATGTGACGTGTCATGTCAAAAGGAGACACTTTTGGGCAGGATTGTAAATGGAGAAATAGCCAAAAGTCTGCCTGGAGGTGATTTTTTTGCAGTTTGGGTTTGTTGCGAATTTGTGACGTTATTAATGTTTAAAATATTGTCTGATAGTTTCAGCCCGGACTATAACTGGTATCTTGCTTGTATTTTTTGAAACTTTTTTCAAGGTAATTCCTACTCTCAACATTGTCAATAATATTTTTAAAGGCCAATATCTCAATTTCCAATTTTATAATACCATAACTTACGAACTCAATATCTCTGCTTAGGAATGTCCGATTTTATTGGGGAAGGCGGCGTTGTGGAGCGAGATATCTCTATATTTAAGATATGCAAAAACCTCAACATTGATAACCTGCCCAAAAGTGTCTCCTTTTGACATGACACGTCACATATGGGCTAACTTTCCCATAGGCATCCAATATGTCATGAATTAGTAGGACTACAAATACTGGTCAGTTTATAATAGTTAAAAAACTCTCATTTCCACATGATGAGCGAAAAGTCGCAAGTTGGTAGTTTTAGACGTCCTGGCTACTGCTGTGTTTGGTGTTCTGTATTTCACATCCACCTGTTCAACAAGTTCAAGCCAATAACATGTCTGTATGTCATTTGTGAATGGGAGCCATTCACGAAGGACATACTACCGCCATGTACCGGTGCACTGTGAAAAAACTCTGCAGCCAGGAAACCCAGGATATCTTGAAACTAACAACTTGCGACTTAACACTCATGTGGTGGTAGCAGTTCACATCTGTCCTTCCATTGTGTGGCTATTGCGCTATTCCATTTGAAATCCATATACACCCCCTATGGAAGACATGACCTTAATCTCTCACACAGGGATGTAGATTTCAAATGGAGTTGCACTTTCACTTCAGCAACATTGAAATTCACTCCATCTTAGGAGATGAAGGTCATGTTTTCCATAAGGAATAGATGGATTGCAACTGGAATAGCCCATATGCAAGCTTCTCAATTCAGTTTACCCAAGATTATGCATAGCGAAGTTATCTCAATACATTTTGTTTTGGCAAACTTTAAATAACATCAACATCAGTTGAAAAGAATGTCAAAATAGCGTAGGCACATGGTGCATAATAATAGCAAGTAAATACACTATAGTATGTCTTCTCTGAAGTTGAAAGTAATGTCATGTTGGATTTTCCAGCAACAGATTTGAATTGGTGCTTTTCATGGTTGTGTTGCCAGCGTATGGATATATCACCCTTGCGTGTGTGCGTACGCACCAAGGGATTAGGTCAGTGTGCACGATTCAAAGCGGCCACTGTAAAATCCAACATGAGGTTACTCTCAACTTGAGATGAGATAGACTCTAGTTTCCTTTGTGACTGACACACAAACATGAGTCAGTGGTCTCCAATTGTAACCATTCAATTTTTTA
The DNA here is from genome assembly GCF_039555335.1 of Amphiura filiformis. Lineage (NCBI taxonomy): Eukaryota > Metazoa > Echinodermata > Ophiuroidea > Amphilepidida > Amphiuridae > Amphiura > Amphiura filiformis. The sequence continues at coordinate 55,278,858 of NC_092643.1, forward strand.
CAGGATTTCACTGGAATAAGAATTTGGAATGCACAGGTGAAACTACCAAGAACCAGATACTGCTGAAATTTTCTTGCTGACATTTAACAATCCCACTTAACCACTTACAAAATCCATCTCAAACTTTACAACCCTGTGCTGATTATTCCCAAGTCCCAATGGATCATGCAGGGGTGCAATTTCAGTGAACTTTATGTGAATCAAAATCGATTCTCACAAACTCATCTTGTGAGAATCAAGTTAACTTACTGCGCATGTATGCACATGCATGAATGGAGGAGAATCAATTTTGATTCTAGCAAATTAAGTTACAGAGAATCGTTATGAAAATCAATTGATTCTTGCTGAATTTGCAGCCCTGATTATGTAGCCTGCTACTTCGGATTTTTCCCCTCCAACTTTTTGTCCAAATCTGTCAAATTTGCCATATCTTTTTGGTATTTTCTGTCTGTACTTAAATACGTTTTTAAATTGCTCACTGCCTCTTTAGCAGCTAACCATTTCAATTTAGCATCCACAGCATGCAAGCGATTATGATCTTCAATTGAAGTATTAGGATTCTGTTCAAAATATGTCAGTAATGTTTTCATTGCACTCTGGGCACTTGATACCGTCACTGCTGGCTCAGCTGCAACGTTACTGTGAATCAGCACTGGGAATACCTCTGTAGCCGATGTCTGTAGAACGCCGTTGTGGGTTTGCGGGTCTTCAATGGTATTCAGTCGCTCATTCCCGAGTATGTTCTCAATGACAACTTCCTGTTCGACGGAATTTGCACTGATAGTTGCTGTCCTTTTGCGAGCAGAACTTCTAGTTCTAATTTGACCTTCCCTTTTTACAGTAATTGAGGTAGTACTTGACCTGCTTGGGCTAGCCACACTCACAGGCGTGTCCTCACATGGTGCTTCTAACCCATCATCATCATCAATGTCCGACGTATCATCAGCATCTTGTAATATGTTCTCTATAGCGGCATCATATATAATGGATCTTGTATTGGGCTTGTGCATTGGACCCTGTGGCGGGGAATATTGAATGGGCCATCGTCCCTTCCTTGTGCACTGTACCTTATAGATTGCCTCTCTTTCCTCTGGCATCTTTCCAGGGCGATATCTTTTCTCACCTTCTTGGCTTTCTTCCTGCACTACCACAAGGTTGAATCTCCTCTTGTAACTGGTAATCCACCCTCGTAACTTGTTCCACTCTTCAGCTATGTTCTGGTCCTCTTGCACGAGTTCAGCTGCCTTGTCCAGAATTTGTTCATCTGTCGCAGCGACATCTCGTTTGCATATCCAGTCAAAGAGGTCTCTCTCCATTTTGGCAAATTTGGTGCTCGGTGTTCTCCGCACATTGTCTGGGAAATCAATAGAATTCCAATGTTCTGCCCGACTCACAATGGTTCCAACTGTTGAAAGACCAATTGCTAGGCCAAAGCACTGTGAGAAATGTTCTTTAAGCTGTCTAATGGTTTTGGTAGGGTTTTTCTGGTAGTAACGGCATATTTCTTGCTTCTGTGCAACAGTCAATTCAACTCGGGGACGCTTTGGTTTCTCCATCTCTGTTTATGAAAAATAACATCAATTTAAGTAAGTCCAGCTTCATTTCTTCCTTCATTTACTGTTTTTCCTTATAAACACCACAAATCACATAATATCAAATTATTTATAATAATAATCTGTAATAATTGATCCTTCATTTTGTGTTGGAAAACACACAAAAAGATAACAAACTTGATGTTTCGAAACCTACTTGTCTGGATTCTTAGTCACAAGTGATGACTTGATCCAGCAGTAATGGTGGCATTTCTAGAAGATGTGGTGTTTTAAGAATTGTTATGGATCAAATGCCCTAGAACAATTCTAGAAACACTACATTAGAAACACCACCAGTGCTGCTGGATCAAGTCATCATCACTCATGAATAAGAAACCAGATAAGCAGGTTTTGAAACGCCGCGTCTCCATAAAAGCCAGTACTTTGTACATGGATGTGTTTTATATAACTTCCAACTACCAACTGAACATCGGAACTATCCAAATGAACCTCTTCCAGAAGATAAACACTTCTATTTTTGTTAGTTAAGAGTTGTAAGTCGTCATTCAAGTAAAAGACAAATCTTAACTCCATATTGCATTGCAACATGCTGAGCCACAAAGAAACTTATTCCTTACATTCCCCCATTCGTTAAATTTTTCTTGTCGGTATCAAACACCCCCCCCAGCTTTCCTTCCACCATGTTGGGAATTATACTACTTGAACACATTCAGATAATCTATTCATCACTGTATTCTTTCAGTACAGGTCTGTGATAATTATCATCATTACATGTCAACTCGAGTAGTTTTCCACCTCACCACTAACAATATCTTTTTTATCCCAACTATCTTACGAACAAGCAAGGACAATTCTATGGAAAAAATCTCGCACATAATATTTTAACATAACTGCCAACTTTGAGAAGTCAGAAACCTGGCCCAAGCCCAGTCAAGAGCAATATTCTAAAAATTCTTATCTTATGAGCATTTTCAAGACCCACATGATGTACAGGTTGTATCAAAATGATTGGTACCAATCAGTTTTCATGTTTACTGACAAGCCTGTTGCCTCCAAATGCAACATTGGCTCATACCGAATTTAGAGTTTACATCCTTTCACAACATCCTTTCACAACATTTATCTACAAATTAGGTGAATCCGATGTTGCACTTTGATGTGATGTGGCAGTCTTGTAGGTACCGGTCATTTTGATACAACCTGTATTACAAACACCTTGTGATGCCCAGTTCCAAATGTGCTTTTGTTGTTCTTCCTGGGTGTATTTTGTTGTTGTTGTTGTTTGCAACTGCATCTTGCTTACCTGGATTTCAGATTGGTATTCCAGTCTGGTAACGTATCAAGAGATCAAGCTCTGTACTATTCTGTGTACATATAAACAGAAATAACATCAGTTATGATTAACCAATTACCTACTTTATTATTACTCTTACAATAAGGGAAAGCACTCTCAGACAATATAGGGTATTATATACCTCATATATAGATTCCTCTCATCGGATTGGTTAAAAGTGGAGTCATTAAAATAGCTGTGCCCCATTTTTCTATCAAGATGACGTCATACAACAACTGTGCCCCGGGCACAGTTGATTCTATGCCCGAAAATAATTGGATATTCGCAACCCGAATACACAGATCGCTCAGATACATTGCGCACCCACTATACGGCCGGCGTTGATTACGAGTGTTGAGACTATAGCGGTCACAGTTCGCAATGAATTTGACCTCTCCTTGCTTGACGTCGATCTTTCATCGGCCGCCGTAGTGAGTGCAGTGATTGTTTACAAAATGTTACATGTCAAGGATTTATACCTGCCAAATGTCACTTTTTAGACAAATTACTACGACCTGGAGACTCGGCAGTGTGTGATGTTAGCACAGAAACGGTAGGGTTGTTTTAGATTATGACATCGGTAGATATCGGTCCAAATTCTGCACCCTTGCTCTTGCATGCACTGTCATGCTGTGTGCATTTAAGCCTAAAGGCCTATGCAGTTAAAAGCTTGTAGGCCTTGTCAGTCAGGAAATCTTTTAACCAATCAAATGAGAAGAATCTATATTATTCGGTATATAAAACAAATATTGACTGCTTAATATTCGGGCACAGTTTAAAATTATAGGCCCTCGGTGATGTCAAAACCATGAATATGCCCTCAGCTTCGCTTCGGGCATAGTCATGGTTTTGACATCACCGAGGGCCTATAATTTTAACTGTGCCCCTCATAGCAGTCAATATTTGTATACTAATGTTGTTTGTTATGACCCACTATCTTGCAAGAGAAACCACTGCATGTTTAAATGGCAGATCAGTTAATTTTCATAAAAAAATGTGTACATCCATATCAAAACGATGCACTTGTCAGCTGCTACATGTGTCTCTTTTTACATAATAGCTAGGATTACCAGACTCATCGTAAGTGGAGGTCACTTCAAATCATCCCCAAGTCGGAACAATTATCATCTTTGTTTGATAATATGGTCACCTAAATTTTCAGATATGCTTTAGTAAAACAGGAAAAGCAAGCACAAATTTTCATGTCAGACATACATCCTCAGAAATACCAATCAGTCATGGTAATCAGACTGGGGCGGTGAAAATCATCACAGGATAATGTATGCTTTGCAATCAAAAAATGTCGGCCATAAACCCAAAATCATTATGCTTTTCAAGAAACACTAAGTTCAGAAGAACCTATGATTGAATTTCTGTGGGCTACATTGTTGTACATACATGTAATAGGACAATTACTCAACAAAACTATGAGAAGCAGAATCATGTTGCAAATAAAGTTTGCCTAATTTTGCTTCTTCATACTTGTTAGTGCTTAATTTAGTACCATCATGCACAGGGACTGCCTTTTGAGAGGAGAGCAATCACTCCTCTACATCTCTTCTTAAGTTGCATAATTGCAATAGCTACTCTAAATGACTCGTTAAATTCTTTATGCTTTAATGGCCACAGGTGAAAAAAGCTTTTCTTAAGCTCATCTTGAGACCAGAAGAGCATTCTACAGCTCGTTTCTAATGTTCAAAAGGCAGTCCCTGCATGCATAGAAAACAAGATGTTGGCTTGTAGTAGCACCATTACAAACATCTATAATTACATAGTGATATGCAGGATGCAAAATCTTGTGCTCCCATCATTCTTCCGAGGTGAAATGTTTGCTTTCACACAAGTGCAAAGTCAATATCTTGCTTACCTGCTTTACAGATTGGCATTCAGGTCTGGAAGGCAGCTCATCCAAGTTCTGGTCTGAAGCATTAAGCTAGGTGTCATTTCTGTGTAAATGTAAAGCGTAATGATAAGAATTAGGATCACTTTTGCAGACCTGTACTATTCAATATTCATAACCTCCGCGTATCACGCCATATGTGTGTCCCAATCAAATTGGTCATTACATTTACGCACACTGCGGTGTACCGGCGCGGAGGTTATTGATATCCATCAATGACCTCCGCGTATGCTTACGCGGTACAATGACTTCCGCGTGTGCGCATCTGTTGCGCAGGAACACTTCACGCGCACATGCAACTACCATATTTGCACATGGCGTGATTGCGCAGTGCTGTAATTGGCAAGTCCATTTTAGCCTGTTCGACTTTTTGGAAGGGCAAAATATAAGTTTTGATAAAAATTGTTTATTTCAACAAATTTCAGAGAATAAAATCTTGATGTTGCGTGATGAGTTAAAAATGACGGTTATGAATTCGGTTAATAACTTTGCATCAGTTATATGTCAGGCATTGTGAAAAATCTAAACATTTTGCTTTGGACCTCGGAATATCCCTCGGTTCCAAAGGCAAAATGTTTAGATTTTTCACAATGCCCTCCAAATAACTAATGCGCAGTTATTAACCTATAATCAGAATGCAAAAACATAGCAAGTGCCTTCATACTTCAACTGGTTTAGCATGTGAGCAAAGGGAAAGCAAAAATTCTCGGGCCGAGGGTATACGTTTTTGATCAGCCTCATATCTTGACAAGAAATCACTACATCGTAAAATGAGAACATTCAAGTTGCGAAGTACTCAAGTAAGTTCTGAAAAAGATTCATTTGAGGACACCGATATTTGGGTGGTAAAAATGATGTTTTAGATTCCTTTTAAGCCAATTGATGGAAATTGTACATTTCTATTGGTGCACAACGAGTATCAAGTAATCAACATGATATACCATTTTTTTGGCACCATCATTTTTGTGATATGCGATACCTAACCTTATGCTGATGACAAGTTTTAAGATATTCAAAAGATGGGATAAGCGCAATTTTAAAGCTAAACAATGTGTCAGATACGTGTGCAATCCTCAGAAATACCAATCAGTCATGGAAATCAGACTGGGGCGGTGAAAATCATCACAGGATAACTTGTGCTTTCCACTTTAATCAAAATAGTTTTGTCAAGAATCGCACTCAGTCACTCTTCAACTAAAAAAAACTTTTGGATTTGGAGAGAATCCATATCCGATGTCAGATTTGCTCCAATAAATTTGGTGTTTGTGGGCTACGGGTAATCAAATTCAATAAAAAATCAAATTATGTTGAGCAGAATCAAGGACTATCTGATCTGAATAACTTGCACAATTCTAATTACATGATATTAGAGTGGGATTTAGACTTACCTTTTGACTCAATTTCCACAGCTCAAACAGTCACTTTCCAAATACTGAAAAATAAAGATGATCAGAATGCAGTTATTTTCTCAAATAATTTTACTGTAAGGGCTATTTTACATATCTTGTATTCTTATCAGATATACCAATCAGTCATAGTCATCAGACTGGGGCGGTGATAATCATCATTGCAAGAACACATTAATTATAGAATAAGACAAACTTGTAAAAAAAAGCCCCACTTTGTTGGCAACTGGCATATTAGAAGGGATATCAACAGTATCCCATAATACTCTGGAATACTGTGAACCTATGGGCCATTTGGTTTCCTCCAGGCAGTGTTAAATTGTGTGTGTCGACGCAAAGAAAGTCTGGTATGTTTTTCAAGTGTGATCAAAGGTGGCGCATATGATTCTAAATCATCAGAGCATCAATCATCTTACCTTAAAAAAGTTCTGCCATGCTGCCTGATTTGTAGTGCCTGCTCTCTTGGACTCTGGATAAATGATAATTACAGGGAGAACAAGATTTTATTAATCATAGAAGCACTCATTAAGCTTGGTTAAGTATTGTTTACTTAATGGTTCAGAATAAACAATTTATCCTCAGTAGGTTTCAGACATATGCTTGTCTTTTGTTTAATTCATCATCATCATTATTTTCCTTAATTCTTTGTTATACAAGCTCCTTGACCATACAAACTCAATACAAATTATGTTGAGGACATTCAAGGACTGTCCAATTAACTCGCACAAATCTACTTTGATCAGAATCGAGCGTTATTTGCTCTTACCTTCGACTCAATTTTTACAGCTCAAATTGTCATCTTCCAAATGCTGAAAATAAAAATGGATCAGAATGCGGTTATTTATTAAATACTTTATTTATTTATTAAAAACAACGAGGGCAATTGTGTACACTCATTGTATTCTCATCAGATATACCAATCAGTCATAGTCATCAGACTGGGGCGGTGATAATCATCATTGCAAGAACACATCGATTACGTTAGCAGATATAGTCTTTTTAATTCATCATCATCATCATTATTTTCCCAATTATTTGTTATACAAGTTCCTTGACAATACAACTCAATAGAAGTTATGTTGAGGACAAAGGACTGTCCATTTAACTCGTACAAGTCTTAATTTGATCAGAATAGAGTGGGATTTAGACTCACCTTTGATGCAATTTTCACAGCTCAAATTATCATTTTTCAAATGCTGAAAATAAAGATGATCAGAATAATGGTTATTTCTAAGTAATTTTACAGTGGTGGCAATTTTTACATATCTTGTATTCTCATCAGATATACCAATCAGTCATAGTAATCAGACTGGGGCGGTGATAATCATCATTGTAAGAACACATCAATTATGGAACAGTGTCGGGGTTTGCCATGCCTAAATCTGTATTGTCTTTTTCCAGCAGAAACCGGCCGACCGCTATGTACTATTATACGACACTGTGAACTTCTCCTTTGAGGCATTGCTTTAGTTTTTGAACTCTGGTTTTAAACTCATACCAATTACCACCAGACTACAGGTAGTTCTAATTCATCAGGCCATCCATCACCTTACCTTAACAAAATCCTGTCACGCTGCCTGATCTGCAGTGTCTGCTTTCAACTCTGGAAAAACAAGGGGAGGGAATCAAGATTTTACTAATCATAGCGAAACACTTGTTTCAGTCAGAAATGAAGTTTGGTAAAGATTTGTTTACCAAATGATTCAGAATAAACAATTTATCTTCAATAGGTTTCAGACATATGCTTGTCTTTTGTTTAATTCATCATCATCATTATTTTCTTAATTCTTGTTACTCAATACAAATTACAATGACAATCAAGGACTGTCCGATTAACTCGCAAAAAACTGATTTGATCAGAATTGAGTGGGATTTAGACTTACCTTTGATGCAATTTTCACAGCTCAACTTGTCAATTTCCAAATGCTGAAAATAAAGATGATCAACATGCGGTTATCTTTTAAATACTTAACAGTGAGGGCAGTTTTTCACATTTCTTGTATTCTCATCAGAAATACCAATCAGTCATAGTCATCAGACTGGGGCGGTGATAATCATCATTGCAAGAACACATCGATTATGGAAGTAATAAGAGATAAACTGGTACAAAACCCACGCTTTATTGGCAACATTTTAACCCCCACCCTTTATACCCATATTCGGAATTCCCAACCCCCACACTGTAGAAAGCGTGCCGGACAAACAGCGAGACTACATGTAGTTCTAATTTATCAGGCCATCAGTCACCTTACCTTAACAAAGTTCTGTCACGTTGCCTGATCTGCAGTGTCTGCTTTCAACTCTGGAAAAACAATGGAAGGGAATCAAGATGTTAGTAATCATAGAAAAACACTTGTTTCAGTCAGAAATGAAGTTTGATAAAGATTTGACCACTAAATGATTCAGAATAAACAATTTATCTTCAATAGGTTTCAGACATATGCTTGTCTTTTGTTTAATTCATCATCATCATTATTTTCCCAATTCTTTGTTATAAAAAATACAAGTTCTTTGATACTAACTCAATACAAATTATGTTGAGGACAATCAAGGACTGTCCGATTAACTTGCAAAAAACTGATTTGATCAGAATAGAGTGGGATTTAGACTTACCTTTGACTCTCAACTCTCACAGCTCAATTTGACAATTTCCAAATGCTGAAAAAAAAAGATCAACATGCGGTAATTATTAAATACTTTAACAGAGGGGCTAATTTTTTACATTTCTTGTATTCTCATCAGAAATACCAATCAGTCATAGTCATCAGACTGGGGCGGTGATAATCATCATTGCAAGAACACATCGATTATGGAAATAATAAGAGATTCTGGTACAAACATCACTCTTTATTGGCAACTAGCATGCAATACCCTGGCATCCAAGCAATTCCAAAAAAGACAAGAACATTCTATAAAACTGTTAATACTATTATGCTGCAAGCATTGGGTCCATTTCCATAGCACCCAATGCAATGTTCACTGCATGGTTTACTGTTCAAGCACGTTGAGTGTAAGTGGGCCGTTTCCATGTTGTTTTCCACATCCATATTTTACCATTCTTTTATGAAGCAATTAATGTTTAAAATAGATGAACTCTCAAAACTTACGCGAAGAGTGCACAGTCGAGGTTTCAAGATAGTCATGAATAACATAACGTTGATATGCCAAAATCAGTATGGTCTCTTTTTTCCTGCAGAAAGCGGCCGACAGCTATGTATTACAGGACACTGTGAACTTCTCTTTTGATGCGTTTAGTTTTGTTGTGGGTTTCAAATGCATACCAAATACATTGTACCAACAGATTACAGGTAGTTCCAAATCAACAGAGGTCAGTCAACTTACCTTAAAGTTCTGTCATGCTGCCTGATCTGCAGTGTCTGCCCTCAATTCTGTAAAAACAAGGGGAGGAAATCAGATTTTACTAATCATAATGAAACACTTATTACAGAATTCAGAAATAAAGTTTGGTAAAGATTTGTTTACCAAATGATTCAGAATAAACAATTTATCTTCAATAAGTTTCAGACATATGCTTGTCTTTTGTTTAATTCATCATCATCATCTTCATCATCATCATCATTATCATCATCATCATTTTCCCAATTCTTTGTTAAAGCTCCTTGACAAATACAAACTCAATACAAATGAAGTTGAGGACAATCAAGGACTGTCTTATTAAAGGAGGATTTCGTGATCCTAGCATCCTCTTATGACATTTTTCAGTAGATATCCACAAAAAAAGCTTATTTCCAAAATTTCAGTTGATTCCGATTTTGCGTTTGCGAGTTATGCATGATTATGTGTATTACAGCTCCATAGGCCACCGTTGTAATTTCGTTCTGGTGCACCAGTACGAAATTCAACTTTGGCGATATTTTTGCTAAACGGATTAATCTGCAAGAAATATTTGGTACATAAACATTATGTAACCAGAGGTATCCAGTGGTGTAAAAATCTCAACTTTTTTTGGGAAAAGTGGGGGATGAGGCTGTGGATCATGAAATGCTCCTTTAACTGGCGAAAATCTAAGTTGATAAGAATAGAGTGGGATTTAGACTTACCTTTTGACTCAATTTTCACAGCTCAAATTGTTATCTACCAAATGCTGAAAATAATGAATATCATAATGTGGTCATTTATTTTATACTTTAACAGTGGGGGCGATTTTTTACATATCTTGTATTCTCATCAGATATACCAATCAGTCATAGTCATCAGACTGGGGCGGTGATAATCATCATTGTAAGAACACATCAATTATGGAAGTATTAAGAGATAAACTGGTACAAAAACCAATATTGGCAACTGGCATGCAATCTTTGGTATCAAGTTATTTCCAGATCCCATAATAGTGTTAAGTGCATCAACATGGCAGCAACTTACTAGCAAGGTTTAATTTGGTTGACTTGAATCTGTCTATAAAGCAAGATGACAATGTATGATTAGAATTCATTGCACAATGCAAGCAATGAAACAAATCAAATCAAAGTCTTGCAAATGGTATCTCGCCAGAATCATTTGATTCTCACAGAGTACATGGTGGCTAATTTACCAGAATTAACTTTTGATTTGATTCCATTTGATTCACACAAACATCCTGCTATACTGTGTCTTGTCTCACGCCTACGAAAATTAGGATATTTTTTTTTTTTTTTTTTTATGTCGGGCATATCTAGGCATTAACAGCTGAAATCTAGGAGATAACGCTGATGATACTTCGGCCAGGTACAAGTGACTTGGTGAACGAAGGGGGTCGCCGTAGATAGCTGGTCGGGGTATTTTTACAGGACAGGCAAGTGTAGCCGACAATCGGGCGTTACCCTGATCGGAACCGCCTGTAAACGAGGTCTTTTATCATGGATATCTGCCCCGCCCACCAGATGAACCACGGGGAGAGCGGAGATTTATTTTTTTAGGTTAGCGCATGCCATTCGAAATTGCCACTGCGAAATCCAACATGGCACTACTCTCAACTTGAGACAAGCGAGACAGACTATATGCAATTCTTTTCAACTAGAATATTGCCTGTACAAGAATCTCTGGGAGAATCAAAAGTAAATTCCCATTGGAATTTTAACATTGAAATGCATTGGCAAACTTGGCCCTGACAGCTCCAGCAGCATTTAAAACAGCTGTGATTTCTTGTTTGAATAAAATATTTGGTTGTATCTGTAATTGAATATTTGGTTCATTAACAGTTGACTACGCACCTTATGTGTGGATTCTTTGTTGCTAACAGATCCAATGAAGCAGCCAGCTGTGAACAAAGTATAAAATGACTTATTAAAACCCAGAAGTATGAAATAACACTTGTGACCATATCAATACCACTTGTAAAGGTTGATGGCACCTCAGATCTAAAACCATTTCTCGTCAATAAATATTCTGACATATGCTTGTCATTTAGTTTTAGTTCATCATAGGATGTTGGAGCATTTCAAAAAGGCACTCCCAGGGGGCCATTCCCTCCACCCCACCCCCCTAAAAACCACAGAATATTCACTATTTAGGATGAAAATGGCCATAATTCGGGCAAAAATTGGTAATTTTTGGGAAAGGTTTGCCAATTTTTGCTCCCCCATCCGAATTTACTTTTTGTGGAAATACATATATAACTGGAACATAACGGCCATTAAGGTTTGAATAAGAGCTAACTTACATTTGACTGTTGATTCTTGGTTACCACACTTCATGAAGCAACCAGCTGTGAACAAAATATAAAATTCATATAAGATTTTTTTTTCAATGAAACTAGATATCCTAAATATGGTCATTTCATTCTGTTGAAAAGATTGATGATGCCCCTCAGAACAAAAACCATTTCTCTTCATCAATAATCCGACATATGCTTGTCATTTAGTTTTAGTTCATCACAGGTGGCATTGTGCAATTTTTTAATAATTATGCTTCAATAATCGAAAGTCCTCGCGAAATTAAATACCTCGCAAAATTAAGTTGTTTTACAGTATGTCACACCATGTGGCTGCCAACAACAACGGCGCCAGTTGACTACCACTAACAGCTCCACATGTTACACCTGGGTGGAGTGGGGACAAGGGAGATACAGTGACTTGCCTCATACATAAGTACTCCACATAACATTTACAGAGCAAAAGTTCAAGAGTCCATAAAACAAAAGATTCCCAGACTCACCTTCAAAAACTTATCAGACATCTATTGTGTAACTGCGAGATAACACAGGACATAGCCAACCTGAAATCAACAAAAGCAATGTTTGTTAAAACTAAGATCACAATAGCTATAACTAAAACATCCAATACCACTTCCACTTATTTCTTTTTTGCCCAAAAAGATGCAGTGCATGTACTCGTGCTAGGATTCAGCTACGTCATAAGTTGTGAGATTTGGCACTGTAATTTCTTTTCTTGTCATGCACATTTCATGTAGGTTTATTCAGCAATCTTCTACAAGAGACAGTTACAATAGAATTGAATCTGTAGGCCTACTATTAAACCACTTCAAGGGTATAAGCAAGCAACAGGCATAACATACTTATACTCTCACCCATTACCTGAAAACAAGTTGTCATTTTAAATCTTCCTTAAAAACACATTTGTTTACTCTAGCATTTTGTGACAATTGATTTATCTCATGTTTTACTTTGTTCATTTATATCACATGCATAAATTGTTTATAGGTTGTATTGTGTAGGTATTGTTTGTTATTTGTTTATTCATGTTTAAGCGCTAAGGGACTTCGGTGTAAAGCGCTATATAAGAGTCGTATTATTATTATTATTATTATTATTAGTTTAAAGTGACAAATTTAGGTCTGCACGACTTGAGTGTTACTCAGATAGCATGATATAGGGAACACAATGATTCTTCAGCGTTCAGAGAACTCTAAGCGAGCTGAGTGGATCATCATTGTAACATCTCAAGTTACTATCGTCGTTGGGTAAGGAAAACCTCCTATGTGTCATTGGCCCCTAAACATGTTTAAAGCAAAACCTCCTATGTAACCTGTTGGCAGTTTGTTTTAAACATGTTTAGGGGCCAACGACACTATACAATTACTTTCATAATTACCTTGGATCCTGTCAGCAATGCCTTACGACATGATCAAAACAGTCTGATCCTGTGTAATAAATTAAATATTAAAAACTGTTAATAAACGCTAAATTTAAAAATTCATAGCCTCTTAGGCCTGGATACGTTTGATCAACAAAAAAAACAGTTATTGCTCAGATAAAAGATAATAGGGAACAAAGATTCTTCATCGTTCTTTTGGAACTCTAAGCGAGCTAGGTGTAACATCATTGCAATATACTGTTTGTTGAACATTTACTTCCACCCATTTTATAATAGCAAATTCTTTTCCTTCTTTTCCGTATTTTTTCTCTTCCACCTGGTAGAGTAACATAAATTCTAGCAACTTGTACAGAATATCATACTGCAAATAAATTAAAGGCTGGTGTTTTTCTTGAATCTTGAATACTTCTTCGATTGAATCAATGTAAATCCATTAATAAGAACCCATCATAATGTAAGTACATGATCTTTAGATTTAGAATAATTGTAATTAACAATAGAAGTGTAACAAGTCAAACACATACCTCAACTTGTCCATCCATCCATCAGAAACTTTCCATTTTTTTGATTCTTCAGAAAACAGATGTACCTGTTATAGAATTCATAATATAATTGGCAAAAGTTTGTATACTTCCATATCATTTTGACAAGAATTGCTTGATACAATTTTGTCAATTTCTTCCTGGCGGCAACTGTTACTCAGATTAATAGGGAACTTTCTATCTTCAATGTCTGTGACTCCAAGCTAAGAGAATCATCATTGTAACAAAGCCAGAACAGCTAATTGTCGTTGGGCAGGAAAAGAAATGTACTTATGGGCCTTGAACATGTTTAAAATAAAACTGCCAAGAGGTTGCATAAGAGGTTTTGCCTTAAACATGTTCAGGGGCCAATGATACAAAGAGGTTTTCATGCCCAAGGACAAATGATAAATGATTTGATCCTGATAATGCAATTGTAACTCAATCCAGCGTTTAACAAAATTTAAGTCTTACCACACTGTTTTTGCTCAATTATACATATTTTTATTTCTAATGTTGTGCAAGGTTGATGTTCAAGGAATTACACAATCAGAGAGTAGAAAATCATGGGAGTAGAAAATGTGAAACAACTTACCACAGTTGCTAACTTTCCTCATTCATGCTGTTCCAAGCCTGCGAGTGAAGGGAGAAAATCACACTGTGTTATTATACACTTTGCAATTTGCATTACTTTTTGGTTTTGTAAGATTATAAGTATGAATTTTCTGGTGTTGCTCAGACAAATCTAATAGGGAACAAATGATTCTTCAGTGTTCTACGAACTCTAAGCGAGCTGAGAGTGTCATCATAGCAACATGCTTTTTTTAAGTTTCTTGTTAATTTTTTTTCAGAAGCTTGCAAGTCATACACACTTACCTTAACTTGTCCATCGAAACTTCACAACTTCCAGTTTCTCTAAACTTCATAAACAGCTACACCTGAAAGAAAATACATCAATTGTCAATACCCTGCTTATGTAATTTACAAACATGGTGCAAATTTATTTATTTTTTCCTGGCACAGGCAATTGTTACTCAGATTAATAGGGAACTTTCTATCTTCAATGTCTGTGACTCCAAGCTAAGAGAATCATCATTGTAACAAAGCCAATATAGAGCTGCTCTAGAGCAGTCACCTAACAGACTACAAACAAGTACACAAGTGATAAGATCTTGAACAGAACTCAATCCAGTGTTAACAAAATTTACTTAGTTTACATACTGTTTTTTGCTCAATACACATTACTTTACTTTAAGTGTAAATTTGCTATGCAAGGAATTGCAACATCAGGCTGGATGAGAGTACAATTGTGAAAAGACTTACCATGACTTGTATCAGCTAAAGGATATCAACTTCCTTCATCCCTGTTCCCTGCCTGTTTCTCTAAACTTCATAGACAGCTACATCTGTAAGATAATGCATCAAATTGTGTCAATACATTACTTCTGTAATATATAAACATGGTGCAACATCACACGTCAGAAATCATTTATTTTAACCAGAATTGCTTTATAAGACCGTTTTACTTATTTTTTCCTGCAGCAGCCATTTGTTACTCAGATTAATAGGGAACTTTCTATCTTCAATGTCTGTGACTCCAAGCAAAGAGAATCATCATAGTAACAAAGCCAGAACAGCTAATACAGATCAGCCAGCTAACAGACTTCAAGTAGAAGAGTGTGAAGATCTTCTAAATGTATTGAACTCAGTCCAGTGTTGACAAATTTACATCTTTAATCATACTTTTTTTGTTGCTAAAACACTTTGATAAATAAATTTGCTCTGCAAGGAATTGCAACACTAGACTGTATGGGATTGGGAGTACAATAGTGAAACAACTTACCATAACTTGTATCAGCTGAAGGATGCTTACTTTCTTCATCCTAAATGTCTTCTGCTTGAGTGCTATTCCTAGCCTGTGAGAAAAGGCGCAAAAATCAGTTTATGTGTTAAACTTTGCATCTAATATTTTTTCTAAACTTCATGTTTTTAAAAGAGTGAATTTTCTGGTGTTGCTCAGACAAATCTAATAGGGAACAAATGATTCTTCAGTGTTCTAGGAACTCTAAGCGAGCTGAGAGTGTCATCATAGCAACTTGTTTTTTGGGCTGAAAATAAGACACACATTTTATATTTCATAACACGACATAACTGGTAATTTAATACTACTTACCAATACTGCTTTCAGGTCAGCCTAGAAATCATTTCAAATCTTCACCACTTCACCTGGAGGTAAAACAAAAATAAGGATGACTATATAAATATGCTGTGCATACACACATGATCTTTATTCCCTCGTCAAACGAGTACAAAAGTGCCTCAATCTTACAATGTAATTTTAACAACAAAACAATCAGAAACATGAATCATCAATGTTCTTTCAGTACAGGTCTGTAATGTTTCATATTCATCATTTTGTCTTGTGCAATGACTGAAAACTCACAAATCATAAGGCCTGAAATCAAGGATGTGCAATGATTTGAGTTGAACCTGCAGAACCTGCATTATTCCACCGCACCTTGAAAGTGGACATTTTGGAAATTCGAATTGCATCAAAACTTCAGTTACCGTACCTGGCTTGCTTGCTTCATCTATCATTTACATGATCCAGTCAACCTGGTCCTACCTGGAACAAAACAAAAGAAAATGCCAAACTATTAATCAAGGGAAGGCCACTTAAAATTGCTGTATTTGTTCCATTAACCGCATAACTATATTATAAGAGTAAGTACCAAGCTTTACAGGTCAACCCCAATATGAGAAAACGCATGTCCAACAATCAGCATCTTGCCAATGAGCTCAGCTAGATAATTAGTTTGTAATCAGATGTCATACGAACGAGACAAGTTGACTCATCATTGCTCAGTCATATGCTAGGTGGGCAGTGCTGGTTTCCACCTGTAGGCCTAAACATCACATACACACATTTTGAAAAACTACCATAAAAAAGTGCACATGGCTGCGCATTGCATGATTGGCAATGAAAAACAACATTCAACAAAATGGAGATTTACACACCAATTATGCTGCGGCAAATAATGCGACATTTTAAGCCAGATTCGCTTCACTTAAAATCATTTATTTGCAAAAACCAATATCAAAAATAATAAAAATATATTTTGTACTGAATTATGAATATTGTTGCATGACTCACAATTCAGTTACAATGAAGTTAATACTGCAGTTTTCCCTGAATATGGGCTGAATATCACAAAATTTTGCATGCACACAGCAGGTAAAATTTTACATGCACAGAACTATTGTTAATTTGTTACATGCATCTGTGCATGTAAAACCCCTCTAAATCGAACCCTGGTCAGTTTGCTCGAATGCTCGAAAAGTCTAGCCACAAATTTGCTCACCGACATGACCGATAAGCTTCCCAATTTAGGCTACAAACAAAATTGCATTCAAAATCTAGTCGGATTTACTGAAGTATGATACTGTATTGAAGTTCACGGAAACGCAGCTTATCATGACGGGCGATCGCATCAAAAATGTTGCCAAAATTGCACTTCAACAAATTTTTGGAATTGTTCAAAATAAGCAATCTTTGCTTCAATCTCAATAAAGTCAAAAGATAGTTGACTCATCAAAATAACTCATGAACTACGGTACTGCAAATTTCAACAGAATATAAAATAACACCTGTTGCAAAAAACATGAAAATGTGACAACCCTGACCCTGTACTCTAGCCTCGAATGCGTAACTCTTGTGCAAATTCAAGTTCTCGATCGAGTATCATCCACGTCATCATGATCGCTAGATCCAATGACATTGGCAATGCCAATGTTGGTAGATAGATCCATCAATGGTCAAATACACCATTTACTCATCACGTTTATGCCCGTAACGCAATGTTCAGCGTTTAACTCAAACTGGCGCTCGTCTTGTCTTGACTTCTTATCAATGAATACTGCCTAACACCCCTTTTCATTAGGAGTCACTCAAGCAGGTTAAGCCGCATGCAAGTAATGAGCGGCGTATATTGCTATTTTTTGCTATTCTTCTTTGAATTGATGTTGAAAAGTTTATCAACTGCTGCTTTGAACTTTTCTCTTCTATGATGGTGATTTCTTTGGGTACTGGTAGTTTATTGATAATTCACATCAATTAGTGACAGTGTTCTTGGTAGGAATGATTGTTTATATCATTTTTTGTTCGCTGATATTGGTGTGAAGTTTTGTGAATCTTCGGTGAAGTCAAAATCATGAAATATGGTAGCCCGAGGTACTCACACCTCCGACACTACGATTTCCACTGGCCTTCTCCGTACGAAGGTCTGAGACTCCTGAGCCTCTGTAGGTATCCCAGGCAAACCTTAGTTAACACATTTGTGTACATCCATATCAAAACGATGCACTTGTCGGCTGCTACATGTGTCTCATTTCACAAAATAGCTAGGAGTAAATACCAGACTCATATCAAGTGTAGGTCACTTCAAATCATCCCCAAGTCAAATTATATTAGGAATGATCTATGTATTCCTAAACCATGTGACTTGGGATGATTTGAAGTGACCTCCACTTTGGAGAGGAGGCTGATATTATTCCTAGTTATTATGTGAAATGAGACACATGTAGCAGCCGACAAGTGCATCGTTTTGATATGGATGTACACATTTGCTGGTCAGCAAAATTCGCCTAGACCGGGGCCCAAACACAATGCATATTTACATAGAAATTTGAATTTTTTTCGAGAACAGGTCGGTGAAGGAAACCTACATTAAATATGTTTTCTATACTTCACTTGACCCAAATATGATTTTTTATGGGGATAATCAAGTCGCACATGGAATTTTAGAGGGATTTTGATAGCAGTTCCATTAAAAAAACCTGCTATCGCCATGAGACCAAGATCTAGAAACACCCCTAAATGCTGTTTTGGGGAATTTTGCTAGCAGAATCTTTTTGATGAAAGTCAATCTTCGACAAGATGTAACTTTGTTACAGAAAGTGCTATGACAAAAATGTTTTCAGTTTTGGCTTTCTTTACTCAAGGGCTTTAATTTGATATGTAAAATGATGCAGTTTGATGGCAAATTTGAATTCACCTAGCATACCTACTATCTGGTCCAGGGTTAGTTCCAGTAACTGTAGGTAGTTCAGTGTGCTCACTGAATTCGTTGACAAGGTCATCCACTGATTGCACAGTGAGCATGGCACAGTAAACATGGAAACCAGTGTTGCCATATAGTGAGTGCATAGTTCTATAAATGCTCTGTTATTGGTACTATAGTCTGGTTTTGTGCTGAAAGCAATTGATTTTCCAAGTAGAGTATGTCAAGATGAATAACTGTATCAACCTGCGTCAAAATCGGCGTAGTGGTTGGAAAGTTAGTTTCTTGAAAATTTAGGACTGAATTTTTATAATGATGGTTGCAAGCAATATTTATGCATGTTAGTATCAATATACATGCCTATAAAGTTGTTCTAAATCCACAGTTTCAAAGAAATTCCCCTGCAGCAAGGCTCCAATAATCAAAGAAAACCCTTTACTTCAAGGAAATTTGGGCTTCATATGAGGAAAACCAACGTACAGTGTTGCCAGTTTTCATGCTCACTGAACACTATTATTAATGCAATTTTAGACCTTTTAATGAATTTAATCACATTTTCTAAATGTTTTTGATACTTTGATGATTTCTTTGTGTGTCAGTCACTTTAAAGCAACATTTCATTTATTAATTGATCAAAATCACAATTCCCACTGCAAAAATTAATTAAAATTGTTAATTAAATTACTAATTATGCAAATTAGCGACTATTTCCTCAAAATAATTGATCAAAATTTGGTACAACTTATTTTCTTATGAAAACAAATGTGGGATAGCTTAAAGAAGATAATTGTAAAATTATTATAGAAAAACAATTTCTTAATGAAATTATGATGGTGCCATGCCAAAACAAAGACTATAATAAGAAATAGGTTCCTAAAACGTTCAAATTTTTTGCCAAGTTATCCCGACAAAACAAGCCATAGCTCGAAAACCGGTTGGCCTTTTTGAAAAATTCAAAAAGCATTTTCATGCTGAATTTATGTTCTATCCAATAATGTCCATTATGCAACATTTCATCACTGTTTTAAATATTGCCTGAACTGCCTAGTAACTGTAACTCGTCGTACCTAGAGTTACAGCGCACTCTATTCTTATCTATTCCACAAATAAGAAACATCACAATATGTGGCCTCCTTTTGGGTTCTAAGGATGTAGCTGAGGAACTCTCTCAAGGACAGTTTGGGCATGCCCTGATGATTTTAATCCCATTGTACCAGGGTTTGGGCGTGCCTGGATGATTTTAATCCAACTGTACTAGTCTATACTCACAAAGTTGAGGTGATTGATCTACATTGATCTCATCTTTTGGGTGAATTCAAAATTTCCTGAGTTGGCAAACCCTGCAATCTTCATGGGAGTAATTTACTTAGTGCAAAAGTGGTCAAAATATTGCTCTGAAAAATGTCTTGATTTTCATGATATGGATTTATCATATTGAGCAGCATTCTACTTGTGTGATGTTTCTACACTGTGTAGAGAGGGTCTACAGCATCTCTGAGGTAAAACTGACAAATACAAGGTATATTTCTTGATGCTTGAAGTTTGGATTTCTTAAACGTACAGTGTATGTACCGCTGCAAGACTTCAGGTCCGTAGATGTCATTATGTTTATGATAAAGACTGAGGTCTTGCTGGCAGGACTAGTCCAGGGTACACATAAAATACCACTTTTTCTCATAAATACCACTTCCTACCATTCCTCACGTGAAGATGAGACTTAAACAAAACATATTTGGTGCATTTGAGGATGTAAAAGACCAGACTTGTGAGTGTGACTATTTATTATCGTCGCCATGTTTTGAATTCTTCCT
Organism: Amphiura filiformis; assembly: GCF_039555335.1. NCBI lineage: Eukaryota > Metazoa > Echinodermata > Ophiuroidea > Amphilepidida > Amphiuridae > Amphiura > Amphiura filiformis. Next base: position 55,299,494 of record NC_092643.1, read on the forward strand.
ATAATAGATGCCGTCAGTGTGACGACATCTACCGCGACGTGAGTTCACGGAGCCCCGTTTCTACGTACGTACAGCATTCATGGCCCTATGGTGAGGAAGGAACAACTTGGGCCATGATGTTTCGGGCTAGAAATATGCATAGTATGGCATGCAGAATTAAAAAAACAGAAATGGAACAAACTGAAGGAACTAAGGAAGCATTACTTCTTTCCTCAGATAAGTGTACTTTAACAACAATGATTCCAATTTGCAGATGTTCAATCATTTTAAAGGGCTACATAACATGCATATAATAAAGTCATATGAAATAAATTCCAAAGCAAAATTCTGCACGTGCACTGCGTGCGTGGACTGTGCAATGCCAATGGCAATGCGTGTGAGCTAACCATGTGCGTTTTTAAAAAGTAAAAAAAAATGTATTGAAAATACAAGCAATTCACATGAAATTTTGACATCTATTTCCTTAAGCTCTTATCTAACATGTAAATTTATTTGCATGTGAAAAACACTCCAAAAAACTTCACAATTTCGTAACAATTTTGGCAACTCTTTCTTGCCACACTCACCTGATCGCGAATCGTGAAGCCAGAAGATGGAGTTGCCAGATTGTTTCAGGATAAATCCCCTTAAAATCCCATAACAAAATCGCGATGAAAAAAGACTCCAAATCTGATGAACAAGGGCTCTCAACATTGCAATCTTGAAGAATATTTAGGCTACTAATGAACAATAAAATGGAAATAATTCCATCATTCAGATTTTAGTCTTTAATTCTACAGTTACATGTCACTCTCATTTCTGGCAGTAAACCTGTACCAGTGTTTCTATTTTAAAAAAAATGGATTGGTAAATGAAATATTTTAATAGGCCTACTGCCGAAAAATGAAAACATGATGATATTTTCTCGTTTTATTGAAAGCCTTAAGGGTAGACGAGGTATTGTTGGTCGAAGTAACCTAAAAATCGATTTTCATTATCTAGATCAATATATCATTGAAAATTAACACCTTGATGTTTTGCAAAAGTTCATTCTACAAATCGTATACTTGCTTAATTTATTGTTTGTTAATTAGTTATGTAGGCCTATGTTTTACAAAAGTGTTGTTGTTTCAGCCCTCTTTACAACGTAACTCAAGAACCGCAGCACCTATAAAAGTATATGTGATGTTTTAATTCTTCTACACGCTCGCTACGAATTGAGCAATGCAGTTTTTGCCAAAGCTCACTAGGCCTACCATTCGTAAGATGCTGTGAACTACCAAATCGCAACAGTTTAAAATAATTAATAACCTTAATGTACGATTTCCTTCAAATTTTGAATTTGTTATTATACATACTCAAAATGCCGAAATAATGCTATAGTAATAATTATCGGGAAGGGTTTCTGACCATTTTGAGCTGAAATAACGAGGTAAAGCTATAGGAGGACATATTAAATGTCATAGGGCCTAATTCTTGAATTATGACATTTTGTCGAACCTTGCTCTGTTGACCTAGAAACACAACACATTTGGTTGATTAGATTTAGGTGCAAGTTGGGACATGTGTAAACATTACAAATATGCCAAAAAACAGGTTTAAAAAAATTAACCAATCTTTTCATAATAATAAGATGATCGTTAAGGCTTGAAAGCTTATGGCATAAAACGGCTTCTTTCAAGAACCGTTTCACTGATGGGCTTCTTTCAAGAACCGTTTCACTGATGGGCTTCTTTCAAGAACCGTTTCACTGATGGGCTTCTTTCAAGAACCGTTTCACTGATGGGCTTCTTTTAAGAACCGTTTCACTGATGGGCTTCTTTCAAGAACCGTTTCACTGATGGGCTTCTTTCAAGAACCGTTTCACTGATGGGCTTCTTTTAAGAACCGTTTCACTGATGGGCTTCTTTCAAGAACCGTTTCACTGATGGGCTTCTTTCAAGAACCGTTTCACTGATGGGCTTCTTTTAAGAACCGTTTCACTGATGGGCTTCTTTCAAGAACCGTTTCACTGATGGGCTTCTTTTAAGAACCGTTTCACTGATGGGCTTCTTTCAAGAACCGTTTCACTGATGGGCTTCTTTTAAGAACCGTTTCACTGATGGGCTTCTTTTAAGAACCGTTTCACTGATGGGCTTCTTTTTAAGAACCGTTTCACTGATGGGCTTCTTTCAAGAACCGTTTCACTGATGGGCTTCTTTCAAGAACCGTTTCACTGATGGGCTTCTTTCAAGAACCGTTTCACTGATGGGCTTCTTTTAAGAACCGTTTCACTGATGGGCTTCTTTCAAGAACCGTTTCACTGATGGGCTTCTTTTAAGAACCGTTTCACTGATGGGCTTCTTTTAAGAACCGTTTCACTGATGGGCTTCTTTTAAGAACCGTTTCACTGATGGGCTTCTTTTAAGAACCGTTTCACTGATGGGCTTCTTTTAAGAACCGTTTCACTGATGGGCTTCTTTCAAGAACCGTTTCATAAGTTCTTTTAAGAACCGTTTCACTGGGGTAAGCGTTTCACTGATGGGGTTCTTTTAAGAACCGTTTCACTGATAGGCTTCTCAAGAACCGTTTCAGTAGAGGTTCTTTTAAGAATTTTAGAGAGCCAGCAGGGTCCCGTGCAAGGGCTCTTACTTTTTGGTTATCCCGATATATAAAAACCTAGGGTTCTTTCAAGGGCAAAAACCTATACTGAAACGATCGTGAAGAATCTCAGTGGTTCCACATAAGACAAGTTCAAGACCTATACCGGGAACCCGTTTTTTCTAACGTGCATAAACCGTAAAATAGGAAGGGAGGTCGAGAATTCAGAAATATTCTGGTGGGCAAAATACGGGCCCAAGAAGTGTTTAACCTCCCGAAGGCTAGGGGGAGGGCAAAAAGTTTTCAACTTTATAGGGGTGTAGTAAAAATGAAATTGAGTTTCATTAGCTCTGCATAATTGCCAAGTTGCTTTTATTTAATACTATTGGCCTATAAAGACCTTCAGTAGCCTAAAGTTAAAGTTGACTTTTTAATACTGAGGGCCTACAAGTAGGTCTATAATTTTGGGGTCGACTCAACAATCCAACTAACCAGAATTAAATTTTGAAGCATGCATGCCAAGACATTATCTAGCTTCATCATATTAAAAATAAAATTTGTGCAAACATTTTCCTTTTGTTAGAAAATAAGTTAGTAAATAAGTAATATTCATTATTAATAATTTGCTGTCACGTGATCCACTGGACCAATCGGACAAGTAAAGCCAGTTTTAATACCATGTGATCATGCGATATCGCGGAGCCGCAAATTGTGTCGAACCTGAATTCAGACGTATTCAGAAGGTACGGTAATTAGATTTGGCAACACTTTTAGAAATGAGGGCGCTATTACACTCCAAACCGTGGCGCCGCTTTTGGGTGATTTTTCCAGCCAGCTCACCAATAATGCAAAGTGCAGTTGGCAAACAGAAGAGATACGAACAGTCAGCTCTGCAGCTGCACACAGGTACCATTGGAAAAAAAGGTTGGAGTTGGCAGCTTTTTGGCTCTGGTAGCATCTGACAACTTCTGAGGAAACTATTTATTGGATTATTAGATTGACTGAGCTCAGGGTTCTACTGATTTTACACTGTACTATCTCACATTTTGCATTTGATGAGTTATTTTGAAACTTGGCGTTGCGACGATACCAACTTGATTAACCCATATTTCTATAAAACTTTGAAGTTCCAGTATACTTTATTTACTTGTAAATAAGTTTGATTTACTCATTTTCCTGTCACCCTGCACCATTTGGATTTACATATTGCTAACTGGAGATATTAAAGGAATAGCATTATTTATACAAAGTTGTTTAAAGGTGTGTTTTTAAAGCGTTTGCAATGAAGATCCTTGGGCAACTACAGAGTGATATTAGGTCAGCATGGCCAGGAATTTTTACCACAATCACAGGTAAGTCATGAAGTGTACGGGTCACTGTGAGTGGGGGCGGAACATGGGGTCATGACCATTGGTGAAATATATGATTAATTTACCATGTTTTAATACTAACAGTGTTTTTTTTAATCGTTTGATAGTCCCCCCCCCGTCACACGGATATGATATCCGGTAGGTCTATGATCCCACTCTTACATTTACAATCGGTCCGAGTAATTATTACATTAGTATAGGCCTACAATTTACCGTGAATTCAACATTAAAATTGAAAGGAACCCGGATAAGTCAATAAATTATAAAATTGTAATTTGTACATTTCCCATAAACATGGTAAATAAATTATATTAGCAAAAACGAAGAAAACGCACTGAACGGCAACAAACTCCTCCCCTTCAACATCCACAAATAGGCCTTCTCGTTTTTCAGTTCATTGCAAATAACGTTGTTGATGTTTTAGATTTTCTGATTTGTGTGAAAACAAGAAGCGTTGGTACTTGGTATAATTATCATGATAGCCAAGAAAATATTATTGAATTATCTTGGAGGCATATTATTCGATCAGGCAATAAAAAACACAATAGCAATACAAATCTCCTAACGATTTTTTGAACAAACATCCTTCAATTTTACAAAGCTGTATGTCATCAATAATTTGAATGAACAACTGAAAGTGAAATGAACGGTATGGATGATAGGTTGTAATCTGGGTTTTACGTCAAGGACTTTCTTTTACTTCCCGGTAAAAACGAGACAGACTGAGATTCTGCTTAAAAAGAGCATAAGATCATGAAGATTATCAGTTTACATCACAAAAGAAAAGTCTGCCTGAATTAAACCTGCTATGCCACAAATCGAAAATTGATATTGGAATGACTTTGCAAGATATGTATTTTTCATAAGCACCCTATCCTATAAGTTGGACGGGTATTATCTTGCTTGCCAGGAAATAAACATATTTTCCAGGACTGCTTTCCCTGCATGGAAGATAAGCCATGCCTTCCATAGGGGGGTGTATGGATTTCAACTGGAATAATCCATTCAAGTTTTACACCAGTGTACCTTTGCTTCGTCAGGGGTGACATCTGGAGTTAGATTCATTCCACAAAGTTCAAGCAATTTCTGCCTTAAAGTTAAAAGCCTATTCAGTGACTTGCTCATCTGGATCATCAAATTAGATGTGCTAACAATAACATAGCTGGCTTGCTAGTGTAGTAGATAAGCCGAAATCCGTGTATTAAAGACAATAGAACTAGAAGACATTTTATATCAATACTTATATTTGAACATTTGAATGGGGCAATGTGTCCTCAACCATTGTCAACATTGCCGATTTTGCCAAGTTTTTGATTTCAAAAAATATTTTAATGGCTTCACTTTTAATCAATTAAATTAAAATACTGTGCAAAGGTAGGTTACCGACCCCTTAAGTACAGTCGACTACAGAGTTTACTTGTACTTTTTTCCTGGAAAATTAAAAAAAAAACTCCAGTAACGTGACTAATGGAACAAAGTTGTACCACGCATTAAAATAAATAACATTTTACTTCGTTTTTAATATTCTACCACGTTTTTTCATTAGATTATACCCATGAAATGAGCATCTTCTCCTGTATACTTAAATCATTTATCGAGTCGACCCTAAATCAATAATAAACCAATATTATAATATTTAATAAAAGGTTAAATCATTCAATTGGGGGGTATTAACCTCTTCATCATACTTACCAGATCTATACCAGTGAATTTCCAAATACCACCAATTAAATTTTGGAAACATCATGCTTTGGAAGAAGTTATGTCGAAAAAGGCCATTTTCTGATAGAATTTCAAAACATTATATAGATCAAAGGCCCAAAATCAAGAACTAGGCATGTGTTGTACACCATATTCATTTTGCATAAATATGAATAATAATTTGGTCAGAAAAATTAATAAAATTGTTGTCAGAATTTGAAAAACCGCGGGATGGACATTCAGTTTAAACCTTGGTCACGACCCGGGTCACGAGAGGCACCTTATATGTTGTTACGGTCTTGACCATGTTGGCTGCAAAAATGTATACATCCCAAATATAAAGTGGCTTGAAAAGGTACGACATATTTGAGTAAACTTGTGAGAAATGAGCGTTTTATTGACTTACAACGTACAAACGGTTAAATCAAATACAAACCCTGCAGGCGCAAAGTTTTTCTAAAAAGCGGGCAGATGAGCCACGACCCAACATTGCCTGCCACGCGCCACCGTGTTTGGACAACCTGACTGTGCCAACCCCTTATCTTGCCTGTGGGAAAAACAAGAAATCTCAAGTCCATAAAATCGTGATGTTTAAAATCGTGCCTTGTCCCTTTGCGCTGAATACAATGTTTTATTATTTTTCAGTCATTTTTTCCGTTTGTTGATTAGTTAATATTGAGCAGTGTGGTAAATGATGGAATTGACCACTGACCATACCTTCGGGAAACAAACCACGGAGGTTTATTTACTTTTAATAATATTCTTATAGTGTATTGAAATACGATATTAATAAATATGGTTATTGTCATTAAAAGGTCATCCCATACAAGAACCCTCCCTCATGGACTTTGAGTAAATTGTAATTGTATAATCGTCAGATAAGATACTGACAACATTAATGCTGCACTGAAAGATCATCATGATTACCGGTATGTTGAAGTGCGCACTGCCTGTTAGGGACCGTTCATAAATACTTTGGTGGGGGGACTGGGCAAAGTGTGGGGGGGGACACAAAAAGTTTTGAGTTGCAGAATGGGGGGGGACCAAAAGTTTTGGTTACTAAAGGAGGGGGGGTCAAAAAAGTTTTTAACAAGAAAATACCAGAAGAACAAGAGCATACAACATTTTTGCACGCTACGCGCGCATATCGACCAATAAAGCCCTTTTTACCCCGATTATGGCTCAAAATAGTGCAAAATAGACCTACGCGCGCTCATTTCCAGTATCCCATTAAAGCCTTTTTGGAATCTCAAAGACTTTACATGTATGTATTCTACAGTCACTATAAGAAAAGGGTATATGTATGTATCCCACTGATAAAATGATGCAACCAGCATTTTTTTGTATTTGACCCAAAATTTATATTTTGCCGCCCTGACCAAGAAAGCTGGCTATGCCCCTGATAAAACAGTCTTAAGTATTAAATTGAGTATGTGCCCAGATGTTGCTCTCAATTTCCAGTGGCATAGCGACGGGGGGAAGGTGGGGGCTTGTGCCCTGGGCGCCACTCTTAGGAGGCGCCAAATTGACCAATTCAGCATTGATTCTGCGCCCCTCTAAGCGATTAAAGTCAAATTTTTCGCGCGCTTTGCGCGCATGAAAGGTCAAAGTCATAAGATCAATTTAAGACCAATATTCAACTTCATTATAACCAAAATTAATTAATGGTAGGCCCTTTGTGCTCCGGGCGCAATAATTATTTCAAGAATCGGAAGCAACACCTACATGTATCCTTAGCCCTGGGTGCCACAAGCCCTAGCTACGCCACTGTCAATTTCCCTTTTTTGTGTTACTTTTATTTATTTAATTATTGGTTATAAGAATGAAACATGTATTTTCAAAAAATTAGAATGCATAAATTGAAATTAAACTTCATACAAGTCACAGCATGTGAAAAACACCTTCAACTTTCATGTTTTTTGGAAACAGGCCTATTATAAATAAATGTATGACTATGAACAAACATGCAGGCCTATAATTGTGACTGAGTTTGCACAAATGGAGTAGCCCCCCTTCCCAGACTGTTTTTAAACCTCATGGAAGGGGGGTCAAAAAAGTTTTGTATGTCTAAAGAGGGGGGTCAAAAAAAGTTTTATGGTTCTCTGGAGGGGGGTCAAAAAAGTTTTGACTCGAAAATTTCCAAGTGCCCAGCCCCCCCACCAAAGTATTTATGAACGGTCCCTTATCTTCAGAAGATAGCAGTGAAAGTTGTTATGAACATCGAGTATAAATCAGGAAGAAATGGGCGTGCTTATTTCTTTGACCGTCCTATATACTAATCTGCTATATAAAACACGCTATTCCTCTTGCCTGTAATCTTGAGTGTGAATAGTGTGTTAAAATGCATTTAATTTATTGTTACTTCGTTTGAAAAACGTGCCTTATAACAAATCACAAAGTTTTAAATAACTATTGCCATCAATGTTTCACTAACTATAGCTTGGCTTTCTTCAAATTGTCAAATTTTAATTGCATAAATTTACATCAAGTTAAAGCCGATTAAAATAATGTTCTTATAAATTATACCATGATGCAAAATCTGAACGTTTGACGTCACGACATCTAAGTAGTTGCAATTATTTTACTTTAAATGGGCATTTTCATACTTTATAATTTTCATTTTTGATTCATCCATCAGTTATATTTGTGGCTACCATCTACTTACCAAGCGGCACCATATGCGCCACAACCCGATCAGGAAAACAATTAATGGAGTCCGAATGTGGAAGCCAATTACGTCATCTCCAAGGTAACGAAGCCGTTAGAGAGGTGTCACCGCCAAAGTTGAAAGGAGAATGGATGTCAACAAGGTGAGTCTTAGCTTATACCTTTAAGAATGATCGCATTTCTAAAGACGCAGTTCATTAACATTCATTTAACAACTTATAGGTCAATATTTGACCTCATCTTGTGGGTATGAGTTTTTGTACCCAACACGCTAAACAGGTCATACCATTACCATGAATGTACAATGATATTGGGTTATATAGAACTGTGTCCCGACAAATGAGCATATTTCATTCTATGGTGTAAATTAATTTTGTTATACATTAATATTTAGATGTTGATGCGATATACTTAATTAAATGTGAGTGCAAAACATTGTTACAAACATAATAGATCGGAATCATATCGGCCCGGCTTCTGATGGTTATAATGTTCGCCAGAGTTGAAAGAACACCGGGCGTCAAGTTCCATTGCTCTCAAAGTCTGAATTCATTTTCTTTAGTAATTTGTATGGATTGCTTAAAACAAGTGTGAAAAGTGCTGAAGACATTATAATCAATTATGAACAGTGATGAAAGAATAAGCGATGTGAAATGTCACGCAGAAACATAACAGTAACACATGGATTCATTTTGTATATAAAACTGTGTTTGTCATGTATTTTATTTCATCCTGAAGTATCATGCATGCATACAGCAAAGTGTGGTGTCCAAATTGCAAGAAGCTACGAGACCGAATCTTTGCGGCATAACTATCTACTGAAGATAGTAACACACTTTATATTGAATGTACGCAGCATAACTATCTACTGAAGATAACAACACACTTTATATTATATGTACGCGGCATAACTATCTACTGGAGATAGCAACGCACTTTATATTGAATGTACGCGGCATAACTATCTGCTGAAGATAGCAACACACATTATATTGTATGTATGCGACAAAACTATCTACTAACGATAGCAATACACATTATATTGTATGTATGCGGCAAAACTATCTACTTACGATAGCAATACACTTTATATTGTATGTACGCGGCATAACTATCTACTGAAGATAGCAACACACTTTATATTGTATGTACGCAGCGTAACTATCTACTGAAGATAGCAACACACTTTATATTGTATGTACGCAGCGTAACTATCTACTGAAGATAGCAACACACTTTATATCGTATGTACGCGGCATAACTATCTACTGAAGATAACAACACACTTTATATCGTATGTCTATCTACTGAAGATAGCAACTGATCAAAGCTGGTATCTATCCACGCAAAGAAAATGAGGCATCACGCTTCATACATTCATTATAGGAGTTAGGACATACAGTTTAAGTAATCAATTTGTAAACTTAGTGTGTATATCTTTTCAAATTAGGTGCGTCGCAGGCTTTATGAAGAAAATGAAACACACAGCCAGCGAATTATATGTTCCATAACCATTTTGTTATGCAAGCACTGCCCGTCACATTATATTTCCTTCAAAGCAACTGTTACTCTGTCAAATTACAAAAAAAATCACGCAAATCAAAGACGCTATTTAACTTGTTCAAGTTCGCATTTCCTTTGTAAATAAACTATATAATTATAATATGCAAAGAAAGAGAGTCGTGTTATAGGGTCCATAAAAACGAATTCCTTGTATAAAAATTGTAAAATATACTTTGTTACTTTGTAAGCTTCACAACAAAAACCATGAAACCGGTCGTGTGTGCCTGCGGAAATCAGATAGGTCATGGTACACACGAAAAACGGGCGAAAATCACGTCACGCATTTCTCTCCTTTCCTGCGTTATTATTCCAAAATGTTCAATCGGCACGCATGGATTTGTCGGTAAATACTAGATAGACCCGTTACTGTCCAAACTTGGGGATTTTAAAGAAAAACACACGACTAATTTAGTCTTGTGCCACGTTTGAGGGAAGATGGCAAACTTTGGCTTGTTTTATCTGCACAAAATTGTCCCTACCAAAGGCAGCTGTAAGTTATGCGTTGTTTGCTTTCACTCTCTCTGTAGAATGATGGTGTACCATATGTGTATTTGTTTTCTCAAAAATGACCCAATTTTGGTAAAAATGTAAATATTTTTCATCGAGGATAGCAATTCTCTTGCGCGCCAAATGGCTTCCTATATCGCGATGGATCAGAGTACTGCATGATGTAAAAATGTTTAAAAGAATCTGTTTTTAAGAATCGGGTTTTTTTTCAACCAGATTTACAATTTCAGAAAACCAGTGGCAATTTCGAGAAAAAAGTTCGCAAAAAGTTTGTTGGCACAAATATTCCACTTTATTCCTGCTGTTCTACAATGAAAGGACCAGGGTCCTATTTCTCCAAGATCCAGAGTAAACTAGAGTCAATAGATTCTGAGTACAAGCCGCCGGCAGTAAATATAACATTAATGGGTCAATTTTGACCAATTTCAAAATTTGACCTTCGACCCCTAAACTTTGACCATCACCATTGACTTTTTGTTTTGTCTCACTAAGGTCTATCATATGCAGCATTCAGATTTGCCATACCTCGCTGTTTGAAATTTTACACATTTTGACCTTTTGACCCCAAGTACAAAGAGGTCACCATTGACTTTTTGTTTTGTCTCACTAAGGTCTATCATATGCAGCACTCGGATTTGCCATACCTCGTTGTTTCAAATTTTACACATTTTGACCTTTTGACCCCAAAGTAAGCATTGTACAAAGAGGTCACCATTGACTTTTTGTTTTGTCTCGCTAAGGTCTATCATATGCAGCACTCAGATTTGCCATACCTCGTTGTTTCAAATTATACACATTTTGACCTTTTGACCCCAAAGTAAACATTGTACAAAGATGTCACCATTGACTTTTTATTTTGTCTCACTAAGGTCTATCATATACAGCACTCAGATTTGCTATACCTCGTTGTTTGAAATTTTACACATTTTGACCTTTTGACCCCAAAGTAAACATTGTACAAGGAGGTCACCATTGACTTTTGTTTTGTCTCACTAAGGTCTATCATATGCAGCACTATAACTTGACATATCTTGTTGTTCAAATTTAGTTTGTATTGCATACGGGGTCAAAGGTCAAGCAATGGTCAAGCTGTGAACACCCTGAATACCCATGCCACTAGTGACCAACATGTATTAATTAGAGCTTCGGCGCATTTTGTTTGTAGAAGAAGAGGCAGATTGCCAGAAAGAAAGAAAGAAAGAATTAGCGTAAAACAGAACAAGCCGACTTTGTCGTCGGCTTGTAATAACGCCTCTGAATCAATATTAATATTGATACATCTGGTTAAACATTCTCTTCCAAATCCATCAGTCCCAATGCGTAAACAACACTCAGCTGTTTAAAACTGACCTGACCCGGCCACGTAAATAATATTGCATATACTTTAATACCCATTTCAGTTTTGTTCCTAAAACTTGTAATCCTTTCGGAATAACAGTAAGATTCGGTAACCATGACCTTATAGTTTTAAATCTACATTAAAATGCTTCCTTTTTTCGATTTTAAGGAGTATTTGATTACCCAAAGACCTCCACTCAGAGTTCTTACCACCACTAAAGCTTTTGTCAGTAACTACACAAAAGTGCGGATGTGATCAAAACAAAAGACTCCGTAATTGACATTTTTAACACAAATTTGAAACCTGTGCAAGTGTTCAATTTACATAAAATTTTAAACTTGAGTGTACCGTTAATTTTGAAAGAAGTCCTTGGGGATTTGGGTTTATTTAATATTATAGACAGGAGTTTACAAGTGGAATTTGGTAGCATCAAAATCAAATTCGGTATATTTGATCAACTTGATCTGGTAAAAAAGGTACTGGTATACGTACATCTCACAGTGAGACAATATTACACCAAAAAGCGAATTTGACCCATCATTTAATTATTGTAATGATTTTTAGAGCTATACAATCTTCAGGGGAGAAGTTAATTCACTTTGGATAATATGTCTGATGAACTTGAACTTGAGTTGAAACCAAACCCATGGTTGTGTCACAGAAATGGTCTTTGTATCGGGAGAAAATACGTCTTTGTGTCAGAACTGGGGCGGGTCAAACACGTTATGCCAGAGAGAGTCGTCTTCGGAATTCTATGAACTCAACACCAGCAGCATGCGGTTCTTTCGATAATTTCTGTAATAATTGAACTGCTTGGCTCAACTGGATATGTAATTTATGTACTCATTTCAATGCATTTTTCTATTTCAAATTATATTGCTGACTGAGCTGAGATGAGATGCGAAAGTATGTCATTTTTTTTTCATCATATTTTTTGTTGTTGAAAAATTTCGACGTCGACATTCTCGATCTCTATAGCGGGATCTGGCGGGCTGGTTAAACTTAAAGACAATATCTTGCATGCCTCTTTCTTTTGTGTCACTGATAAGTCATGGATGCTTGAAGCGAAAGTTTGATGAGAAAATTGTGATATTTGAGATTTCTTTTTAAAGCAATTTGAGTGGTTAATCATCGTGGCTGGTGTGAAATAAATATGCATTCGGAGAAAAAAAATTCCCTTTGACGACTTCAATTTGTAACCTGCTCAATGATCTAGTGCTAGTGTATCACCATATTCCTAATTTCCAAGTTGATGATGCATAAATAATATAGTCTTATTTGTCATGTTTATATTTAGCTTGAGTACATCAATTGTAATGTTTAACATTTTTAACAGAGTACTTGCAATATTTAAAAGTACTAAAATTAAGTGTTGAAGTCGAATTTGAATATAAATGGCACAATGTACTTGAAGCACTGCATGGCCATATATATAGTCTTGAATCACGTTGAACTTGATGCCTTGACTTCAGAAATGCCATAACACAAACATTTATATGTCGTAGGCCTCGGGTTGACCTATATATTATAAGTGAGGGCAATGTTATCAACGTTAATTCAACTTGTGACTGTTGTTAAGGTTGAGTCATGTTTACTTTTCATTACAACTATTGAATTATGTTATTATTTTTGCCCCTTGTGTAATTTTTATTTTTGCTCTACACTATTTTGTAATTTTTGTCACTGTTGCTTTTTTACGGCAAAACTTATTTATTTTATATTCAGGATCAGTACGTGCAGGTGGAAATACAAAATCAATCGATACACTATTACCTTCGGTGTGTGCAAAATGATCTGAAAGTCGGTAAATTTGAAACTGAACGTTCAAATAATGTCAAAATTTTCGGAAACAAAAGACTTGGTTAACTGCTCAAATCGAAATGATTTTCAAATAAAGTCGTTGCAAAACGTTGTTACTTGTCATATTTTAGGTTCATATCTTATGGGAGTTTTAACATGTCTGTTAATTAGCAAGTATTTAAGATTGTAAAACTAAATTAGTTTTGCCGACAAGTGTCTTATTTCGCTAGATCGTCTCTTTCATCGACAAACCCAGTATTTCTCCTTCTCCATGTTCGAACACGAGCAAATCACTCGCATCATTGGTCTCAATCACGACTACTTCAAACATCAATCAATAATTCATTAAAATGTAACACCGTCTGTCTGTCATGGGTAAGGTGTATATGATTTGTGACAGAGATGACTGGATGGTGCAGAAGGAAAAAGAGGAAACGTGCAAATAACCATGCTTCCTCCACCTGCTTGCGGAATCCTAATTTGACCAAATCTAGGGCAGAATTTTGAACCAATTAAAGCAATATTATAACATTATCATACAAAATAGATTAGCAATTCTTTGACATAAAATGTTAGTTTTACTGTTAGATATATCCCTTTTATTTTTGAGCCGAACAACTACGGCAAAGCAAAGTAAATTGGAATTTACTACCAGCGCGTATGTCGCCAATACGTACCACTCCTTCGGTCATGTTATGGTACGACCCTTTGTTGTGTAGATCACCGGCCCGCACGCCGTGTGTACTGTGTGTTATGAACATCGTGTATGCGTTCGACTAATAATTCCATCGTAATAATAAGACGCCGGTTCCGGCGCTTTATTCAAAATCTCGGATTTTGACAAAACTACAGCACCTAGAGTTTTGAATTTTGCAGGGTATATTGGTTTAATAAAATACAATATAATCGTGTAAAAAAGTGAATTAAAAAAAATCATTGAGGGCGTCCTCCTCAACAAATGTTATAATATGGCTTTAAAGTTGCAAATGCTGAAGAAATAAAGGTTCGACTAAGGTTTTATCAAAGAACCTAATCTTCTTTTCCATTTTCGCTTATTTCACTTCCTTCTCTTCCTTTAATTATATACTTCCCTATCTTCTCCTGCTTTTCCTGTTCCGTCTTCCTCTTTCCTTTCTTTTTCTATATATCTCTGCCTCTCGTTTCTTCTCTTTCCTCAGTCTTCTGTATGTTCGTCGCTTCTAGATCTTACAGTTTATCAATCAATGAAACCTATAAACTCAACAATAAAACTACATAAAACCGGTAAATCCCTTCATTATCTGATCATAAATATTAAAGCATCTTATTTTTTAATAGGAAGCGCACCTTTGAATTCAAGTTCCAAGTTCAAGTAATTAGACCCCATAGATAGCTATCAGATTCCTACGACACACACATACGAGACCGCTCTCATATCATTGCATCCTGTATGCCCTTTGCCATACTTCTAAAATCACGCACCGCATTTCATGTGTGCGTTATCATCTGTGCTATCTACGGTAGACGAGAGATAAATCACTATACGTCATCCGCCAAGTAATAATAATCTGCGTGCTACCATAAGCGTCAACATAAAGTCTAAGTTTTGAGATATTTTCTCAAAATATTGAGAGCTATCTTAAAAACCACTGAACCAATACAAGACTTGTTTGTACCCATTTTAATGCATTTTTCATGCTGATTCCAAATATGGTCATGAAAATTTACAATTCTGAAATTTTTGATTTTTTTAAAATAAAATCGAAACTTGTCGTCTGCAGTCAACACCGAGAGTTAATATCATTCCATTTCCATATCAATTGGGTTCTTTTCCCGCTTATTAACCCCAATATTTTGAGTTTAATAACCGGAGTAAGTCAAAACAAGAAATCGATGAATAAATTAGCTTTCAAATTAAGATCTATTGTATAAGGTCAATGAGCATGATGATACAATGATAATTGAAAACAAAGAAATATTTCCACGTCATGATGTATCATACCAAGTCATTCGTATACTATTGTTAGCCAAGATTGTATATCTGCCGGTTTCCTAACCATCCATGACAATTGTTTCATTTATTTGCATTTGACTTCGATAATTGAATCAATTTTTTTCTGTAATTAAGATGAATGCAAGTCAATAGCGTTTATACAGAATTATTATAGGGAGGGCTGCGACATTCAAACCCACAGATATTGAAAAATCCATCCAAAGTTTCTCCAAATCGACATCGCGACATACATTAACATCATATTTTATCGCAATTTGGGTTATAGCTAAGTTTATATTGGTAACTAACATATACATTATATACAAGAGAATAATTATAATATAATTCTCATTAACCCCATATGAATCCCAATTCTTTATACACCAACTCACGACGTCTTCATTATGATATACTTGATACTGTATAATTAAAACTCTTCATCAAAAATCCCTTCAAAAGTGCACATATTGTGACTCGCATCCACAGAAGAATTTTTAATGAATCCTACCATCTTTTCTGGTATTACTATTTATCCTAAGCTCTCGTAACATATCACGTAAATAAAACTCCCCTAAGAGTTGTTATATAGGGATGCACCTACAAAAATGTAATGTTCTTTTCGTCTTGGGCTTATCGACTGCTCAGTGCCAGAAGTGGGTAACTGCAATAGCTGCCATGTGTAGATGAGTACAAAATACTGTATGTAAATTGCCAAATGTTCACAGGGCAGCTATTACACTTACCCACTTCTGGCACTTTATATTATCCAATCTTGCATGGTTGAGTCACTCAAAAGTCGGCCTTTTAACTGGCGATGTGATGGTATTAAAAATGCGGGTTTAATCTTATTTTTAGTGACTTTCGATTTCAAGTCGCTCTTTATTTGCTAAATTGTATCGGTATACCAAAGAAAAGACTGTTACAGGTATCACTTTGAACCACAATGGCCTCATCCCAATGGCATAGTTCATTAATCTCAATTAAACAATCATGGTGCAAAATTTGACCTCAAGTTGCAGAGTATGAGTTTTTGTACCCAAATTGTCAAAGGTCATTCAATAAATGTGCAAATTGTATTGGGGTTAAAGAACTGTGCCCTGATAGATGAGCATGTTGTGGCGTAATTCGGGGTGAAAGTTATTTTGCATACCTTTGAGAACCTCTAAACATGTTAAACGTATACTGGAAGTTCCGTGATTGGTTTAATTAGTGAAACATTGTTAAAAGATGCACTTTTACAAATTAATGGATTAAAAAAGTACACATTTGATTTGAGGTGATACGCGAAGGGTCTACCCATGCGCACCTTTGCTCATCGGAATTCTAATCCTAGATTTGTCGTGGTGGTGGTGTAATTTCATTGGGTGATTCCCTGATGGAGGTTCAAAAATTTAATTATCTACCACTCTATTCCATCAAATTTAATTATCACCTCAAAAAGTACACGACGGAAAAAAGCAAGTCATAATGTGATATTAAGCTAAATGAGTCTGAAAAAAAAAATAGATGTAACTTGAAAATCATTTCAAAGTTAAAAGATATTTCTGTTGGTATTTTGACAATCTTGGTTAATTTTTTGTGGTATGAACGATGTGGAATTTAACTCATGATCATCTTGTCGTCTTACTAGGCCTAGGTGACCTGCACATCTCCATCCACTTTTGTTCTTATTCGATCTTGCAATTCTGTTATTGCGTTCCTCAAATCCTGATTTGTCGTTACTTTCATATTTTATTGCATGCCTCCTCTCTTTCTGAAAAACGCTTCTTGCATATCCCAACAGTTATTTTGACAACCAGGTATAAAGCATTTTCTGAGTGTTTATGTATAGTAGATGCATGGGATAGTAGGAGTGCTGGCATAAAAAGAGAAGAATGAATGATGATACAACATAAAAGTAACATAAACAATGATTCGTTGAGTTCTTATTACTCTTACAATGTATAAATAGGTTCCCCAGTCTGTGATATATGAACTCCACTCAAAAATAAGCCAAAGTAAAAGCTTTGCATTCATGGGAATATTTGTGAAGTAAGTAATAATAATAACATGCATGATGCTAAAAGCTTGGAAAGCAATCACAAAATTGGCTTCAGTGTTTACGTTTTCCCGGCAGCATTTCAGACTTGGATAACCCATGTAGGTCACGTCAACAGAAATTACACTCAAAAATGATGACAAAACATAATATTAAAGCTTAAAAGCTTGAAAAACATGAAATCGGATTATGTTCAATGTCGTCTGCTGCTACAATCACATTGCATTGCCAAATCTTATTTATCATGGCGCACGCAGATTTCACAACAAGCTTTGACAAGACGCCCAAGTGACTTTTGTTTGAGACTGAAAAGATGATTGCACTGATGTTATAACATTATTACGAGGTCCCGAATTGAAATATTTTCCAAGAATGTACTTAGTAATGTTCTCAGGAAATTTGATGATTTCTGAAAATGTTTCCTATCATTCTTAATGAGTGAAAAACGTACTCTCCAACAGAATGAGAAGAGTGAAAATCACATGCACCAAAAGAGTGAAACTCACTCTCAAAAAAGTGAGACGAGTGAAAATCACTCCAAAAGAGTGATAATCACCCCTAAAGAATGAAAACCATTCCTAAAATCATACATTGAAAGTGTGGTTTTTAGGAGTGGTTTTACTCTTTTAGGAGTGATTTCTAAATAGAAAACGAGAGGGAAGGCTGCAGACGCTCTTTTGAATTTGAAAGATGAAGTTATCTTTTGGAATAATCGGTCATCGCGTGGTCCTCCCTATATGCCACATCTACCCGCAACCCTTCTTGGATGCCAACTTCTCAGATAAGAATTTTGAGGAACCCCTGACCCTGCGGGATGAACCATCCATGCATGCCTTTGCATTGGGACATGAACATAAGAAATGTGTTGGGAGTGACCTTTCTAGCTTCTTTTTCCTTACTCTCAGTTCTTCAAGTTCAACTCTTGGGATGTTTATTGCCCGGAGGGGGTTCTTCCTGGTTGAAGGTATACGGGGATGTGCCACGGTTTTGGGGTACCTTTTCAGCGATTTTGGTATATCGATGGGTGGGTTTTCGGGTGGAGACCAATGCGCCCAATTGGGTGCATTTTGGCAAAAATGCCCTTAAAGCGCCCAATTATGGTAAATTTGGGTGCTTTTTGGGTGCTTTTTCTTGAAAATTGGTATACTGATGGGTTGCAAAAACAGCAAAAAGTAGGTATAGAGAAAGTCAGCATCCGAAAGCCTGCGTGGCACACCCCCGTACAAAATTTTTCGAAGAACCCCCCGGGGTTTATTGCTAGTTTTAAAGCTTTTCACCCCGGCTTTTCACCTTTGCCTGTACACTACTGTATGGGCATTTTGCGTAAGGCTGGTCCCATCAGGACTCAAGCGTGTGTCCGCCCAGACCAAGGCTATTGAAACAAACAATTATTTTTTACCTAATTGGTTTCGGAAATTAAGTGTTTTCAGGATGTGCATGCATATGCATGGACACCGTCAAATTAATATATAGCCCAGATCGGCGATTTTATCCGGGAACTGGCAACACTAGCTAAATACGTCGCTACAGTGAATCTAAGAAAATATGGAAACTGAATAAGTGTTTCAAATCGAGTTGAACCTTGTGTTAAATTTTGAGCAGCGGGATAGTATAGATACCCTGCTGAAAACTAAAATTAATAAAACAAACAGCTGAATCGGCGCCGTAATTTCATTTCAGTATGGCATGAAATTCAATTTAGGGTCTTGGAACATTGTGGTGCTATGTAAAAAGTTCATCATGTGTATCCAAATTTGTGTGCAGATTATGCCTACACTCTTATTTCGCCAATTAAAAAAGTCTTAAACAATCTTAATCAATCTTAAACTCGTGTTAGTTACGTGGTCCTCTCGTCGAAATATTGGTTAAGGGCCCTTAATTTTCTTGTTGTTTAAGGCTCAAATCAATAGTTGGTTAAAACTTTTAACCAATAAATGCATATAGCACTTTAACCAGCTTCAAGTTTAAGTGCTTAACCAACTAGGTTGTTTAAGGTCTTTTAATCAATATTTGCTTAATAACTCTAAACAGATAATGATTTATATGTTCTATTTTATCTAAGGATTGTTTAAGAAATACAACTGCTTAATCAATGGTTGTATTGGATTTAATTATGATTGGGACTTTCTTTCTTTCTTTCTTTTTTTAAAAATTTTATACTGAAACATAATTCATGATAGATTTGAAGTCATCAGATCTTGGTCAACTGTGAGATTCGTTCAAAAATACAATTTCATGCATAAAGTATTTTTTTTAATCAGTTCAACCCGCTATGTATCCGGGCAATGTATCCGAGTAAAAAATTAAAATCTAGTAAGCCTTTCTGTCTCGCATGCATTACGATACAATGCTAAAATACAATACATCAACGCTAATAAATTCACACACTCGATACGGTATCCAGCATACCGATACTTCAATGCATCTCGTCTACATTGTAAGCTATTGTGCGTATGCCCAAAACTGAACATTGCCGCGGCGGTACACACATTGGTGATATACATGTACCGTGCACGTAGAACAGTACAGTACAGTATCGCTAGAATGGCAATCCCAATGACGTTGTTAAATCTAGCAAATGAACGCATCAATATCTATCCTTTATGTCTCAATGATGTCTATGCATAACTTATCAAACGAATCTCGAGTTTGGTGCAACCTGATTGACTCAAACCTACCTATTTGAACGAAGTTTCAGGATACCATAAGCAGCACGACCAGCATTCACTCGTGGCCGCCATTTGCTTTTGTCATTTTAAACAATAATTGGTTAAAATTCCGTGGCGCGAGATGTATCGTTAAACAGGTAAATTACAATTCCACTAAACATTACACAGTTTAACGCCTTTTAACGTAACAAAAAATAACCACCTTTATACGCTCGAGTTTAACAGTCTTTTAACATACGTTAAACTTTGCAGATTAAGCGCAAAATCACGCCTTTGAACATTAATTGTTTAAAAATCTTAAACTTTTCTTCTTATACTTGGCGACTGTTAACTGCCGGAACAAGAGTGTATTTGAATTATATTTAACCATAGTGATTTTGTCAACAATGTAGGCCTTTGCTCTTTCATTTATGGGGTAAAAACATCTGCAGGATGTAAAAAAAAAACTTCAAAAATGAGATTCACAGCACAAGCACAAGATTTTTTAATGTAACTTTGGAATGTATGTTTTTAGTTCTTATATGTGGGGCATTTTACTGATTCATAGGCCTATACGTTTGTACTATTTAAGCTTTATATTTAACGTACGTGAAATGGTCTATGGTGAAAGTAATCTTTACCATCTGTTGAGCTATCACCTAGACCTTTCATATAGCCCCTAAAATGTAATTTTACAGGTTTCACATTTTCTAAAAAAAAAAAACATTTCTTAGTATAGGTCGTGTGAATTTTTCCAAAAAGCAAAATGAGCAAATATTCTCTCATTTTTAAAATCGGTTGAAATTATCATGATTTAATCTGACTTCGTGCAGATGATTTTTAATCGTTCCTCCACCATCAAATCACTTAATTTCTCCAGATGCCTAAAGGGCGCACTTAGGTCATAAGTCCTTCGTAAACACTGTGTCACGCCCCTTGGCTTTTTGCGCCATTAGAACTGTTTTTTCTAGCCACCCCAATGTCAGGATGAGCCGTGATTGCAAATAAAAACAGCAGCAAAAGGCAGAACCACGAAAAGCCTCTATTCTATGCCCCATTATAAAAATCCATTAAGTTAAGTTGTACGGTATGTAAAAATACGGACTATATCTCACTGGGGATCATTGCTCAGCTCAATTGATGCATTATTATTGTTTGGACATTTAATTTTGGAATCGGAGAAGCGGAAGGAATGCATGACACGATGCTCTTGCTAGCTGGGACAGTTTGAGAAAGCCTTTTAATTACTTTCCATCATTGGTGCGTCTATAATTTCACTGCAAAGACCAAAGAGAAAGGAGGGATCACATTTGACAAAGTTCAGGTGGGCGAAACTTGTCACTATGGACCACAATTTTCTCATTCTAGTGGCATAGTTCAATAACCTCAATTAAACAACCATAGTGCAACATTTGACCTCAAGTTGCAGAGTACGAATTTTTGTACTCAAATTTTTCAGAGGTCCTTCAATGAATGTACAAATGTATTGGGGTTAAAGAACTGTGCCCTGATAGATGAGCATGTTGTGGATCCTAGTGACAACGGTCTGCACATGCACACATTCTATTTATACAAGGATACAAGAGTGTAAAGTCTGTTTAACTTTGCTCAAGAAATTTGCCAAAGCATGGTCCCGTTAGGACTGAGGTGTGTTTTTGCATGCGCCCAGCATATGAACAAATGAACATCTTGAACATTATTATTTCTTCCAAGATGAGCTTCTTTCCAAAAGATGACAGCTAAACCAATGACTAAACCAGCAAAAACAAATGACTAAACCAACTAAACCAAGTGACTAAACCAGATAAACCAAGTGACTAAATCTCAGTTTTTTCTAAATTGTTGTCTGCATGTTCCACAGTCTCAATTTCAAAGAATAACTTTCAGAGGTTATCCGTACTCTGCCGCATTATTGACAGCTATTATGTCTATAAAAACTATATATAATTGCAATTTAGAAACATCTTAGAAACAAACTTTTATTTCAAGAACATCTTGCATACAACATGCAAGGTCAATTTACTCTCAAATTAAGACTTGACCCCTCACTCGGGTCAGCCAGCTGTCATGCGGTTTAACAATTATCGTATGACCTTAACTGACCTTATAACGCCTTGATTTACAAAAAGTACCATATCGTGATTAGTTAAACTTTGACCCGGTACTTTGAACGGGGGTAGACTAGCGATGACAAAATTATTTTAGCAGGAGTTTAACTTTTAAAAGCATATACCCTCAGGTTATGATATGAAAAGACACTCTCCAAAAGAGTGTGAGAAGAGTGAAAAGCACTCAGTGAAATCTCACTCTCCAAAAGAGTGAAAATCGTTCCAATTTGGCATTTTGTTTGATCTTATCCTTCCCTAATTGTTTTTGACAATGTGGTTATCAATATGTAATTAAATTTATATGTGAGTTTCACACTTTTCGAAGCAAAAAATATTTGAATGACTCGGGCAAGTATTGAAGTAATCATGGATAGAAGCTTAATCTGATAAAAACCACTTTATAACAATTATTAAGATACATTTAGTATAATTAATTTGTGTACGTTAGATTAATATCCCCGCGCCGTTGCATATCTTAACACTAGGATCCACAACATGCTCATCTATCAAGGCACAGTTCTTTAATACCAAATACACTTGTACATTCATTGAATGACCTTTGAAAATTTGGGTACAAAAACTCACACTCTGCAACTTGAGATGAAATTTTGCACTGTGACTGTTTAATTGAGGTTTCTGAACCATGCCACTGGGATGAGGCCATTGGGACTCCATCAATACTCACCATCTAATGAGAAACACAGATACCAACGATAATTAGGACCAATTACATTAATAATTTGACAAATTAAAGAGCAATCAGTTAAACATGGAAGTTTCCTATCCAGTCACCATTTGCTTGATTGCTATTAATCGCCTGGATATCAGTGTCTTTCTCAATATAGAGGCACTATACGATGTTAAATCACTATTCTTTTGGGAAGTGTTAACTTTTTTTCGACATGGCGGTGGGGGGAATCTATTAATAGAAGCAGCATTTTGGGAACGGTCGGCAGTCCGCGTTCAGGGTCGGGGACGGGTTCAGATGAGAGAGGGAGCAACACAAAATTGGAATGGTCGGCAGTCCGCGTCCGGGGTCGGGGACGGGTTTAGATATGAGAGGGGAGCAACACAAAATTCCATGGAAACCCGAACTTGCAGACTGAATTCAGCACGTTCTTAAATGCGGGTCAGTCTTCGAAAAGGTCAAGTAGGCCTATAAAGATCTGTAAGCCTGAGTCCTTTAATCTCATCGGTCGAGAGGTCAAGTTTCACCCATCCTTTGAAATCATCAGAATGTCCAGATTCACAGATAATTGTACAAATGAAATTCAGCAACCAAATGTCATGATGTGTGTCGGCGAGATACGCTGCAAAAGTTTGGCTCTGTGGGCAGATTAATCATGTCTGAATGATATCTGACTGTTTTAATTTATTAATTGATTCGCCTAACAATTGTGATGATCGTTTTGTTCACAAAAATTGTTTGATATATAGATATCTGCATGGAGAAAATTTGCATCACGCAATATATATGTATACATGAATTACGACTCTTATATTAGCTCTTATAAAGCGGAAGAAACTCTATACTGGAAGTAACTTGAATCCACGAAGCTCCAAATACGTTGCCGACTTTTTTCAGACTAATCAAGGCAAACAGCACATGTATAAAACGAAGTCTTCATTATGAGAATCCTCCAAGCAGGGACTATTACACTATATACATGTATATTGCAGTACCCCTATCTATCATTACAAACAACTTTACGACACAGAAGTATGACATATTTATTAGCAATCACGAAAGTGTCTCTAATGTTCCGGCAGATCTAAATCTTGTACGTGGATATAATTCTGTCAGCTTTTAATTGATTAAAACATACATAATATCTTGTTGACATGGGCTGATGGTTGGTATATCACAAATCATAGTATGTGCAAGATATGTGTGCTTTTATATCGCTGAGTCGTTAATGTCTTTTTACTAGTTCACGTAGTTTATCAACGATCCCATCAGCGAGAGATACATCATCAGTCATCATCGTTCTAAATGTATAGTTTTTGCTAATTTCCATTTATTATATGGAATGGACACGGTGAAGTAGCATATTAATGAATAACTTGTCTTAAATAAAGATTTAATGTCTCATTATTTTAATGTAGGGTAGTTTATCAATGGTGCCATCGTATGAAGATAACTTATTATGGAAGATAAATCACGTGGACGTATCCGCGCAGTTGATAGATTTAACATTATAAATGTAGCATTGTATATGACCCTGTTGATGTGTTTATCACCATGTTTGTGCCCTAGATATTTCATTTACTAATCAGTAATTCATATGAATGCCCCATCAATATCTGGCGTAGTTCATCAACGGCGTTATCTACTGAAGATAACTTATGTATCATCACCTTGAAATGTGTCGCTTACACATTCTTACTTAACATGCTTAATGTAGCTTTTTAAAAATACACATGCATTTAACAGTTCAATGCTCCTGTCATTCATTCATGAGTGTGTCTCTGTCGTTCTGTCCCTGACCGTGTCTTTCTCCCCTCTTTGTCTGATCAGTAATTCATATGAATGCCCCATCAATATCGGACGTAGTTCATCAACGGTGTTATCTACTGAAGATAACTTGTGTATCGGGATGCTGAAATATATAGCTTTATATGTCGCTTGCACATTCTTACTTAAGCTTTTTAAAAATACACATATTTAACAGTTCAATGCTCCTGTCATTCATTCATGAGCGTGTCCCTGTCTCTCTGTCCCTGACCGTGTCTCTCTTCCCTCTCTCTGATCAGAAATTCATGATATGAATGCCCCATCAATATCTGACGTAGTTCATCAACGGTGTTATCTACTGAAGATACCCTATGTATTGTCACGTTGAAATATAGCTTTGTGTCGCGTGCACATTCTTACTTTAGATTTTTAACAATACACAATCATGTACTTAACAGTTAATGCTCCTGTCATCCATTCATGGGTGTGTCCCTGTCTTCTGTCCCTGACCATGTGTCTCTCTCTGTCTGATTTATGTGTATGATACTGCGTACAAACAAAAACACATCCAGTGACGCTGTTTGTACACTTGGAAAGCAAATAGTTTAATGTAAATTGTATTTAAAGATTTGTTTACCTTAAATATTAATTTGTCTGTCCAAGCCTGTTCGTCTGTCACTGCGTCTCATTTCAGTCAAAAGCCATATTTAATAACCATTAACAGATTTAATTTCATTTCATAAAAAGCCATTCATATATGTGACGTGTCATGTCAAAAGGAGACACTTTTGGGCAGGTTATCAATTTTGAGGTTTTTACATATCTTAAATATAGAGATATTTTGCTCCACAATGCCGTCTTCCCCAATGAAATCGGACATTCCTAAGTAAAGATATTGAGTTCGTAAGTTATGGTATCATAAAATTGGAAATTGAGATATTGGCCTTTAAAAATATCATTGACAATGTTGAGAGTAGGAATTGCCTTGAATAAATGTCTCAAAAAATACAAGATGCCAGTTATATTCCGGTCTGAAACTATCAGACAATATTTTAAACGTTAAGAACATTACAAATTCGCAACAAACCCAAATTGTGAAAAAATCACCCCGGGCAGATATTTGGCTATTTCTCCATTTACGATCCTGCCCAAAAGTGTCTCCTTTTGACATGACACGTCACATATAATAATACATTCATTTCAATACACTTATAAAGTTAATTGTGTTTTAGGAAATGAGCCTTTTGAAGCAAGCTTCCAAGTGGTGACATCATTAAGAACACATCCCACAGGCTAGCGATATAATAAAGCACGGACTTGACGGAACACACCTCTTAATTTTCGTAATTTTGTAAACTGCCGGTTATTTGCCGCATGCTCCAATTAGCCGCAAGCTTCACCGATTAAACCGTAATATTGTCACCTCGGTTCGGGAAGACTTAAATGCAATCACAGTCACAGGCGTAGATTTGAAAGCAGTCACTCTCTTTTAAAAAAGAATTCCTGTTTAAATTTCCGCGTATTTATTTCTTTTCGTTATGTTTGTACATTGACAGAATGACCTTTTAATGTGTTGGGTATAAAAACGCATACACTATTTGAGGTCATGTCTTGAACCATGATTAGTACCGTAACTGGAGGTTATCGAACTATGCTACTGACAGTGAGAACAGTTTGGATCTTGGTAATTGCAGAAGATGCCTGTGATACTAACTACAATTCAAACATCTTGGCAATATGTTCCGGCGTCTAATTCAAGTTTACGTTTCAGGCTAATCGTGCAAACTCAACAATGCAAAGGAACTTTCCCAATTTTAAGCCCAAATCTTAAAGGAGTATTTCGTGATCCTAGCATCCTCTTTTTATGACATTTTCAGTACATATCCACGAAAAAGCATATTCCCAAAATTTCAGTTGATTCCGATTTTGCGTTTGCGAGTTATGCATGATTATGTGTATTACACTGCTCCATAGACAATACGTTGTAATTTCGTTCTGGTGCACCAGAACGAAATTCAAATTTCGCGATATCTTTGCTAAACGAATTAATCTGCAAGAAATATTTTGTACATAAACATTATGTAGCCAGAGTATTCCAGTGATATAAAAATCTCAACTTTTTTTGAGAAAAGTGGGGATGAGGCTGTGGATCACGAAGTGCCCCTTTAAGAAACATGCGTCTTCTGATTTGAAGCATATACGTGAAAGTAATTTAAACCTTTCAGTCGAAGTGTTCATTAATTATTCCTTTATGTGTAAATTCAATTGGTTTCTTTAACCTATAAAGATCTGCTCAAAAGCTCAATAGGCCTAATCCACATCATTTCAACATATGATTTGAAAATATTACGACCTTACGTTTTACAGGTTTGTGAAACTCTATATAAACCACGATAAAGTAGGTATATCACTTCCGTACACTGGAATGCCAGTAATAGACCTACAAGTTATTTCTTGTCATGTCTGTCGAATTCGAATGGTTAACACACAGCGGGAATTAAAGTCCAAATGGTCTCAAATGGGATGACATGCAGCGACTGCTCCTTATCCTATTTAACCTAGATTTTGGTTGCTTGCTGTTCGGAGTCAATTCGTTGTGGTGAGTTAGCCAGATAGATGTCTTTCCATCGTCGTTTAAAACATATAGCCTATATAGTAGCATCCTCAGTATTATTCTTTAATTTGAATATACGTGTTATAACCATAAAGCTTCAACATAAAAAAAAAGTTTCTCAAACTATCAACAGCTCTTTCAAGAACCACTGAAGTAATACTGGGCTTCTTTGCACTCATTTCAATACATTTTTCATTCTGATTCCAAATATAGTAATTACAAATATTTTTTTTATAATGGAAATGTACAATTCTGAAATTTTGAATTTTTAAAGAAAATTTGAAATCTGTCGTCTGCAGTCGATACCCGCATGGAGAGGATTAAATATAAAGTTATAGTTAAGCTCTAGATATTCAAATTAAAAGAGTCTATGAGACTTCCAATGGTCTTCTACTTGACTACGATCTTTATTTTTGTTCGCATTGGCTGACGTTATGTTTATGTATGATAATGGCAATTTTCATTTACCATTCTTGTATATCACAAAAATATAGTTTATGTCAAAGTACATAGGCTATAAACAACTCGGTATTTAGCCTCGTTGAACATCAAGTTGAACGTTTAACAATTTAACAATGTTCACATATGCATGCAATATATTTGAACATCTGTGATTTGAGAAAGTTGATAAAGTGCAGCAAGTTCAAGCGTTTTGCTAGTCAAGTTGCGCCGATGACTGCTGATATCAATTATGAACATGATGAAGATGTGACCGGGTCAAAATAACAGGTTGTCATTGCTGTATTGTAACTGTTTCACATTACAATATATAGACTCAAACGTTTCACCTTTCGCTTGCAAAGGCAATGTGAATTTCAACTGTGTCTTAATTTAAATAACATTATATTCAAACATTCCCATCTGTCAGGACACAGTTCTTGAACTCCAAAAGGTCTTTGAGCTATGATTGTTAAACGAAGGTTATTGAACTTTGTCATCGGATATTGGACCATTTTGACACACATTATAATACATACAGACAGCAGAATAATTAAGGTACCCGTTATTTTCACCCATGTATATCCTAACGAAGACATAATATGTCATAATTATAGAACCAGCAACCAATAGCTGTATCTTTTAGCTCGGATTTAAAACCTAATTCATTGAAATAGGTCAAGAAATAAAGACACAGTGATCCAATGTCCCAAGAAAGATGCAAATTAGTTCATAAGTTGCAGAATGCTCCATTTTGGAAGCCCTTGCACTCAAAGCGTTCCCGAACAGGAGAACTAGCGCAGTACTTTCCATTGATTATATCATTAAAATGCAATGTATGATTTCGTTCCTTCAGTGGGTTTCGAACACTTTCTTTAATGCTCAACCAATGTCAACAAATGAGGTCTTAAATCAGAAACTGGGTTTTAATTTTGACATACTTTGTCTTTGTAAATACACAGGGGTGAACATAACTATGATAACTGGTATCTTAATTATTTTGCTCATCTATAATAAGCACTGTGCGGGATCTTCCTGAACAAAATTATTATTACCTTAAAATCAAAAGGTTTGCACTTTGGTCCAGTACTTTGTTGAAGGCACAGAATCCTTATCGTCCACAATATGTTACTTGGTCCTTGGTCCAGACAGTAACACGAGTAATGCAAACGTCTTCATCAATCGCATTTAGCGCTGATTGCTCTTGGCATCCAAAACGTTCCGCAAACTTCAGATGCGTCTGAAATGTTGCCGCTGCGAAATTCAAACCCAGCGTGTGATGTGATGTGAAAGTGTAACTTTTTAGGTTAGCATATTGGTTATCATGTTGTTGTTAGCTGTTGTTTAAATGGCATGAATGGCAACCATGCATTTCTGCCCCATTTTGAAAATCTGTGCATTAAACCCACACATTCTAATAACATGTTATTACTTTAGATGGTACGGTCTATGGTTAAACTCAAGAACAGTTTGTTTCAATTGTCAAATCATTGTCTTAAACTGATTTCAGTTGATATCGCCTCATGCATTTATCAACAGTACGCAATGTCAAATATCTTGAATCTTTCTCTTTTGTGTGAAAGAAAACTGAACACGTTCTATTATTTTGGTTTCCACTCGAATTTATGCCATATACATAATTAATTATATATGTCGAATTTATAACACTATATTTCACCATTTATATAATGTGGTTCCGTGAGTTAAGATTTATGCATTAATCCTCTTATGTGTCTGATGAGCCAATGTCTTGATTAAATACTTGATTGGAGCAACTTGTTTCGTTTGGATGGAAAGCTGCTGGCATCATCATGATCATAAAAATCGTCATTGAACTTTATACGACGAATAGTGCAAACTGCGTGTTGAGTGCTGTCTACTGCTGATAGTCAAAAAGCCGCTACATTAATTGGAATGACCTGCACATACCGCCAGTTTACCCACAAGCCTTAAGCCAAATTGTTCATGTTCTTCATGTGTTTTCACCTAGTTCATTATAATGGGATGTCCTCAGATTATTATTGATACAATAGGCTTATTAACTTATACTTGACCATCGGGATTCCGTCCTTCATCGCCTTCACGCTCGAGTCCGAATATGTCCGAATTCTGTTCCCTCCGGGGTTGTTCTAAGAATAATTTTGTTGCTCTGATTAAATATTGAGTGATATCAATGTTATGAACGCACTTCTGAAAATGTCATTGACCGAAAGATAGATCCTAAATTTTAAGAATGAAATTTACAAAAGTATCAAAGCATCATGACAACTAAATTGAAACAAGGGATTGGTCTACATATAATATATTTAAAAAGGCCGGCGGGCCGAATCAAAAAGAACATGACGTTATACCGAATATGTTTAATGCTTGCAGACGATGTAAGATTTGTAAAACAAAGTAGCAAAATGGCAATCTCTTTAACCGACCAGACATCCACATCGCACATGCACTGAAAACATAATGTCGTAAGTTCTACTAAGTAAAAGTTAGTAAAAACGATGTCTCGTTCTACTAATCAATGATTTGTACGGCATGACAAGCGATGCTATATATTGGTTAGGCATGCTTAACTAACGTGCCTTACCAACGAAATGATTAGTACGGCATGGGTTTTACGAATTTCAAACCTGCCGTACTAACCTATAGGATCGTAAAAACGATGTCTCATCCTACTAATATTGGTTAGTTGGACAGGCTCAACTAACTAATATTGGTTAGTTGGACAGGCTCAACAAAGATTAGAACTCGTTTGACTGGCGGAACGAATCAGTTGTACAAATGTGATGTACGATGGTTGTGAAGGTGGAAAAGTATGCATACAGGTAATATTTCAAGTTATTTCTCTCAAAATGAGCACTAGATATTGTGTTGATGGTGTAAGCTTCTTTTCTGTATGATCAGAAATGCTGTGCACATGTACATTGTGGTCGTAGAGACTAAAAGTCATAACTGCGTCACATCGCATGTAAGCTTATACATGTAGCTTTAAGCTTACATGCGATGTGACACAGCATCGTGACTTTTAGTCTTTACGACCACAATGTACATGTGGCACAGCATTTCTGATCATACAGAAAAGAAGCTTACACCATCAATACAATATCTAGTGCTCATTTTGAAAGAAATACCTTGAAATATTACCTGTTAGCATAGTTTTTCACCTTCAAGTTTGTCGCTGCACAACCGCTACTCGGTCAGTCGTCTGCAAGCGTGGTCGAGTGCAGAACACATGATCGAAACAGCGGGAATGTTTAAAACATCGTAAAACCACCAGAGCTTTGTAAAACCAAATGGTACAACGAGTTCGTAAATGCTGCGATGACAGGGTTTACGAATTATCGATGCTGTACTAAATGTTGCATTGTCGTAGAACTTCCAAATCCAATTGGTAGGACCCACTCAACAACTATTATTCCTTCATTTACGAGTCTTGCATACGTCCGCTTAGTTACATATATCGTAAGACATCGTAAAAATTGGTAGAATGCGCTCAAGCAGTTTATTTTACTAATTTAAATTAGTAGAACACAACGAAAAACAAGCTTTTGTTTTCAGTGTGCTCAAACCTGAAGGTCTCCAAACCTGCATTAAAACTTTTGAAGATCAATTAATAATAAGCGTTATCACAATATTTTTTAATAAATATCTATAAACAGTGAAAATATAAACAGAACTCTTTCAGACCCTACCATGCTGATATGTGTGGTTCCCTAGAAGTCAATGGACTGAGGGCTGAGGAAGAGGCAGCTGCTCTCCATACGCGTCCTACAACCGGGTCATCATGGTCAGTGGACATCTAGGACGCAGAAAGATGTACAAGTATTTTAATAGTCCTTTTTTTGCGGTCACCGATTCTGATCTTGACATCAAATCAACATATCTGAAGGCAGGTGGAACAAGATGAAAGACAAACAAGTAATTGTCTTAAAAGGCAGGTGTACGCGTGCCATTACCATGTCCATAATTATAGACTGGTCATTTCGGCTAATTTATTCTAATGACCATTTACATGATCTAGGCTGACCACTAGATCAGTTTGTTTTGTGCTATTTTCTGCCAGAAGGCACGAACGACTCCCAACCATGCAAACTCTTCTAGAACCCAAGACTTCATCAATGATCAATCCAACGCGCCTGTAGCTATTTGCAGCAAAAACTCCCCATACTCGTGCCTCAAAACTTGATTTCCAGATTTATCCCATACAGCAATCCCAGATGTCAGTGACCATGGTGACCAGATTTGAAAAACTACGTCCTCTGATGTCTTACAACCCCTTTACATCGATTTAAGTACTCCAAATCCAAAACAGAACAATTAGTATTGGTGTAGGGACTTTTTAAAAATCTGTAGCCCCGAGGTGATGTTGTGACCCGCGCTTTCTTATACTAGAACTTGATCATGAAAGAGGTTTAACAATATATTGAACAATAGCTGTCAACATATTGCCAATTTGTCGGGTTTATGACCCAAGTTTATAACGTGCTGAATGAAAGAAATAATGCTGTACAGCTGAGGTACATAATGAATTCAACTTTACTCTCATGATAGAAACGTTTCTGACGCAAATCAGGGTGCCTTTTCCTCTGCAAAACAATGTTGCGGTTTACAAATGAGCTAGTGTATTCGTGGTAATTATAAGCTTCTTTGGACAAAAGATGGATTAATTTAACATGTGCATAGTGTGCAAATTACCCGGGCAAATTGTAACCCTAAATAAGATACTTGGACTTGCAACACTTGATAATCCCGAAATGGCACAACTTCTCATACGAATACACTTTGTCACCGATTATGTCCATGTGTAACTCATCAGCTAAAACTATTTTCATTTAAACTAAGTTTAAAGTTGTGAAGAAATTATTCCTGGCATTTCAGCCAAACCATACCGGCTGGACATTCCAACTGGACGTAATTAGTAGATATCGCCAAGTGATGGTCACGCCCCATTTACAAAACTTGTGTTTGATATCTGTTATTATCTTGATGTCCAGGTGTTGGAGATGAACCATCGCTAACCCAGACCTCGGGATTCTTCCGCCTCCACATCGGTTACTCCCGGTCATTGATGACCAGAGAAGCTCAAAGTATCGGCGGCAAGACTGCAAAGGCCCTTCCCCCGCCGAAAGTCCAGTTAAGACAAAGGCACGACTGGTGCGTGAACATACGGGAATCTAATAAACACACGGAGGACCAGTATAATTATAAAATACCCCGTTACTTAAATTTTTTATTTGTTGCAATGAGCGGTTGCTTTGTTAAAAAAATTGGGAAGCTAATTACTTTGGTTGCATTATGTTTTCAACCCGCCAGAAGTCGGAACACTTATGTCATACAAAGTGAACCGTTCTGACACCCCTAGGGACACCAGTATAGCAATTCATGTAAAAAACCGTACAGCAATTCATGTAAAAAACCGCACGTCTCCAATAATATCTATGGTAATTGTGTAATTGATTCACAATCGAATATAATTTAATCTGAGACAAATCCAGTTGCTTTATTTACAAATTTTCACTTTGTCTTCCAATTACTGCACTGCAAGAAATATTTTACTCAAATTGACAAAGGTCACAACTCAACAGCTGAGTAAAACATTACTCAAGTGCTCATATAGGTCACAAATGAGTAAAAAATTACTCAACATTTAGCTCATATTGAGTAATTTTTTACTCATTTGTTGAGTTGTGACCTATATGAGCTCAATGTTGAGTAATTTTTTACTCAACTGTTGAGTTGTGACCTTTTTACTCAATGTTGAGTAAAATATTTTTTGCGAGTGTGAAGTATCGCTGATTATAGAAAAATACTACTTCTACGAATGAAAAGTATATGCAATCACTTCATTTATCTGCATGCTTGTTGCATTTTTTCTGTAGAATACGATTGGAACAAGGAATAAATTTGAATGAAATTGAAACTGCAAATTTCTTAGCTTTATTGGGTGCATCCTCTAGAAGTCACAAAACCATGATGTTTGAGATTGCAGACCACTATACAGGTTAAAACAAAGTGTAAAATTTGCATGTACGTACACTAAAAATACCTTCACATACCATGTGACAATGGACATATTTAAATAGTAAACTTGATAAGAGCACTAGGGATCCATGCAGACGTCCCAGGTTCAAATCCCCTATAGACTGAATTTTGAGTCATTCCTTGCAGCATGAGGAACATAATAGCCTATTATTTGAGATCATCCTATGTAAATTGTGTGCCGTATAGACTAACTGATGTTTGATATCTTATCTTATCTTCCTTAATTACAGATGTGAAGTTCGTCCTGGGCCACAATATCTGACCAGACAGTACAAATTCCACCATGACAACAAATTCACCCTTCACCAATTCTACTACACCGATCATAGGTGTACAGAACCAGCCTATACATACAAAGTGAAAGGTGCTCTAGCCTTACAAAGTGACTCCCTCATGCTCAAAGGTGCCAGAGAAGCCAACTATATCTTAGATAAAGTCATCTTGATGGTCTATAAAGACAACTACGCAAAGGCGTTATCTAAACTACTCAATAAAACTTGTCCAGGAGAATATTATCCAGAAGTTCTGCAACTTTTTGAAAAATACACTGTGTTTGATTGGAATAGGGACGACCCTTATGGAGATTGTATAGAAGGGGTTGCCTTTACAATGCACGAGTTGCAATTGATGAGAGAAGAATTTCATACGGAATTTGATGACAAGAAATCGGAATTTGTATCATGGCATGAGTTATTTTTAGGAGATGTTCACACTGATAACTCTTTGAGGACTACGCATAGACCAAAGACGTATCAGACACCTTTGAGGAAATATCAGGTAGGTTTTCTATAAAATATTTTATCTTCTGACATAAGAGCTCATAAGGTGCCTTAAAGAGGAAGCCCTGCCAGAGCAGTTCTTCGGGGGGTAACCAAACCTGCCTGGTGATCAAATTAATCAGTGACAAGGTTATCTCTGAATTTGATGTTAATTGGAGCTAATTGATGCAATAACATTAACATCATTTAGCACTGTCACATTCAGAGTTACCCTTGTCACTGATTAATATGATAACCAGGCAGGTTTGGTTTATCCCAGAAAAACTGCTCTGGTGGGGCTTCCTCTTCAACATCAGACCTAGAGGGTATAAGCTGTCTCACTCCCCCATCTGATGGTAACTCATCCTTGTAATGCGGTTCCTCCTCACTGCAAAGTTTAGAGATACAACCCTGATATGGATTCAGATATACAACCCTATAAAATGTTTGTATGCATGCATATTAAAGCTGCGTTTCCTTCTTGAAAGATTTTTGGATTTTCAACTTTTCCTTAAAACATGTCACTCACTATTGAAAAGCTGACCTTTTACATTGTAAATCCAATTTACATAATATCATTGGATCTGATGGATGGACAATGGTCACATTCAAACATTTGAAAATGGGCCACATTCCGGAGCCACATTCAAGATTGTGCAAAAATGGGCTATTCCAGTTGAAATCCATACACCCCTAAGGAAGACACAAAGGAAGACATGACCTTAATTTCCCACACAGGGAGTATAGATTTCAAATGGAATAAACCCATTGAGGTACTTCCATTTGAAATTCACACTCTGTGTGGAAGATTAAGGTCATGTCTTCCATTAGGGGTGTATGGATTTCAACTGGAATAGCCCAACAATCAATTTGCCTTAGTTCTACAAATTGATTGCTTATACATGTATTACAGAGCTATAGTAAAGATAACATGAAACATTAGTTATACATCAGACATCCAATGGGATGTTTTATTAAAACTACAAGCACAATGTAGGGCTAAATCACTCAACTTTCCAATTGCGATGCCACAGCTAGGGTAATTGAATTTCAATGTATACAAATCTCCGCTTTGATACATTCCCATATACTGAACAAACATTACAAGCACATAGCTATGTATGTTTAAAATGCATGAAACATATATCTGTTTCAAGCACTGATTACCAATACTGTATTCGACCTAATTAGGCCATCTTCCTAATAAGTGCCCTTCATTATAGCATTTTTCAGGTGTTTAAACTGTTTAAGAGCCCCTTTTCAATGCCTATGCAACTAAATGCCATCAAGTGGCTGGATGAAACTACATTCTAAACCTTCCAATTCATGATGATGATTACTTTATTTTGAATGTTTATGTGTGGAAATTTTCATTTGTAGCTTTTATTCCTGGTTCTTATTTCATAATTTCAGTAGCTTCCCCCAAACATGGCTAACTTAAGTGCCTGTGGCGCTAATTAGGTTGAATACTATAACCATTGACATTTGCTAGTATGTACGAGCTGCAACAGTTTTCTATCTGCTTTCATTTTCTTCAATTTCTAAGCTTTCCTTCTTTATTTTACCATCTCTATGCAGAGAAATGAATCAAGACACTCTGTACCATACATTCATTTTGTAGACTTTCTTATCCATTCTCTATTGATGTTTTAATTCTTTTTTTCCTTAAACTTGCAAAAGACAACATGAACAAAAAATGGCTTGTCAAAATTGTGGTAAAAGCAATTTTTAAAATCCTGGTTGTTAAAAAAAGTTGTATACCAAATGTTGGTATTTGATACATTTGAAGATACTCTAAATTCACAAGCAAAAATAGTCTCATACTGACTTACTGAGGAGTATAGAAAAGTCATATTAGCAAATCTTTGAACAAATTTGTAAGCCTCAATGTACTAGTTCATGTACTACAAATTGAAAAAAGATTATATGTATTTGGTTTAATATGGGAGGAAAATCTGTTCAAAAACTGTAGTTGCCTGAATTTGCATGCAAGTTTGATTATGCTGAATAATATACACAGAGCAAAACCAGCAGTAGTAGCATGATATTGATTCTCATGAAGAATTGATCTGTTTATGGCTTTGAATACAGGACGTGATGTTTGGTGAAATTCATTCCCATATTACCAGTCAGAAGATCTTGCAGGATCTCTCCCCTGAGGCTAATCACCAGAGGGTATATCAATATGGCTGCCATGTAGAAATGTCAAACACTATGTTGTATATTTTTATTGAGGGGAAAACTGAAATGTCACAGAGGTGTTGTAAGAGTGCTCTTCTTTCACGCCGATGATCATCATAGTTTGCTGCTTATATGTACAACTCAGTTTGCTGTCTTAATATTACTACATGTAATCAAACACTCCCATAGAATATACAATAAACATGTGTTTTGAAAAACAAACACCAAAAACAACAACAACAACAACAATGAAAACCACCTTTTGATTTAATGATGGGTAGAATAGGATATTATGGTAATAATTAATTACAAGAGTAGTTGTACTGAATACACTTTGTGCTCTATTAAACAATGTCTATGTAATAACCTATCAACACCAAAGATCTCTAAAAAGTTAAAGAGCATATTTTATACATTATTATACATCTGCTGACATAGGGCCTATTCTTCGTAGAGTGACAATAAAAATGACAAATAAAATGCAAATATACTATTTTCTTAATAAAAACCCTTCCTAAGTTAATGAGTACAACACAAAATACTTTCTTTACCATATATGGGCATTTTTGCAACTAAAGAGAAAGAAAATGTCGAAGTATCTGAACTTCCATATGGAGGAGTGCGAGACTGATTCTTGTTTGTCATCAATAGCTTATGGACATCTAGCCACAAACCCAGAGGGTTGGAATTTACCAAACAATCATCTTTGAACTTTGCCAGTCAAAATATGGGTAGGCCTACACAGTTTCAACATTCAACAAAACTGGGATTAAATTAACAACATATTAAAGGAGTATTTTGTGATTCTAGCATCCTCTTTTCATGACAATTTTCAGTAGATATCGATAAAAAAACAAACTTATTCCCAAAAGTTCAGTTGATTTCAACTGAAATTAAAATTCAGCTGTTGATTCCATTCTGTGTGATGCTTGCCACCCCGCCCTGCTGATATTTAAGATTTTTGTTGACATTTGTTTTTTCAAAATCCCCCCACAGATCCTGGAAAGAAATTCCAGGATATGTGACTGTTCTAACAAGTTTGAACCTTTGTCAAATTAAAGACACTGGACCAAAATTCTCACCCCGCTCTCAATGAAACTCACTCTTGCAAGGTAGGGTTGTCATGCAATGGGAAAGTCATTGAACTATGTGACATTATGATAATGTCCACCAGGTACGGTGTGGTATCATGGAAACTTTCTTAAAGTTGTAAGTTCATTGGACTCTGCAGGTAAAGCAGTAATTATTATATGGAACAAATTAGCTACAGCTCATTGCAAAGAAATAACTTATAATACATGGTGTTTCCTTTACAATTTGGATTGGACCACTTGGACACATTATACGGGCAATGACCTTACTGTAGTACTACCTTTACTTGAATAAAGAATGGTAAAATGAAGCTTAATATTTTGCAGAACATTACCTGTCACTTTGATCGATTTGGTTCTTCAATTCGCATAGGCGTAGATCCTGGGGGGATGGGGGGGGGGGAATAACAATATTTTCCCAGGGTCCATCCCCCCATGTTGAGGCATCCTCCCCCACATGTTGTATGTGGGTTTCTGACCAAAGTAACCTCATATTTAGCCCCAAAAGTGCCAATTTTTATTCCACTTTTGCACCAGATTTCACCAGTAAGTTTGTACTTATGGCCAATTTTTCACCCACTTTGCACACATTTTGTTCCATAAACTTATTCTGTAAGCAAAAGGTGCTGGATTCACTATATTTCAAGAATTTTTTCCAACCCCATCCCCCCCCCATGTCAAAAAGAAATCTACGCCACTGCCAATTCGCATATGAAACTGATATAGTATGTTTGAATTATTAAAGAAAAAACTCCTACTTAACTTGGAATTTCCAATGATTTTTAAATCATTTTGTAAAATATGAAATCATTGATAAATTACTCTTAGCAGTATTCAACACACAGTCACACATGGAAGCAGATCTAATGGCATGTGTGGTGGTACCAGATTTTTTTTTGGATGCTTCCATGCCTCCTTCACACTGCCATTGAGCAGGTACAGGTTGAACAGAGCAAAGTTGAGAGTAGACCATACAGACTGTAGAAAGAGAGTCTAATGACTGAGCTGGTTCCGTAATGAGTCTTATGTGTTGAGATTGACAGACATCCATTAGTATAACTTGGACTAAGAAATTTGAGAAATTCTGTCCAATGATATCTATATTACAACCTCACATCAATGTGGAATTGTAATTAGACCACACACCATTAACTACCACAGCTGGGGTTTGGTGGACAAATATTAAGGCTGGAATGTTGTGGGCTTGGGTATGGCTTTGTATCTATCCTTCCAGGTTATCTTCAGTAGATAGAAATTATGTTAAATTTGAAATCAGTTTTGCATGCTTCCAAGTTATCTTCAGTAGATAGCAAATTATGTTAACCCTAACACCAGTAAAAACCACAAAATACCACGATGAAAAATTCATAACATGCATGCATCCCAGGGTCTGCGATGACGCAATCACCCGAAGTGTGATATGCTCACCGAATTGCTGGCCGGGCAGCAATAACCCGAGCAGCTACCGGTCCGCGTTCGTTCGCATATGCGAGGGGTCAAAGGTTCAATCCCGGGGTGCCAAGTCAAAATTCTTCTTCTTCTTGAAAAATTCGGATCTTCTCTGACTTCCGATACCAAAAAGCATGGGTCAGTGTTAGGGTTAGAAAAGATGTATTTTTCCAGATTAGAGTGTCCTTTAACCCTAACACCAGTAAAACCACAAAATACCACGATGAAAAATTCATAACATGCATGCATCCCACGGTCTGCGATGACGCAATCACCCGAAGTGTGATATGCTCACCGAATTGCTGGCCAGGCAGCAATAACCCGAGCAGCTACCGGTCCGGGTTCGTTCGCTTGGCATGCGAGGGGTCAAAGGTTCGAATCCCGGGGGTGCCAAGTCAAAAATTCTTCTTCTTCTTGAAAAATTCGGATCTTCTCTGACTTCCGATACCAAAAAGCATGGGTCAGTGTTAGGGTTAAATTTGCAATCAGTTCTGCATTAGATGCTCCCAAGTTATCTTCAGTAGATAGCAAATTATATTCAAATTTGACATCAGTTCTGCATTAAATGTAAAATGGGAATATAACCGATTGGTCGGTTCACATATTTTGGTCCCGGTCTGATTAATATTAAATCTGGAATACTTGGGCCTTATTTTTGGATTTTTAGAGATTGTCACATCTGGATACTCTTCATTTGAATTCAAAATGGGTTTTCCTTGTTGAATGTGGTGAAAACATACTTTGGTTTATAGTACTCAACATAATGGTTTTGTAATTTTATAGGTTAACTTCATACTTGTTTATTCACTAGTAATTAACACAATTTTAACAAAAAGTAATTAACACAATCCTTTCTTTCATATTCAAACTTACATACAACAACATGCAACATACAGAATACATATCAATGACCCACTAACATTTATGGGGTGAACTGTTTACATCAGCATTCAAAGTTACTTGTACTTTAACACACATCCTTCTTCCATCTGATGATGTGTAGCATTGATCCACCAAAACCAACAACAGATAACAGTTTATTACACTTTGATAGCTTCTCCATCCTTGCCACAAATCCTTCAATCCTCTACCCATCTTCACAGATGCTGTCTGTTGACAAAGGATTCAATTTATACCCAAACAAACTGGAAAGTAATCAAAAATGGCAAAATATGCTGTTCCATTTAAAATTCACACTCCCCCTGTGGAAGATTTTGGAAGTATCTTCCACAGGGGGAGTATGAATTTCAAATGGAATGAACTCATTAGGCAGCTCCATTTGGATTTCATACACCCTCTGAGAAAGATTCAACCTGAATCTTCCACTGAGGGAGGGTGAGTTTCAAATGGAGCTGCTAATGTGTTCATTCCATTTGAAATTCATACTCCCCCTGTGGAAGATATTTCCAAAATCTTCACGGGGGAGTGTGGATTTCAAATGGAGTAGCTCAATGCACCTAGATATAAAGATTATGATCTTTATAACATTATAAAATATTTCAGTGTTAAGTGAATTTAACACAACCAATTTGTTTGAAAGCTTTATATATGATTAAATATAGTGCTTAATTTAATTTCTTTAAAAAAAGATTACATCTATGTACGAATTAACAGAAAAGGTGACAGAATCACAGACGTATTTAAGTATAGATGTGACTG
The DNA here is from genome assembly GCF_039555335.1 of Amphiura filiformis. NCBI lineage: Eukaryota > Metazoa > Echinodermata > Ophiuroidea > Amphilepidida > Amphiuridae > Amphiura > Amphiura filiformis. The sequence continues at coordinate 55,340,450 of NC_092643.1, forward strand.
GATCTATGATGAAAGAAAGCACCTATCATCTCTTGAGCCCTGCAGATGGTTATAAGAGTTTGTCTGCAACAACTCATCTTGCATTTCTTAGGCTCATAACAAGCACTAATTTAAGAACCACTGGACCAATACTAGGCTTGTTAGTACTCATTGAAAAAGAAATTTGTTCATAGATTCTGAATTTATCTATGCAAATATCAAATATTGATATTTTTGTAACAATTGGGTGATTTTTGGTCCCTTTCGTTTGCTCCCCACATCAGCAAAAAGGGGCAAAGAAACATCTCATGTTTCTTGTTTCCCCACATCTCTGTCATAACACTCATCACTTTTAACCGGCTAACAATTTCAAAACTTTTGATATCTAACATGCTAGACAAACATCTCAAAGAGCATTGTTGTGTCTTTTAACATTTTAGCACATGGAGAAGATTGAAGATTTTATAAGCATAACAAAATCTTCTTAATCTTTAATATCATAGCTAAAGCATGTGTTTGTTGTTTTAGGAGAGAGTATTTTGTTGTGCTGGTTCAAGAAAGTCATATGGTCATTTTGTAAGAGAAGCATTTTTGTGTTTCAATTTTTTACTTATTTTTAAAATGTTAAAAATTTATATTTAAATTATGTTTAAAAAATGTTTAATTTTTTTAAAAATTTAGATTTAAAATTAAATTTGAATTAAATTTTTAATGTTCGAGTAAATACTAATTGTTAAGACTTGTAAAATAGCATTAAATATGTGTACAAAAAATTACATGTGTATTTACCTATATTTTCATAAATCTACCAAAAACTCACTTTCCACAAAAATGGTATTTAACCGAAGTTATTGCACTCACTGATGATGTGGAATCAGCCATTTTACATTTCATTAATGTCAAGTTATACACAGGAGATAATGAGGCAAAAACATGTAGAGCTACAAATATTTGAATTCAACAGGATGTCCTGGTTTTGCTAGTATAACAATAGCAATTTGCTACACAGCTTTTGCAGATGTCTATACAAGTTCGTTCAGACAAAACCCCTTTAGGCTATTGAATTTGCTGATGTCCATACAAGTTCAGACAAAACCCTTCTGGTTATCATGGTTATTGGCTTTTAATTGCTGGTTCTGGTAAAATTATTTCAATATCAAAAACAGGCAAAATGTTATTTCTGTTGTTTCCATAAATTTCTGCATTAATAGTAATTTGTACCAAATGAGGTCAGATCATTGTTCAACTATTGTTAAACAAGTTTTTGAGAATTTTACATATGTATTCCTAATTAAGATTAGCATATTATGATCATAGTACAACATGTGTTTCATCACTGTCATCCTCATCCTGCTATATAAAAATCACTTTCCCTTCAAAACATCAAAAATTTCTAAAATGCAGTACTCCCAATTTTGTGTTACACTTTATGTAATCCATAATTTCCATTGTTTTCAGATTTATATTTCAGTAGCATGAAACAATAATTATTATGAATTGACACTTAGCAACTAAGTGTCAAAAGAAAGGCTCTAAAGCTGAAATATCTAGCAGAAATAAAATGCCATTTTCCCACCATTATAAACTTAGAAATAATATTGACAATATATATTGCACCTGTGTCAGTAACTAGTCAGATAAATCCAATGAGGTAAAACATCATCATTATGGCAAAGTTCATGAACTACCATTCATTACTGTAATCTTGGCATTGGACCTCTGGTTTAGAGGATATATCACAATACCCAAATGACATTAGTTGCACAGATATTATGCAGGTTACTGAACTGTGGTATCTGGGTATTGAGTATAGTTAAACTCATAATATTTTGGCTGGAGATCCCAAAGAATTACGTATAATTTCATCAAAGTATTATCCAACAGATGGGACTAATCTGGTTTTATCTACCAAGCCCAGATACAGCCATGCCAAAGGATAGGTTACGGCCTTCCCATAATACTTTGTGCCTATTAGCCATAGCTTCTCAACTTCAAAATAGTGAATGTTCTCAGTCATCCCATCGTTGAAATCCCTGGGTGAAATCACAAATTTGTTGAATTTAATCTAGTACTGGAATGACCAACACATTGGGTATGTTGCTCAAAGTCTGATGGTTGTATATGCGCAATTGAAACTTAAAGATATAAAGAAAAACATAATAAATTTCTCAAAAAGTGGGATGGCCATGGCCTCCTGGCTGCCCCCCCTCTTAATACGGCCCTGACATAGCAAGTTGCAAAATCAAGTAAGTTCCAGTATTAGATGAAATCCCGGAGGATGAAATTCAACAAACTTGTGTCTTCTCAACTATGCCTCCCTATGTACACACACCCCGACACCCACCCTCACCACACCCACCCACACCGTACCCACCAACCGACTGATGTTTATTAAAGTTATAATTTTAGGATTTCAATAACAAGAAGGTATAGTAAAGGCCAAAACACTGAAATATGACAGTTAATTCTGTAACTTCGCCAATATGTCTGGAAATACACCCCTATCATACCATCAGTGGGACCCTGGGGGGCCACTCATATATGAAAGTTGTAAGCATCCGCGTGAAAGAAAACACAGGATTTAGGGTGGTTTTGAAAAGCAAAACGAGGATCCGCGCGGATCCGCGATTAGGGTCTCAAAACACTCATTTTAGTAAAAGAAGGGGTGTTTTTTAAAGGAGGATCCTCGCTTAGGGTAATTTTATAAAATTACCCAATTAAGGGACATATAGTGGTGACATATTTATCAAATTATTCGGCACAAAAGAGTGGTTTCTGAGCAATTTTACCAACCAGATTTTTAAAATGGAGCCGACTTCAACAGTGCCAATTTTAAGCTTACTGATATCACTGTACCGACACACGCAATGTCTATCCTTGTTTGGGGCAAATTTCTAACCAATTCCTCGATTAGGGTGTTTTTATAATGTCTATTGTTTTAGGGGTAAATTTCAAGACAATTCCTTGCTTAGGGTGTTTTTATTTCAGTTCAATCCTTGTTTAGGGTCAGTTTGACCAATTTTCGACATCCTAGCTTAGGGTCATTTTTGAAAGTCAATTCACGCGGATGCTTACAACTTTTATACATGAGTGATCCCCCCGGGAGTGGGACACAGATCTGGACAACAAGATCAAATCATTAAAGATAGTATTGCAAAGGATTCTGGGAGCACCTCAAAACCTCCTCTTATAGTACATTATAAAGACACAGTTGTCACCAGTTGGTTTTCTCAGGTAGTCCATGCAGATATCATTCATCAGGTTGACATTTTCAGCAAGTAAAACATTTGCACTGCAGTTTCCATGTTGAAGTCATAATGTTGAACCTTGGTGTGAACTTGGGTGTTAAGAGTTACCAGACTTTGTCTTGAGGTGCTGCTGCTGCTGGGATATAATGTGGATTTAAAGAATACAAGATGTTTTAAGCTTCTATGTGAACCATTCATAGTCAACTTTCCTCAGGGAAATCTTGTAAAACAAACTTTAACTGATGTTTGCTTTTATCTCCCCCCCTCACCTTTTTAATGTGTTCCACTATGTTGAGGGGAGCTGAATGGTTAGCTATCTATCCCATCCCATGCATGCAATGATTTGGAAAATAATGAAATCAAGTACAAAGCCATAGGGGGAGCCAAATAAAGAAGTTAAATTTTTTCTGTAAAAGCATTGAAATCAGACCTGTTTTGGAAGGGAAAATTCACAAAAGGACCAAAAACGTTTTTCCCTATGCTACGGTTGCTACCCCTGGTAAAACAGCCAGTGTTGTAGTCGAGACCAGATAGTCCGAGACCGAGACCAAGACCGAGACCGGCTGGTCCGAGACCGAGACCAAGACCGAGACCGGCAGGTCCGAGACCAAGACCGAGACCGAGACCGGGCTTGAAAGTAATATCAATGAACAGTGGTGCCGCAAGCATTAAATTTAGGGGGTTAGGGGAAGTGGTCAGTTGGGAACAAGCATAGGCATATTTATGTTGGTTTTATTGAGACCTTTTGTGCGTGCGAAACGTGCAAAAAAATTAATATCGGTTAATTAGCTGTTAAGGAAGGTGTTTTGATTATACACACGCAAAATGCTGCAATTTTACCCTATATTTGGGCACAAGACACAGATACACAGAGCAAATCCTGCTTTATTTTTTCTTCTATTTTGATTTTTTCAAGCAAGGTACCAAAATTTCTTCACAAAAATTTGGATCCCAAAACAAGAGAAAATAAGGGCAGTTAAAATGATCACTATACAACATAATAATTAATATACCCAAAACATGCACTCATAGAGCTCTATGATGCGCCTTTGATCATCAGGCCTATATGATCCATGGTGCAAATTTTATGCAGCATCATCTGCTATGTATGGAATTTGAAAGAAAAAAAAAGATCTTCGGAAAAAATAAATGTTGCTTTTTAAAAAGATAATAAATTCACTTAAAAATCATTCATATATAATTTTGAAGCCAAACGTGTTGCAGAGCATTTCCCCAAAAGTTGTACAACACTTTAATGACCTAAGGTCTATAATAACCTAAGGTCTATAATGTGGACTTTAGGAAAGATTTCAAAATAACTATATATTTAATATCAGCCATATTGTAAAAATGTTGTTTGTTAAATATTTTCTGCAAATTCTGAACCTGTGAAACCTTATTGTAAAAAAAGAAGAAAATATTTCATAATCTTTCCTAGTGTCTAGAGCAGACATGTTAACAATATCTGGTAACCTTTGTGAGTCCTTTTAATGCTATGAAGAAAAGCAAGAAGGACGTACTTCTGTGTTTTCTAGGATTAACTGTAATGTTGCTCCATTTAGAATGATGTATACGTATATGATTATTTGGGCAAATGCAAAGCAATATAATGGCTTAGAATTGCTGAATATATATTTTAACAGAGCTGCAAATATAATCTAGGATTCTGGAGATCGAGATAGAGTTTGTTTATGAATTTATATGATATTTAATTAATAATTGGGTCTAATTATAACTACTTTAGTAGGTCTTGAGGTAAGGTAAAGGATGAGAATGTTAATTGGATAATTAGTTTTAAATCTTCACTGATTCAATTTATGAAAACTGTTGAGCAGAATTAACTGCTGCCAAGATGACCACAATGGTGCTATTTTACTGGTCTCGAAGCCGGTCTCGGACCGAGACCTTGAGACCAGGAGCGCCAAGACCGAGACCAAGACCGAGACCAGCACGTCCGAGACCGAGACCGAGACCAAGACCAGGCTTAGCTGGTCTCGAGACCGAGGCCGGTCTCGAGACCTACAACACTGAAAACAGCGGTCTTGATTACTGCTTTTTGTCAAAATCAGAAACCTCAGTTCAGTGGTTCAATGCTTTTATACCCAGGCCTCTTTGCTCCTCCCATGCCAAATCCAATCAAACTCCCATACATACCCTGACTCATTCACCTGCCTAATATCCCAACAAAAGGTCACCAAAATGTCAGCAAAAATTGGGCAAAAGTCATCATAATCAAATCCCAAATCCAGCCCTGTTCCTCACTACTTGTTCATGTACATACCCTCAAGCTGATGGTTGTGAACTCCTTTCATTCAGCTCAGTCAACTTTCTTGCTGCTCCACTTCCAATTATTTTGACATATTTTCTGGATTGCTATTTGGGTTCATTTTCCCATCCATGCATGCATGAATGTGAACAAATCATGTTGTTAATCTGCAAGAAAATATGTTAAGAAATGGAACAAATTGAAACAAGGGATTTGATTAATTTCAATAGGTGTAATTATTGTATGATTCAATGGTCCAGCAAACAGAACCAGCAAACCAGAGGTCACCGGTTCGAACCATGCTTCAGCCAATTTCTCTTTGCTCTCCCTTCTTCATTGAATATGAATCAGTATCAAAAATGAAATAGGCCTTGAGTTTTTATTAGGGGAAAAGTATTAGTAGGGGAAAGATCTCTTACAGCCCCCTCCCCTCCCCCACTGCCAAAGCTGCTCTGAGCCACTGAATTCCACTCCCCTCCTCTTATGGGTAAGCTCCATTCAGGTCTCTATGACTGCTATATTGAGGGCTTGAATTTGAAAACAAGGTTCCCATACTCCCCCCTACTCACTTATATTTAGGGACCGTTCACAAACACTTGTAAGGGGGGCCTGATGCAAAAAAATTTTATCGCAAAAAATTTTCGGGGCCCCCCTTTACAGACCTCAAAAATTTCAGGGCCCCCCTTTTTGACATGAAAATTATCGGTCAACCCCATAGAAAAGCATATAAACTCAATTTTCACACAAAAATTTGTGGCCATTTTTTTCAGGCCCCCCCCTTAGGAGGGTCAACAATTTTCAGGCCCCCCCTTTTTGCATCAGGCCCCCCTTACAAGTGTTTGTGAACGGTCCCTGTGTCAAATTTACTGTAGACACTTCTGTTTTTTGGCATTAGAAATTGATAAAGATTCCAAACATACAGCTGGTCCCACGCTAATATTATAAGAACATGAATGTGAGAACATTGATGTGGGGGTGGGTGGGGGCATGACCTGTTGTCTTTTGAAATTCCATTGCTGAGTACCATGATGAAAACTCATCTGTGCCTACTACTAAAGTATTCCCATTTCCCAACATGATGGATAACATCTTGAATTTTGGGAATGGTTGTCCCAATTTTGATAGTTCTTGCATATTTATGATGTTTTTGAATACATCTTATACCATGGTTACATCCTATTATTACAACAGATTGTTTTTAAATAAAGTATTAAGTGCATATGAATGAATGAATGAATGAATGAATGAATGAATGAATGAATGAATGAATGAATGAATGAATGAATGAATGAATGAATTGAATTAATGAATGAATATAGAACTAGCTCAGCACAATGCTGAGATTGTGCCGCAAAGCACTTGGCGTGTGACGACCGATGGAGTTGGAGTGTTTCATAAATGGTATCAGACTGAGCAGCGGAGGTATTGCAAAATGAATGAAAAAATGAAAGAATGAACAAACGAATGAGTGAATGAATGGATGAATGAAAAAATAAATCAATTAATTATTGCAATGTATGAATGAAAAGAATGAGCGATGAAGGAAGGAAGAAATAAGTATATAAATGCATAACAAATCATTTTTATTTACTTTTAATTAAAAAACCCTGAATCAGTGTTGGAAATTGTGCATTTTCATGAGCCCCTTCTGAATATGAGCACCTGAGCACAATAGTTAGATTTTTGGTGGGAAATTGGTGACATAAAGACTTCATTTTAAACAATACCAATCAAACTTTCAATAAACTAGGTCTATCATGTCCATAAAGTTCAACAACATATAACTCCACTGGCCCGTGAATAAAATCCACAAATTGGATTTCTCTTAATTGTTTTCAATGTTGATTTTGCCTACTCACAGCTATTACATGCTTTCTGCTGAGAAAATATACTTCTATTGAAATCCAATCAAATATGGAACAAAAGATGTGAAAATAATGCCCCAAGATGCTGGTGGTTAGTCAAATAGTTAAGGGCCATTATCAGTGATGTATGCCGTAGACCTGTATCTGTCATGGGTGAAATCGCAAGAGATAGCCCAGGGGGTGCTCTGCGTGAGTATTAAATCGGGAGATGCCTCCAAGAGTCAAAGACTGGGACTCTCTGTCAAAATTCTGTTGTTGCCATAATAATTATGAACTGGATAATGTGTAATTTCTAAAAACAACAAATTTTCATGATTTTAGTCAAATTTAGACAATACAGACAATTTAGACAATAAAACAGAAGAAGTTCACTTTTTTGGGGGGAAGGACAGTTTTCAAAAGCTATTTTAGCAACAAAAGAGTCACCATCATAATTATGCTTGATCATGTCACATATCGTCTGTCTGTATGTTAACCGTGGGGATGGTGTTTGCACTGACCCATGTTATTGTAATAAAGCATACATGCAAAAATAGAACAGAACCTCTCTTTATCTTTTTCACCGATATCCAGGTTCTCACAACCCATGCATGACATCCTTCAGTTGGTCCACTTTTCATCTATCTTTTTACCATATTTATGGCAGTGCTAACATACAAACTACCATGTTGAAACATACTTAAAAGATACTCTTTCATGTTTCATGTTCCACCATGGGAAATATCCCCACAAAATAAGTAAATAAATCACACAGAGTTCACCTCAGGTCTTTTCCTCCATTTCCTGAAAATCACTTGGAGTAAAGTGGAACATAACCAAAGAGGCAGTGGGTATACCCTTAAGATTAGTAGCAAACAAAAGCCCACCCAAACACACTCCTTATTCTAACACAACAACATGCAATTTGTTGGCTTTTAATTCTTGATGGGGTCATCATTGAACAAGTTGCCTGCAGACATAATTGTTACATGGGGTACTGTGTAATAAACTTGAGTTCAACAGCAGTCACACTTTGCACAGATCCTAACCAGGCGAGAGAGACAGAAGCCTTTCGGCAACATTTTTTCTTGAATGGTGTGCGCTGGCATCCTCTGTTAACTTATGGTCTGGGAAGCGGATTGATGCAAATTGGGCTATTCCATTTAAAATTCACACTACCCCTGTGGAAGATTTAGCTTAAATCCCACAGAGGGAGTATGAGTTTTGAATAGAATAGACAGTTGGGTAACTTCCATTTGAAATACTCACTCCAATGTGGAAGATATAGGTAAAGCCATAATAGAAGCCTGGGAATAGAAGGGGGGTATGGGTTTCAAAATGTGGAAGATATTTCCAAACTCTTCCTCAGGGGTAGTGTAGATTTCAACTGGAATAGCCCAGTGAGAGAGTTTCAAGTTTTACCAAACCAGATAAATTGTGTTCACACACATTGATAACGAAATTTTGGGGAGGGGGACAATGTCCACTTTAAAACTTTCTAACCTCTCCTTAGACCCTTCCTCACCACTAACAATTTCCACATACATCTTCATTGTTGTAACTCAATTCTTGCTAAGGACTCACCATTTAGCACCTCACCATTTTACCCATCTTTACTGCACATGACAATGAAATGAAGCTGTCCACTGACATTCGTTGAGCATCAAAGGGCACTTGGGTTAAGTATAGCCTAAGTGTTATCTCAGTCAGTCATCATAACAGTTTACATGATGCAGATGGGATGGGGGTTTGACAATAGATTGATAAAGACTGTTCTTCGTGTAACTGTACATAATCTAAAGCACTTAACTAGTAAATTGAAGGTTATGGATTCACATTAGAGGAAGTCAATCATTATTTCTTTCCCACCCCCCATGTCAGAGCAATCATGTATTATGTTTTTACCATTTTTGACCCTGATGTGGCAGTAACATCAGTGCGTATTTCACTGGGCGCAGGTTCAAATAGCTAGTGTTCACTCAAATCGCTGGCGTACATACACCCCCACACACGTTTTATGATGCTGCATATATGTGCGCGCCAAACAGCTGCCTCAACGTGTTCATGTCACTGCCACATCAGGTGAAAAATGGTAGTCAAATTATATTAAGTTGGAATATCAGGCTGAGACATGTTGTAAAAAACAATACCTGAATTTAGATTTATGTAGAGTGACATTGAACATTTCTATGTATTTTGAAGAAGTCTTAAAACATTCATTTATTGTTTTCCTTTTTTAAAATTCACTTAGGTATCTCTGCTATTAGTAGACTGGAATTAGATACCATTAAAATATTCTACAATACATCTCTGACAAAAGTATAACTTAAATTACTTGAATGATTATAAACATTAAAACTGTGAATGTAAACTATTCGAGTACCGGTATTTTAGGACTTTTGTACTATCAATAAAAAACAAAAAACTCACAAATTTAATGATTTTTGATCCCCCTGAAATTCACTTTTCCCAAAAACATTTCCTGGTGCTGTCATTGTAGGCCTTTATACTGCTCAGTTCTGCAGCAGTAGCTAGAATATAGCAGTGAATGTAATGACACTGGATGACAGGCAACCAATCCACAACCATTTCACTATGAGACACACTATAAGGGAGAGCTAAATTGAGTTTCAAGCAATCCATTTTCAAGCTTGAATTGAAACAGTATTGGAGGAAAATTGCTCAACAAAATTACAATTTTCCAGCTGGTTTAGCAGAGCATTGCTGCATCATAAGTATAACATGAAGACCAGCACTTAAATATTGGAGAAAGAGGCTGAAGACATTTCCTGCATGAGCTTACATGCATTATACTCAACAACATAAAATGTGAGCATTGCAATGGCATACAACAAGTTCCGCAACATGAATGTGATGAATGCGTACTAGAAATCCTTTATGAGGTTGAAGATATCCTACAGACATAATGCTATGTAACATTCAACATAATTTTTTTATATGGACACAATGTAATTTGTAAATAATCATTTTGTATCAACATTTTCACCATTAATTTTTTTTTTCGCATTCTACAATAAAGTCACATAATTTATGATTTTGGTCAAATTTACAATAATTGTTATTCTTTACAAAATATCATGAAATAAAATTAGTAGCAACTGTCAGAGATGTTACATTTTTCTTACATCCAAAATGAAGTTGAAAAAATTTGGCTATCTTGGCTGCCTCCAGGGCTGTAATCAGGATTTTTTGGGCGGGCTGATTTTGAAAAAGTGTACCTTTTTTCAAAATTTTTGGACGGGGGGCAGATTTTTAAAAAGTGGACATTTTTTTCAAAATTTGGACCTTTTTTGGACTAGGGGGCAGATTTTGAAAAAGTTTACCCTATTTCAAAATTTACCCTATTTTTTTCGCTCACAAATGGGACTTGGAGGGCATCCCCCAGCCTCCGGTTACGGGCCCGGCTGCCTCAATGTGCAGCTCTATCGGGATTTAATGTTGTATTTATGACATTAATTCATTAATTATGACTTTGACATTACACAGTTTTCTTTTCTCTTTGTTAAAATAATAATTGAGGTCTAGTGTTCTTATTGTTTCTATTTCAAATAGTGCTTCAAACTGAATAACACAACATTGTAAACTTGTATTACACAATAAGCGAAAAAAAGAACCCCTGATGATTGAATTTATTGCTATGTATGTGTCATTTATATAGTGTGGCAATGAAGAGTCAGATGATCTGCCTCTGCATATGTTTCATGTTCCAATCTCACCTGTATTTGGCTAAATATAGCAACAATGACTTTTTCATCAAACCGCATGCAGTGAGTTTCCCCTCACACATGCTCAAAACCTGCTCAAAATAAGTTAATGCACTACATGCTAGCTATAAGCTTCAACATAAAAGTTCCAAGTTTTGAGATATTTTCTTAAAATATCATGAGCTATCTCAAGAACCACTGAACCAATACCAGGCTTGTTGGTACTCATTTTAATGCATTTTCCATACTGGTTCTAAATATGGTTATGAAAATTTACAATTCTGAAATTTTTAATTTGATTTTTTTCTTTAAATATGTCGTCTGCACACAACACCCCCATGGAAAGTGTTAAAGGAAAACTTCACACTATGCATTGGCAATTAAAATTTCATTCTGGTATAATATAACATCATTGAATTCAATTTTTAAACATCCTTAATATAGACACAGACCCTGGAAAGGGTCATAGAGCAAAACATTTTCATGGTATGAAATATTTACAATTTGAACATATTGGGTGGAGTTTTTCCTTCTTTTTTCAAGAATGTGCAAACACTAGTATTTAACATGTAAATTGGAATTTAGAAATTTAACATCCATTTGAAACTGAGAATTCTTGCCAGTTGCAAAAATGGCATGCACACAAATATTTTTATAGTACTTCAAATCGACTGACTTTAAGTTACCGAGACTTTAGAGCCTGATACGCATAAACTCCCTATACAAAACATGATTGAAACTGGCAAGCATCCTCAGAATTGACAGTGTAAATAAGCACTACACATGTCTAATTCCCATCACATGAATTTTATACATGTAAATTCAATGGAACCTTTCCCGTTATGTCCTCATCAGTGTTATGATGTAAACCACAATTGCATCCTCAATTAAATCACTGCTTTTAATTTGCATAATTGAGATATCAGACAATTAGTAATCCCAAGGATTTTAATTGGGCAAGTCTAATTTGTAATTTGTAAGCATGTAGCTTTGTTTTCATATGCATTAATGTTAACTACATGCATGTACCAGGGCTGAATAAGCTAAGTTTTCCTTATTGGAGTTGTACAAGATCCAGCCAAGCAGCAGTGGTGGTACCAATGGGCCTACCAACATGACCAAGGGATGGAGGATTACCTCAAAACTTGGGCTACCCCAGTTACCCCTATTCTGAACAAAAAATCACTGAAAATCTCATTATTCTGAGCAAAAATGCCAAATATTAAGTTATTTTTATAAAAAAATCCCCCACCCCAATTTCACTTCCTCACCCATTTCCCCTCCCCAATTTCACATGCCCCTCCCTGCGATAACAATATTGGTGCCACTAGTCGCAAGTTTTAGCATATCTGTACTTGCCCGGTAACCTAGTTGTAAATTTTTTAATTTTCAAAAGCCTTTGTTTAATTTAAGCCTTTGATATCAGTTTCATTACCAATCAATGTACAATTGGTGTTGGAAGAATTCTAACACCTCAATAACACTGTAAAATATTTTTCTTACTTTCAACTTTTTGAACTTTGTTGTATAAAGTTGGGTATAATACACCGAGTTACACTTAAGTAAACATATTTGTGAGTTTCTATATATTTCACACCCACTTGAAAGTGGGTAAATCCCATAAAAATTAACGAAGCAAAACAATTGATACTTTCAAGTATTCCGACACACCTCTAATACCCACTATGCAAATTAACAAATCATACGCTCTCATACCTTTCTAGAGGAGGCCTGAAAACTGTTCAGCACCAATTTATTTCTGCACATTTGACTCCAAGTGAGCCATAAAATCACACTTTTTCTCTTTTAATTGAGATGGTTCTTTTTTTATAGTGAGCAGTTCAAGGAAAGAGTTAAATAATGTACTAATTGAGCTAGAAAATTCCTATTTTGCTATTCTAATAGAAATGGTGGATTTCTTCTCACCTTTTTAAAGTACTTAACTTAAAAAGTTAACAATACATAATCATAATGCAAATTCCCAAGAGGCTGTGAGAAAAACAGAGCAGGATACGCTGCCAAGCAGTATTAGAATATTTCTAATTTATGGATGACTATTCTCAATTTTCACATGCAGTGTACATCTTCAATATACAACTGCAATTTTGACTTCATATTTCATAAACTGTAAAAAAACAGTTCTTTCAACAAACTATTTGTTGTTATAACTATTTGTTGTTACTTAAAGGGGCACTTCATGATCCACAGCCTCATCCCCTACTTTCTCAAAAAAAGTTGAGATTTTTATACCACAGGAAAGCTTTGGCTACATGTATGTACAAAAAATGTACTGAAAAATGTCCCAGGATGCTAGGATCACAAAATACTCCTTAATGATGAAACAATACAAAACAAACAAAAACAAAATCCCTCAAACATTGATTTGAAATTGTACTTGGTTGTCTAGGTTGATATATAGACACAAATCCTAGGAAGATATCTTTCCAGGATAAGTAGTATATAGATAAGTAAGAGGTTATCCTTCCCCTTTATAATTAGAGACATCTTTATAGGAGGCTGATCTTTTCTCTATAATAAGTGGCATCATAAGTCAAATTGGCAGACATGGGGTTGTTCACATATCAATATATAAATTTCAGAATGCCCAATATTAGAAATTATGCATGCATTAAAAGAAAAGTTTGAGTTTCATATCTTGTTAATAGCATGCTATCTACTGAAGATAACACCACTGTCTACAGGAAACTCATCTGTACTGTCTGTCTTTTGACATCAATTAAAAACAACACAGTAACAAAGAACAGAGCACACATATATTTCACTGCTCTATATCTAACTAGTGATAGTGAAAACAGAAAATATAGGCATATACCATTATATCTATAAATAATATATTTTAAAGTCTTTGTTATAACATGCACATCAGCATCATCAAAATCTTGTCAAACAGAAAAATCCAATCTGTCTTCATAAAAATTTACTTCAATATGATGGTAACTTAATAGCACAAATACATCTGAAATCCACCACCACCAGCTACCACTCAACATAAATGACAGGCTGAGAAGAAGAAAATCCAATCTGCTGCGGCCAAAGAAAATTACACCCAGACTTGTCTGTTAATAAGGAGAAAGTTCAATCCCACTCCATTAAATCACTATGGACCACAATGGCCTCATCCCAATGGCATAGTTCAATAACCTCAATTAAACAATCATAGTATAAAATTTGACCTCGAGCTGGAGAGTATGAGTTTTTGTACCCAAATTTTCAAAAGTCATTCAATGAATGTTCAAATGTATTGGGGTAAAAGAACTGTGCCCTGATAGATGAGCATGTAGTGGGTCCTAGTGAATTCAAAAGCCACAGATTTAGCACACTAAGATGGTCCATTCAAGCATATCCAAATTTCACCTCAGAAGCCCTGAAGCAACGGCGTAAGTCTAAGGCGGCTAATACCAACTGCTGATGCGTCTACCGACAAACCAATCCAGCACGGCTAGACGCAGCATGAACACACCCAACCATGAAGAAAAGCTATATAAACCTATCACTAAATAATAAGACAATGCCAAAACCATTTCGCTATTGTGAATTAGTCAATTGAATAATTGGATGCACAATGATAAAGACTAGGATTATTTTCTTAAGAACCACCAGCTGGGAAGCACGGTTTTGAATCTGCCGATTTTTGAGCGATTCAAGATTTTTTGGAGTGAACAAAATTGGATTTTGCCACAACTTCTTCATATTTCACTCAAATTTGCTTAAGCATGGATGAATCTGTCGCATTTGTTGTGTTTTTAGTCCCAGGAAACTCTGATTACACAGTCATAAAAGAACATGCCGAGACGGTCGTCATGATCAAAAGATGATGCGCTCCGGGGTGATTTTGACCTAGGTTTGATCATGTTAATGTACACAAAGACATTGAGTATTTTCTTAGAGTAGCTCTAATGAGATCCATGAATGAAGCCTGTGGAGAATGAAGGTCTGAATTAGGAAGGTCCTTGGACACATATCATGATTTAAACTCTTTCATATGAATATCTATCTAATATGTGGTTACGGTTTTTCACAAATCACATTTTTATATCAATGAAGATTACGCTACAACTATTCAAAACAATAGCACTTTGTTTATAAATTGTGAATTATATGCACATAATGTATGGTTACCGTTTTAATAATTTGGTAAGAAAGAAAATCACAATTTACAGTATTCTATTGGATTTACTAGTAGCAACTGGAATATAATTGTCATTAACATTGAAAAGAATTCATAAACTTGATTAATATTCATGAGGCAATTAAGTGAAAGACCTCAAATTACTAGACATTAACTGATCAAGTATCAGCATATCAATAATTAAGATAAATTCTATTATTAATTAACTGTACTTAGTAGGCCCCTACATAAACATTTTTTTCACCTTTTTTCACTTTTGATGTTGTGCAAACTATGTTACACATAGGCAAAAACACTAAAATAATGTTCTTAAACACTACTCAATCTAGAATTTTTCTGCAGTCCAAACTGATCTGGATTGGGCTATTCCACTTAAAATCCACACTACCCCTGTGGAAGATTTAGCTAAAGTCTTCCACAGAGGGCGTATAAGTTTTAAATAAAATAGACAATTGGGTAGTTTCCATTTGAAATACTCACTCCTGCTGTGGAAGATACAGGTAAAGCCATAACACAAGAGGGAGTATGGGTTTCAAAATGATTAAGCCTAACCAATTACATTTGAAAAACATACTCCCTCTGTGGAAGCTATTTCCAAAATCTTCCACAGGGGTAGTGTGGATTTTAAATGGAATAGCCCATTGGTGGAAGCAAGCAAAGTAATCTAAGGAAGCCATCACATCTATAACTCTATCATCCAAGCTCTAGGCATGTTACAGGTGCCTGTCATAGTGTCTCTTACAGCCAAACACAGAATGTTGTCGTCTCAGTAATGCACGCTAATAACACAGAGTTTTTACACTGATTTATCCTTCTTGATTTCTCCTCCTTCAAAAATTTATGTCTGTCAAGATGCTTTTACTGATGTGTTGTAAATTGCAACGCTTATTAGCCTCTTTTATAAATAATTGCAAAAAAAAGCTTGATTGAAACATTTCAGGAAAGTACAAATTGATCAGAATTGATTAGAATTGAAAATTTTCATGCTCAATTATTTAAAAACAAATATCTTTAAGCCATATTATTTATTTGTTTATTTATTTATTTATTTTGCTTCTCATCCCCGCCGTTTAGAGTTTGTCCATATTTTTTTTTTTTAATTTTCCAATTATAACTTTTTACTTACAAGGTCTAGAAATTCATTATGATGATAAAAAGGTTAATAAAGCAACATGAATAACTTTGAAAAAAGTTTTTGTATTATTCTGCTCCTCATAACCTTCAAATAAGAAGGGGACATAACATGATCATTGAAAACTAACATTTTGTTGAAAACAAGTAAGAATCTATTCTTTATGAAATCACACATAGTTGCTTTAATTTCACAATTGCCATCTTTGGTCTGATTAGATCGCATCACGTATCAAGAGAATCTGTGATAAGATCATGAAAATGAGTAAATACGTACGTCTCATCTTACCTTACCTGCATTGGGGTATTCCAGTTGAAACCCATACACCCCCTGTGGAAGACATAACCTTAATCTCCCACACAGGGGGTGTGAATATCAAATGGGCTTACCTGAATGGTTGACTCCATTTGAAATCTATACTCTTTGTGTAGGAGATTAAGGTCATGTCTTCCATGGGGGGGGGGTATTTCAACTGGAACAGCCCATTTCATGTTCAAGTCTGAACCTTTCTTTAATTAATACTGCTTAATGCTGGCAAATATCATGAGGTGAATTCACCCAACTGTCTCATAACACATTCTGGCACGTAGGACTGATACTCAAAGTCATTCCACTGTGGCCTACATTCTGCAGATATTATTGTGTTTTATATAGTCTACATTCTCAACCCTTGATAAATCTTGAAACATTTTACTTTGCAAACAGTTGGTGCCATCTATTTTGTTGTTAGTATTTACAAAATCTACCAAAGGGCGTCTTGGATTTAAATGCAGCAAATAAAAGAAAACAGCATAAAAACTCAAAGGACGGAATGTAGGGTGGTATCATGGTAGCATTTCAAACTTGTTTTCCCATGCATGCCAAGTTGGCTTACTTATGGAATGCATGTGTTACAAAAATCTACCTTTTGGATTGTACAAAAATAATGTAATTTTCAACATACACCATCAGTTTTGCAATTTATGTCTATGTTTGTTTGGTTTGAAAGACTATTGAACTAGGCCTACATTATATCACATAACTCTAAAAATATTTTACCTACGATTTCAACATTTGACCTTAATATTATATAAATCCATCTTTAATTATCTGTGTGCTACCCATACTTTAACATAAAAAGTCCAAGTTTTGAGATATTTTATCAAACTATCCAGAGCTATCCCAAGAACCACTGAACCAGGGTAGCGCTAACTTGCGCCATGGGGTCATGGGCGCATTCTTTTTACTTTTGGCGCACAAAATTACCATTTAGAGGTTGCTAAAGGGTCATTTGAACCCCTTATTTCTATTGTTTTGGATCCATAGTTTCAAAAAATTAGACGTTTTTGACCCCTTGTTTGAAAACCTAGCGCTACCCCTGCACTGAACCAATACTAGGCTTGTTAGTACTCATTTTAATGCATTTTTCATGCTGATTCCAAATATGGTCATGAAAATGTCAATTCTGAAATTTTTGAATTTCAAATTTTGTTTTTGATATATCTTCTGGAGTCAACAACACTGGTGTGGAGAGGGTTAGTAGACCAGGTGACTTTTGAACTGATATATCATGAACATTGCTATCAGATGACATTCATTACAAATATTATGTTTACCGATAAAAAAAATGTCATATCCAAATCATGAATTAAAACAAAAACCAAGATTTTGTTTACATATAACCCACTCACATCAAATAGCAGAATAGAAATCGTGAGTGTTATGAGAGAAATTTTATCTGGTCAATTACTATCTCACAGGGATGCTTGTAAACCACTACACAACTCAAATTGGCTGCATAACATCCTCCTCCTCATCCTCCGCTTTGCTCTTGTACACCATGGAGTGAGTAAATACTAGATGTCATGATTCTAATGACTAGATACCATTTTAGCTGCTCTTTTATAATAAATACGATTGTAGATATTAATGATGAAAGTTTGTCATGATGATGCATAGTGGTGTAGTAATTTTTTTAAATATGTGATGACTACTACTTTGTACTTCAAGCAATAATGTGCAATGTCCATTTTGTTTTCCATAAAATGTTAGTTTTCACTGATCACATTATGTCCCCTTATAATTTTAAGCTAAACTCTGAATTTCTGGTTTTTACACTTTATGTGTATTCAGAGAATCAATATAAAATTTCAACAATATTGAACAAAGTTCACTACCACTACAAACTTAAAATATTATAGATACCTATTTATTTATGTTGAGGCAAATGTGATGAAGTATCTTGCTCAATGACACAGCTTTGCTCTACCAAGGCTCGAACCCACAATCTCTCATTATCCAAGATGTCCACCTGTACTCTTGAAACATCATGTTCCTATTAAGCTTCCTTCCTATTTGGAGCTTTATTGTGATTTGCCTGTCCTTGTCATTGTTTTGGATAGAATTAAATACACAGCCATTTTAAACTTATGGCAGCCATTTATAACACCAGACTTACTCTTGTGAACATTTTGCTGTATAAAAATTGAAATAACATAAGAATTCACTGTATTGAGAGCAAGCGAGTCCCAAGATATGATCAGAATTGTTTTCTAGAATGGCAAACCAATGGACTTCACATGTTTGACCAGGGTCTTTAAGGGCATTGGTCATCTTGACCATATAAATATTTGGATTCCTTTTTGATGGAGGAGAAAGATAGCCAATGGAGAAAAAGTCTCAAATGAAATTGGAAGTCAATTTCTTTCAATTAAGTTTGCCCTTTTCAAAAACTTCAGAAGTCATACTATATTATCCTCTGAGCTCTTGTATGGTCTGTGAGGATTTCAAGCCACAGTCCTGTCATTAGTTTGCTAGCATGGAAAAATTGGAGCTACCTTGAAATTCTCTCGCAGCAACAAAGAAATTGCTGCTAACTGTCCCATGAAAGGTGGAAGCTCTATAGTCCGAAGGTTCTTTATTCCGACGGTTCTTTAGTCCGAAGGTTCTTTAATCCGACGGTTCTTTATTACGAAGGTTCTTTATTCCGATGGTTCTTTATTTCGAAGGTTCTATAGTCCGAATTTTAAAAAAGGTTCCCTAATCCGAATATTAAAAGAGGTTCTTTAATCCGAATTTTAAAAACGGTTCTCTAGTCCGAATATGAAAATAGGCTCTATAGTCCGAATTTTAAAAAGGGTTCTATAGTCCGAATATGAAAATAAGATCTATAGTCCGAATTTAAAAAAGGGTTCTATAGTCCGAAATTGCAAAACGGTTCTATAGTCCGAAACGGATACCGTGTTCTTTAGTCCGAATTGGTAAAAAGGTTCTATAGTCCGAATTTTTATAACATTAACGTATACTACATTTTGAAAACAGAACAAACAAACAAAATGGGAAAGGGAATTAAAAAATATCGAACGAAATCAAGAATGAAACAATGAACAAATGAATTAAAGAACAAACTAAACGACGAACAAAAGAAGAACGATTCGGAAAAAGGTATACAAAAAAAAAAAAAAACAACGAAAGACAGAATGAAAACGAACACAAAAAGGGACAAGCAATCCCAGGGCCAGCCGCCATCACTGCCAATTGCATGCATGTTACCCGCTTTCGCATCCTTGATAAAAGCCAGCCAGGATATTTTACACCCCCTTCAAATCGCAAGATAAAATCATACTATTCTGTAAACAAATTTGTTTTAGACAAAAGCCGCAGCATTTACATGCATCGCAGGATAGCGCTAATAAAACTAGAGCTCAAATACACCGTAGAGTGTTGAGTCTCTTACTAGTATATAATATTATAACGGAATGAATAACAGATAAAAATGATGAAAATACCATCAGAATAAACTAAGATAAACGTCGATGTATGCTACGGAAAATATCCAGAAAAGGCAACCATGTTGAACTTCATCGGATATGTATTTAACAATTGATGATTTGACACTGAAACAAATGATGAAAATAAAATTCGGACTATAGAACCCGTTTACCAATTCGGACTAAAGAACACGGTATCTGTTTGGACTATAGAACCGTTTTGCAATTTCGGACTACAGAAGCTTTTTAAAATTCGGACTATAGAGCCTATTTCCATATTCGGACTATAGAACCCTTTTAAAATTCGGACTATAGAGCCTATTTTCATATTCGGACTAGAGAACAGTTTTTAAAATTCGTATTAAAGGCCCTCTTTTAATATTCGGATCAGGGAACCTTTTATAAAATTCGGACTATAGAACCTTCGAAATAAAGAAGCGTCGGAATAAAGAACCTCTTTTTAATTTTTTTCGGACTAAAGAACCTCTTTTAAAATTCGGACTAGCGAATGCTATGAACACATGTTCGGACTAGCGAACCTTTGGACTAAAGAACCTTCGGATTATAGAAGCGTCGGATTATAGAGCAGTCCCCCATGAAAAACCACTCAGATTGACGAAGTCCTTATTAAACAACACTAGTATCATTTCTTGGCCGATTCCTTCCCTACCTGCCAGAAATGTAGCAAATTTTAACTTTTTCACATCCAATGTTTTTCTTTACAAACATAATCAAGATTTTTGTCAACTCTAATGAGTTCTTTCGGATTATTCCCTTACTGCTAACTGTCCAGGTATATGTAACTTGGGAACTGATTCTGGCTGTGAAGGTTGATTATGGTATGTCCAGGGTCTGTGCTTCTATATGTTGCAAGTGTTCAATGTGTTCAGAGTTCTGGTGGTTTTGGCATAGTGAGCTATAAATTATAAATTAAGTTTTGTCAGTTCAAAGTTTCCTTTAAGCTTAATCTATTGCATCTCTCATGGTAGGCCTTAATGATGTGCAAGCACATATGAATGATTAACCATAATTTGATAGGAAGGTGATACAGTAGTTGTACAAAACAAGATCAAAGTCCAAAATTTTCTGATGAAAATAACTGTGTGATGTGGCAAAAAGTGTGATAAATTACTTTCCTGTTTTAAGTAAACACTACTGAAAGAGCAAAAGGTTTACTTTAATATCATTTTGACATTTTGATTAATATTACTTGGAAAAAAATATTGCAACTGGCAAACAGTGGGAAGTGTGTGACATGGCACACATTCATTTGTAGCCATGTTTTAAAGAAATGTACATAAATCTTAATGTATTTGTTGTGGAATTATTTCTAATTTTCAACTCCTGAGCCATATTTACTTGTCTTCTGCACACTACCTGCCAATCTAACATTGCCTCTGATTGGTCAATTAGGCCTACATGTTATCTTCACTTTAGTCACCAATCAGAATGGAGCTTTGCAAAAAATTCACCCCAATTTTTTTTGCATGGTGAAATTATTCTAACAATGTTGCTGGTTGGGCCAATTGATAATGAAAACTTCTTTTTGGCCAATCAGCAAGTAGTTCTCATGGGGTTCAATCCATAGTTATTCTCATGATGTGAATCTGGATCAAGTGCGGCTCAGATATCTATGTAAATCTGGATCAAGTGCGGCTCAGATATCATGAATATAGATCTATATATAATTATGTACACAAATTGTGTTATTTTGTTCAGACAGTCCAAGTCCATTCACATCTATCTGGAACTGTTTAATGCAAATAATGACTCTGTCTGGAAGCATATTCAAATAAAACTAAATAGGACATGCATACAGTACTTAACTTTACGAAGCAGCTCATGTTATATTTGAAAATTGTTTTTAAAGGAACAATCAGCTATTTGCTATAACAGAATGCTATGTACACTGTACTTTAATAAAAAAAATAGATTTTAGCATTTTGGAACAATCAGTGGTGGATCCAGAAAAAATGTTTTTGAAGGGGGGTGGGCTTATGGGAAAGTTAATTGTGGGGGATGGGGTAAAAATCTACCAATTTTGGGCCAAATTGCCACAAAAAGTGGAAATTTTGGGTTTACATGGGGGGGGCAAGAGTCAACCCCCCAGTTGTGGTGCAACAATTATAAATCTTTCAAATGGCAAGTGGAAGTAAATAAAACACAACATTTGACATGAAAAAGGGATAAATGTTCTCTTATCCTTGTGCAAGTGAATCTTGAATCTGTCAAATTTAGAACCATGTTTTACATACAAATCCAAGGAGATATCCTGAACAAGTTATTTGGGATATTTTAGGAAATAGCATAAGCTGGTTTCCAGGCTGTTGTGATAACATTTTATTTCTTTATGCTCTTTGATCATTTGGTGTAGTTAGGCAGAATATTTTGTACAGAAAATCCCTGATTGGCCCTTTAAATCCACCCTGGAAGACTGCAAAGCCAGGTAGCTTGGTAATCCTATTCAAATCTTCCTCTACTGGCAATGTCAGCCCTGAGAGAACCAAAGATAACATTAACTCTTCCTATACTGGTAAATGTAAGCCCTGAGAGAACCAAACATAACATCTAATCTAAATCACCGGCTCATTATAAGCAGAATTGATGCATCGTTCATCGCAGTGTACAAACATTGAAATGACACCAAATATTGTGTTAATTGGCTCAGCTGGTTCCTGATATTAACAAAAACATCTAGATTTTATTATGGCTAACTATAGAAGAGAACAACGAACATAAAACAACAAAACAAAAAAATCAAGCGTTAATTAATGATGCAGGCAATGGGTGAATTGATGAATTTTTGGACAAAAAATTGTATGATGATTCCTCCATTGAATTTTAATAATTTGCTCAAATAAAGTTGCCTTTCCCCCTGATTCCTAAAGTTCATCCTCGGAGTTCATCAATTTTGTGTTGTCCCTTTTTCAGCATGTTCAGGAAAAACTTCCCCTCCAGCAAAATATTAATCAGTGTCTTCATGCCTTTGGGCATTCTTCTGTGTATGGTTATGGTTTGTCTTTGCTCAATTTACTAGGTGCTGGGAGGGGGGGGATACAAATATTTTCACTTTGCATGATATTTTGTAAGTAGCATTTGTTAGTTAACACAGTTTTCCTGTGTGACAAAAAAAAGGATAAGTCACCACACTGCTAACATGGCTAAAACATCACAAAATGTATTTGAAAGCAATCAATATTGTAATGTGCATTGAAAAAATTATTCACCAAAGCAAATTCTGTCTTTATGAAACGTCAAAAGTTTAATAGTTTTAGAAATGCATTAACACATCACAATGATGGGAACCTTATTATCTGTGCTCTTAATAGGTTAAGTAATTATGTGCAACATGTGCAGTAAACAACATGTGCAGTAAATAATGTACCGTAGTATTGTGTACGTGGATTGCTCTATCGGAAAGCAGTTTCTACCAAATTCTATCCCAAAGATAATAGGAGTATAACAATAGACACAGCTCAGTCGCTTTATGAAGATTTTCAACATAGGGAGGGCTGACAAAACCAAATTTTGTTGAAATTGAGGGAGGTATTTGAAAAATCCGCATCCCGGGCCGTACCCCCACAAAAAAAATTCTGGCTACAGCCTTATACAGACAGGCCTAGTTACAACATGCTATAAAATGGCAAAAGTACCAAATTTGGAACCAGAAATATAACTTGAATAATTCTTTCAAATTCGTCAAAAAAAATAGTTGCTGGCTCCAGTGGCATGCATATCTGGTGCCCATACATGTAGAAGTGATTAAAATTTCCATGCATGCTGGCAATTTTCTATAGTAAATCTATAGCACCAGCTGTGATTTTATATAATTTTAAAACAGTACCATTCATTGTGTTACAATGTTGCCGTCTAATTGAAATTTAATAGTAGCAAACCCACAAGCATGCCACAAACTTGTATGGCAAAGGAAGCATTTATATTCAACCATATGCAATCCTGAGGATTAGGCCAGATTTGAAAACAGATTTTCAAGTTTCCTCAGGATAGGTCATTTGGGGACAAGAGCTATTGGATGTCTCAGGTGTGTGGAGTAGGCAAAAATAGAGAGGATTTAATGTTGAGTAGTGTTAATATGGAGTTTTGTATTGGAGTTACACTTAAAATTCATTGTGATTTTATGTTGTTCATGCAAATGTTCATATTTTGACAAATTAAATCAGTGTGTCTACCATGTCTGCAAGTAATTTCTAGTTAAATATTCACATGTTGACTTGGCAATGAAATAATAATCTCCAAAAATGATGAGGATTCTATTTTAATGAGTTGTGTTATATGGAGTTAAATGTATATTTATTCATAGAGTTGCGTGTTTGAAAAACCTGTATATATTATCTGAGATGAATAAGTTGTTGATGTGAAATTTTAATTAAGAATGCACAATCAAATTATATGAAATGCATGAGGCTGATACTATCGGAAAGTGATCATATTTTGGACCAAAATGTAGTCATGGTAGTGAAAGTAGCGCCTAAATACGATCACAGCATTTTCCAACAAAAACTTTGATTACATTGTATTCCTTACTGTTAAAGCAAATTTGAAACTTGATTCAGGATTTTAGTGACATATTGTGAATCGGACAAATATTATATGCCTAGTCATTATTATTATTATCATTATTGCATTTCTTGGACCAATTATTATGGATACCCAAAATCTAAGAAAATAAAAATTCAGCATAACTTGCATTTCAGCAAAATATAACTCACAAGTTTGTCAGGCTATAATTGAATGGATCCCAGCTGATGGCATGTTTTACAGCTCTTCTGAACCTGGACTTGAACATGACAAACAACACACAAGCTAAGAATGGATTTATAAGGTTGCAACTTCAGCTGTTGGATTATAAATCTATAGGACAATAATAAAGTATTTTGTAGGTCATTGGTATTGAATTAGGTAGGCGGGGCGGTTGAACACTGAAGAAAAAAACACTCCTGGAAATAGTCATCACTCTGGAGGGCTGTAAGTCACTGCACAGAAGTCTAATGTAAATCAATGGTTTATGACTTTTAAAAACAGCAAAGATGTGAAACTATTTTGTCATTTTATAAAAAGTAATTTGAGACTTTGAAAAACAAGAATTGAAGCATTTATGACAAA
Source organism: Amphiura filiformis (assembly GCF_039555335.1). NCBI lineage: Eukaryota > Metazoa > Echinodermata > Ophiuroidea > Amphilepidida > Amphiuridae > Amphiura > Amphiura filiformis. The sequence goes on from NC_092643.1 coordinate 55,365,667, forward strand.
CATAAATGTACTATTATGTTGTTTTATTATGACGCAAGAAAAAGTGTGTTTGTTGCGGAGAAGATGAGTATACTTATCAAAATTATGATATCAGTCAATATTTAATCAATAGAATGATAAGCTTATGATATTTGTATGTTAAAATATCAAAAGAAATCATTCAACATGATATTTTCCTTTTAAATTTTAATGACAAAACCATATCTGGTTTTGTCAACAATAGCAACATAGCTTATTATTTCATGAGATATAATAAAGCTCCATTTAATAGGCTCAATTCTTGAGCTTTTTCAAACCAGCTGCCTGCAACACCCATTTATCAGTTACAAAACTGACTGATGATAGTCCAATTATTACCATTGTATTGTTTCAAGACAAAGAACAGCTTGTAACCCATCTAATTACTATTCATCAAGGACATTTTGATAATTAGACCTATTTACGAACAAGATAATCAGAGCAATTTACTCATCTTGTGGAGGGTCATATGGTGATTTTAAATTTAATAAGCTTAATTTTGAGTTATTGTGATGGTCGCTGATCTTTGTTCTTTATGATGATGAAGACAAAAACATTTGATGAAAGGAGTAAGGTTAACTGTGTATAAATGTCTTATCTGCATCTACTTAAGATTGAGAAGCAGTTTTAACAAACAACATAATTTTGTTGTAAGAATGAAAAGAATTCACATAAATATGTTAAATGACCTTAATTTAGCAGTACTCAATGAACTCTTAATTGTCTGAGACATTTCTGTGATTTGATGTAGTACGAAACATTGCAAAGTATAAAAGCAAAGCTCTGATTGGTGGGTTGAATTTATCGCTAAATGTCATTGGCTAATCAAACAGTCAGATCTTGTTCTCCAGCTCCTCTTATGCAATAATCCGGGCCTTGCTAAGGCAAATTTCCAGAGCAAAATTAAAACTAAAATATGGAAATGCATTTAAACCCAAACTACAATTTCTTATATTTCTCTATATGGGGGAAGTAAATTTTTCTGCAAATGCCAAAACTTTCTTGAGAACTCAAGTCTTGGAAGGATTAACATGATTAATGTCCAGTCCTGCTGGATGTGCACATCTGATCTGGTTTTAATCCACATTAATCTGCATCTCAAATACCATTTCGAAAGTCAGCCCCATTGCTATGTGAAATCTAAGTGACAAGTGAATCTCAATTTAAATCTGCCACACCGGACAACCACATGCTGATTGGGATCCGGATCTAGTCCACATAGATCTGCATCTCAAATACCATTTAAGAAAGTCAGTCCCATTGATGTGAAATCTAAGCGACCAATCCGGTCACACCGGGCCGCCACATGCTGAATGGGATCTGGATCCAGTCCACATTCATCTGCATCTCAATTACCATGTAGAAAATCAGTCTCATTGCTATGTGAAATCTATCTGACAAATCCCGCCAAATACTGACGATGATTGAATGACAATGAGTAGCGACCAGACATGGCAAATTGGCTTCTAATAGAGCTATCTATACCCATGCATATAATGAAGACACCATCAGTGACTTCCTCCCAGTAGCAGCCAGTAACTAGTTGGCATCTTCTAACATCAGTAATATTAACTGCAAACTGGTATCTGTGAAATTTGGTGTTGTTAACCTTTTATGTGGTAGAATAATAATATACAGCATGATTCATGCATATCTTTTATGTTTTACTATCAGCTGGTCTGATCCAGTGCACTATAATTGTGGACAGTGGAGTAACTATCACGTAAAAAGTGACTACGAACCGTGTACAATTTCCATAAAATTGGTCTTTCCACTCTTCAGTAACCATGGTAACGAGAGAACAAAGGCAAGTTGAGATATTATATTCAAGTGATTAATGATGGATCTCACAAAGATGGTCTTTAATAGGCCTGGTCCAGTCCTCATGGACCAAGCCAGTTCATATCTAGATGGACAAGCTGTGACCATCAAAATTACCATATCCAGCTGGACTATCATTGTGTTACTTTAAACCAATAATTTCATATTTTAAGGGAAAATATGGTCATCTGCACCTGGGCAATAGTCCAATTTTAAACCAATGATTTCACATTTGAAAGTAAAATGATTAAACTATGCTTACATATTTGACATGCATGCATGCACCATGCACACTCGCACACAATTTTAATATTTTTAGTAGTCACCCAGCTTGTGGTTCTATTAAATTTTTTCTCTAAATGCGTCCAAAAACATGTTAATTATAAAGCTTATAAACCCGTCTGAATTCAGCTTGTGGTTTTATGCAATTTCTTTTAAAATCACAATGTCTAAAACATGTAATGAAGTTGAACACAATGGTGGAGTCATTGATTGTATGGCCATTCACTTACCAGGCCTGTACTTCCTATATGCCCCTCGGATATACAACAATACAATTGTTCCGATATTTAAAATACAAGTTTTTCGGTCTTTGACCAAGTTTAAGCCCCCATCTTCCTTACATGTGACCGAAGGGTTATTGTTTGACCAACTACCAATGTTTAAAGTCATAATGTACGATCTTATAATATGAATTTGGTTAATTTTTTTCAAACCTGATTTTTGGCATATTTGTAATGTTTACACATGTCACAACTTGCACCTAAATGGAATCAGCCAAATTTGTTGTGTTTGTAGGTAAACAGAGCAAAGTTCGACATAAAGTCATAAATTCAAGAATTATGACTTTATGTCCTCCTATAGAACTGCGTGTTAAACGGCCAAAATAACAAGCAGTGTTTCTTTCAATTTACCTCGTTATTTCAGCTCAAAATGGACAGAAACCATTCCCCGTAATTATTACTAGTATTATTTCAGCATCATGAGTATATAATGACAAATTTAAAATTTCAAGGAAATCATACATTAATCCTGGTATTGTCAGTGAAGAAGTTGCTTCCTTCATTGCACAGTTTAGACATTCTTTTGAGAAACACAATCAACTAGGATAACAATGCAGTGAATTATAAATTTACTACCATAATTAAGCAAAATCATGGAAACGAAATAATGTAACGTGGCCCAAAACTATGATTAAAGAAGTTATTTGATGATACCAAAACCAAAAATCCTTACTATTCAAAAGCTACTTAAAGGCCCATTCAATGATTTGCTCATTCCGAAAATCATAAAAATGATCAAAATTCAGATTTTAGCACCTTTGTTAATATCACAGATGTGCTAACATAGCTTGTTAAGTGGTTGAGCCGAAAGCTGATATATTAAACTTAAAGACAAAATATGACATTTTACATGTAATTGTAGAGAAATTAGCTCTATGTATTTGAATGGGGCTTCAACTTTGTCAATACTGATGTTTTCCTCATTTTTTTCCTTCAAAATGGCCAATTTTGATGACTTATTCTATAGGCCGTACTTGTTAGAAACTTTCTACTATTAGACCCAAAACGGGCCAATAGAACAGCGGTTTTTTGTCACCTAAAGACACTTTATACAAATTTTATAATTAAACTCATTTTAAATCAGAGTCAAATGGTGTTAGACCAAACTTTTTGTAAACTCAAAATCGGTCAAATTCAAACTGTCATTAACCTCTAAAAGCTGTACTTACACACAACATAACAAGTTTATAACAATATCGGGCATTAGCTTGCATTGCGTTACTGTTATGAATATTTATACCAGCTTAAAACGCCACAATCTGCCCTACTTTGACCTCCAAAATACACGCCCATGAAATAGTTAAACTTTTGTTGCCATTTTTTGTCCTGAAGTTATAAAACAAGGAGATTACATCAAAGTAGCCTCTTCCCAAGACCATATTTCATCGCAAGATGTTGTTATTTTGTTATACTTAAGTATGTGACAGAGACTTTTTCAAGATGAATCCCTTAAGGGTGTAGTTACTGTTTCTTATGGTTGCTGATTTAGTTGATTACAGTTTTGAGAGAATTAAATCACCCTGTAAATTCACATGGGAAAAGATTTGTATTGTTTTTAATCCTGGTAATCTCTATTTTCGGTTCTGATAATGTAAATTTATTTTGATACCTTTGGTGAGGATTTGGGGATGATTATATGTTGCAACTTTGAAGCGTGTTGGAGCTTAAAGGTACATGTCATATAAGGTTGTCAAAACTTCGTAAATGTCATTCTCATTCAGTGATCTGACTTGACCAGAAGAATCAAAATTCGACCTAATTAGCATCCTCGAGCTTATAAGTCAGTCAATTTCATGGGTGCTTATCAAAATTAAGAAAGAAGTTACAAATGGGAACCCACATACATAAACATTCAAAATACAATGTAGGCTATTATAAAGTCCATATGAAGTCAACACCACGACAATTATTTCTCACATGAGGGTACTTGAGCTATGATCAAATATACTTATTCTGAACAATGTATCAGTTTTTGGAGCAATTAAGCAATATACCATAGAATTCTGCATATGCCTCTAAATGAGGGGTTATTTTTGTGATGAAAGCGTCGAAAGGCAGACACCCTCCAAAAACATTACAGTAGATTGGTCTTACTATAATATATATTTGTACAGCCACCTGTATCAGTAATATAGCTCAAACTCCAGTTTGTGTTGATGTGCACTATAGATGTGAAATCCTTAAAGTTATTTTTTTTAAACTTCTGTGGTCCGAGCTGTGCGCCAAGCGTCTACGAGTGTACACACGGAAAAAATAAGCAATCACGCTGATTGGCTGATCAACGCACTTGACAACAAGTCGTTTGACCCATTGGTTGTCTGTTCGGCGCGTACTAGGCGACCTTGTCACTTTTACGCGATCGCAATTCACCAGCGCGTACCCCGACCACGGAAGTTTAAAAAAACCAACTTTAGTAGTAACATATTTTCAGTCACATTCTATGATTTGCTATACAGGTGTGGTAAGTTGAGTTGTCCCTAATCATTTTTGACATACAAAACCAAACTTTGTAAGTGCACAAGATTACATGTCCCTAATCATTTCTAGATGAATGAACAAATTTGTAAGCTTAAACGCTATGTATTCAAAGTTGAATGGTCTAGACCTATTTCTACTGATTTCACAAGGCGATTTCTGACTTTACATTGGTGGTTTTGGATAGTGTGCCATTAGGAAGTTACCATATGCATGGGAATATTTTTCTATAAAGAAAAGCTTAATTTTAGTGGTCACAATTTATATAGGTCAAGAAAGAGCAGCTGGACCGGTTCTGAAAGGTTTTGAAAGTTGAAAGGTAGTAACTATGATATGAATACAATGAACTTTAAATACTATTTTCTACATAATATTGAAACTTCTGAAAGAACTAAATATGGTACATGTCAGAGCAAAAGCAAAGTATTTGCAAAATATAAGCTTAAAAGATATGTCTTCATGTTATCCCTCTTACCCACTTCCAAAATAACTGTTACCAAGACAAATGTACAAATAGTTCATGAAAATGTACAATTTTACACTATTTTGGTTGGTTCATTGCCCAGTAAATGATATATTTTATGCATTTAACACAATTTTTGTTTGATTTTGTATTTTGAGCTACCAATCAAAGGGGCAACCAGTTATAAGCAGGGACAAGTGATTTGCGCGGAAAAAAATAGCCAATTGCGCAGAGATTGCACGGAACTTTTTCAGTGCAAATCATGTATCCCTGCCCATAGGAAAAATAATAAAACTTTTTGCTTTCAGAAAACAGGAGATTCAGAAATAGGTGCAAGAAAAATATGCATGTTCAATATGCACTTTTAATGAATTGAAGATATACATACACCTTTCAAGATCCGGAAATCTCTACCGTTCTGTTGGTTTGGGAAATCATTAAGACAAAACATATTTTTTTGAGAAAAAAACATATTGTTGTAAAAATGTAGAAATAAATTAACACCAAACACGTCATTTGAACACCAAGCATATTGGGCTATTCCAGTTGAAATCCATACACCCTCCTTTGGAAGACATGACCTAAATCTACCGCAAAGGGGGTGTAGATTTCAAGTAACCCATTCCGTTAGCCCCATTAAAATTCCCTGTGTGGAAGATTAAGGTCATGTCTTCCATAGGGTGTATGATTTTCATCTGGAATTACCCATTATTACTCCCCCATGTGCATTGTACAGTTGCCAGCTCGGTTGCTTACATAATTTGCCATTAGCCATCTTATATTCTGGTTCCATCTTCAAATTAGTAATCAACTTATATATTCCAATAAAACTTAACCCTCTCCAAGCGCAGACGACAAGTTCCAAATTTGTTTTAAAAATTCAAAAATTTCAGAATTGCACATTTGTATGACCATATTTGATATCAGCATATAAAATGCATTAAATTGAGTACAAACAAGCCCTGTATTGGATCAGTGGTTCTTGAGATAGCTCTCGATATTTTGATAAAATATCTTAAAATGTGGACTTTTTATGTTGAAGCCTGTATGGCCACCACTCAAAGTATTAAGTTATGCCAAGTCATGCCACAAGAGGCTGTTTAAGTTATTAATTCCTCATTAGTAGGAAGACAACAGGAAACAACACATGTTGAAGAGGCAATTATTTGCCTCGGGATTTTGTTTTTATTCTAATTTTGCGATATATGATGGACAAGACAGGAAGGATTCATGATTAGGAAATCATATCTTTATTGATGGTATGAGATCAAATGCTTGAGGATAAAACCATATGATTGGTCAGCATAGTGTCACCACTAAGGTTGTAGGGTTCAGCTTTTTGACTAGTCGACTAGCTGGCATCAAATAGTTGTGACTATGATGACTATTTTGACTATATGGAGGTCAAAATTTTAATAAAAGCAAAAAGGTAACTAAGTGGCTAAATTACATGAATAAATTTATTGTGAAAAGAGCAAATGGTTCAACAACATACAAAATGAAAAACATTCAATTCTGCCCACTAATATCATCATATTCATGTCATATATGCAACTGTAGCAATTATATCAAAGGAAATGTGTATAATTGGATCAATGCAATAGGTTTCAAATAGATTAAATTATCAACAATCATTTAAAATTTTACTTATAATAAAGGTCAGTAACTTCATATCTTTAAGCCCAAATATTACTGAGAGTAATTGCACAAAGAAAGAGTGCCAAGAATACTTCAATTGCATGACATATTATATTGTATCAATGTCAACGATTCTTAAATAAGCTTTTGCATCGCTCGTACGTGCTGGCGAACTTGAAAATATGATTAGATTTTGTTTAATTTTTTTGTTAAGATCATTGCATATATCAAAATCCAATTTGATTCGACTCTACCAGTTGGTTCTGATGTTATGAATTCAATATGGGTATTGAAATGTCTTATTTATTAGTATTACTTGATTATGTGCATTGCCTGCTACCGGTCTACATCTTCAAGATAAAAAGATGAAGATGTTTACGATAAATTAGCTTGTCATCTTCAGTAGATACCACATATAGTATCACCAGTGATAGTAAAATCTTCTTATCTCTATAAGAGAGAACATTGTTTTCTTAAATAGAAGGAAGCATATTACTATCTTCAGTGGATAACACAATATGCTATCTTCAGTAGATGGCACATTATGGAAGACAATGTTAACAACTGCTACTTTAAAATACACACTGTTACCATGATTACTACCTTCAATAGATAGACTTGGGCTGGCTCTAATATATACCAGATTGCTATCTTCAGTAGATAGCAGTTGTCTTAGTGCACATTATTTTCTTCAATAGATGCATACTAGATACATAAATATACTTCATCTAATTCTAGTATAATACAGTTGCTATTTTCAGTAGATAGAAATGACTTGTGTAGTGCTAGGCATTATACTAACTTCATTTCTGTACAGAAAACATGCATTATTGTATTACAATCTTCAGTAGATAGCATTGTACCATCTCTTATATATACCAGATTGCTATCTTCAGTAGATAGCAGTGGTCTGTGTCAATGTGCACATTACTTTCTTCAGCAGATTTGTGGCACATTTCCTACAAAAATGATACACTCTAAATTTCAAGGATTTAAAATAAATCCCAAAGGACTGTGATTAGGGACCAATCAAGTGTTAGATTTAAAATTAAATCTTTAAGATTTAAAATTAAATCTTTTAGATTTAAAATTCAAATCTATAAGATTTATTTTAAATCTAAAATTGATTGGTCCCTAACTACAGTCTTAAGGATTTATTTTTAAAATCCTTGTAATTTAGATTGTATATCTAGCAGAACATGCTATCTTCAGTAGATAGCAGTGATGTAATGAGAACTAGACCCATTGTACTGAATCATTGTACTACGATAAGGTATATGTGTACTTTCTACTGCAGTGGCGAAGATAGTAATGGGTACAGTACAATTGGTCCAGCACTGAGCATATCACTGCTATCTACTGAAGATAGCAATGTGTGTTATATTCTAGGAAGATATCATACACACATTGTATGTTGTGAAATACAATACCTTATTACAGTGTATTGGTTTCCTTCAAAACTAATCACAGAATACTGCTTGAATATCTATATTAACTAAAAATCTTCCAACATATTGTAAAAAGTAGTTATTTTTAGGGTGGTTAATTTTCAATGTATACAGAAAATTGAAACATTATTTATTCCACTTAAATATTCTAATTCCAATTAACAATGTAAAGAGTTTCCAACATGTACTTACTATAGACTCAATAAACATTATACACATTTAACATTGTGCAAGCTTGATAGCATATAGAAGAGCACTGTAAAAATTCTATTGTGTGAAAAATGCTGGATAACAGTATTTGGATCTAAGATGTGCAGTGCATTTTCACCCTCTAACAGAAACACGCATTTGCCAATTGTATATAATAAAGCAACAAGAATCCACCTAACTAATAACTCTACGGCAGGATTGAAATTCATCATGTGGAAAATAGATGGAGAATTAATTTTCCACCACTCATTTCACAGGCTGAAGCAGCAGCAATGACTATGATCTCTTATAACACAATCTTGCAGGCACAGTTCCATTTAACAATATGCTCATAGATTATATTGGATGTCTCTGGGTACCTAACCTCATACCCATATGGAATAGGTCATAATTGAGATACTAATTGAATTGATGATATGATGCATGGGTTGAGACTATTGAGGCTTATGCATGATTGATTAGCCCTCTACTGGATGAGATTATGAGAAGCAGACGACTATTTCGAAATTGTCAAAAAATGCCATAAATTGTCAAATTTTGCATTTTTAAATAAATTCCAGGTTCACTTACTTGTTGTGAGATGTTTGTTCTGGTGCAAACATGCCCAGTTCAGACCCATTTGTTGTCAACAAGCATTATAAATATGTATGGTAAACATAGAATTTGGAAACTTTTTTATACCATAGCCATGCATTAGCAGTCAGTAGCTGATCAAACCTAGCCAGGGTAAACATGTTTAAGTGTTTCTCTCCCATGGGCATTTTATGGCATCAAGAGCAATCGATATAAATATTGGCAGAATTTGATTTGGACAGTAATACAAATAGCCTTTCCTTGGACCTTGGAATTAAAAACTAGGGCTGTGTGATGTGATTGAGACAGAACCATTTATGCATGACTTGCAATGAGAGACCAGGCAATGAACTAAATGGTTGGATTTAATATTATTGACAATTAAAGGGGTAGTTTTCATTTATTAATTTAGTTTCTTATTTTCCTACTTTCTTCCTTCTGACACATAATTTTGATGTTTACATATGTTTGGAAATGTCCATAAGATCAAAGAATAAGCGAGTGAGTGAGTTCCTATTTTGAGGGGTAATGGCAATTGCAATGTATGTTAGTATGACAATATTATGACCATACTACACTACGATATGAACTTTTGATTATGATGGTTTGGGCTTCAGTGCAAACTTCAATGATGTGAAGATCAATGCTCTGTGGAGTTGTGAATTCGAAACTGTACTCATTCTCAAAATTGCAAACTTAAACAGGTGTGGCTTTCTAATGAGCATTGTGCACAGAACTATCATCTTAACACCCCCCTCCCAAGGACAGAATACTCTCATGATTCATTTAAACCAATTCTAAATGCATCACAGGGAGAGCAGAAATGTGAATTCAAACTATAGACATTTATATACCAAAAAAGTTTCATATTCAATGCCCCACTATGACGTGTCCTGATTCTTGCTACAATCAACGAAAAAAGTCCTTGGAACGCTTGGCACACTCTCAGTGACTCTGTCAAGATTCCGTGCAGAATTTCTTATGTTCATGGAAATGACCTATATTGTGTTTGGGTTGAAACGTGACATCTACAACAATGATTTCCCCTTCCCCTCTCCCCATCAAGCAATGTTGGAACACATTGGGGAACCGCTGAAGACATTGGCATTTCTCAACATTGCACGGGGAGAGGGGTGACAGTTTTCCGTTATTTACACGCATAGCGTTCCCAAGACTTTTTTCGTTGATTGTCTCTGCCGAATGCAAAATATTTCATCTAAATTTCGTTTTTGTCTCATAACTCAAAAAAGGAATGTCGTATGAGCTTCAAATTGCACACGAATTGAGAGTGGATTATATGCTTTGTAATCATAATAAAATTGTTGATAAAGAATTTGGTTTATTTAGGGAATGGTCATTGGAAACACCCCCGATGCTAAATTACTCACGTTTCTTAATCATGGCTCTAAAATGCTCTAAAATGTCGTTTTTGTCCATAACTCAAAAACAGAATGTTGTATGAGTTTCATATTGCACCAGATTTGAGAGTAGATAATATCCTTTTGAATCATAATAAAATTGTTGATAAAAATGGTGAGTTATTCAGGGAGTGGTCACTGAAAACACGTCCTATGCTAAATTACACAAGTTTCGTAATTATGCTCTCTACTGTAGTCAAATTTCGTTTTTGTCTCGTAACTCAAAAACACTACAAATACATCATTTTTACAATATCACAATGTTTTGGAGCATGTTTCCAAAATATTTTCAATGTTATTAAAACTTAAAACATTTTGTACCCTTTATGATATAACCCAACATGTTAATGTTTTCTCTACAACTTGTGTATGCTGAGTATAGGCATATCCGAGCGAATCAGAAAGATTATGATATAACAATTTGAAACTACTCATTTCTGAATATTATTTATATTAAAACACGCTTTTGAGATGAGAAAAAAAAGAAAAGAAAAAAAAAAAAAACACAATTGAATATACTATTTTTTTTTTATACCACCACTGGGACTCGAACCATTCACATCTGTCAATAGTCAAAAGGTTATCAGTCTGAGGACTATTCCGCTTTCGCCACGCTGCCATTTCGCAATCGAGTAACAAGTTTTGTTCTTTTATAGTAGTCAGGTATCGGGAAAGTGTAAACTTGTATAGAGTGTTTGCACGAAGGTCATGGTTCAAATCATCCTCCAGACACGCTCCATAAGATATGTTAATGCATAGAGTACAAAGAATTACATCGATCAAAACCAGTTAAACAGGTGATTGGTATTGTACTCCGTGCATTTGCACGTCCTCTGGAGCGTGTCTTTAGGATAGTTTGAACTTAATGATCTTCCATGCAAGCACCCTATAGTAGAAACGCAAAATGTATCAGTTTACCATAATGACAAAATGGTCCAAAAGCGACATTTTATGTTTTTAGGCCGCATCTCACGAAGCGTCACGTTCGTTTACATTTGCTATACCAATTGAAAATGTTTTATTGCAAAAGAAATGAAACATTCGTTTTATATATGAAATTTGCTAGCAGTTAAGTTTACCAATTTGAATTGAAATAAATACGCATATAAACAACTCATTTCTGAATATTATTTATATTAAAATACGCTTTTGCGATGAGAAAAAAAAACAAGAAAAGAAAAAAAAACAACAATTGAATATACTTTTAAAAAAGACCACCAATGGGACTTTCGAACCACATCGGTCAATAGTCAAAAGGTTATCAGTCTGAGGACTAATCCGTTCAATACGCTGCCATTTACCATGCAATCGAAAGTAACAAGTTTTGTTCTTTTAATTCAAATGGGAAAGTGTAACAAATTTATAGTAGAGATCAAGTGTATCATTTTTGCAATGACAAAATTTCTCAATTGGTATAGCAAATGTAAATCTCATGAACGTCACGCTTTACATGAGATGCTGAAAAAATTGAAATGTTTTTGGACCATTTTGTCATTATGGTAAACTGATACACTTTGCCATTTCTACTATAAAGTTTACACTTTCCATACCTGACTTGATAAAAGAACAAAACTTGTTACTTCGATTCAGTAATGACAGCGCATGAGTGGATTAGTCCTCCGACTGTTAACCTATTGGCTATTGACTGATGTGCGTGGTTCGAGTCCCAATGGTGGTCTATATTTTTCTTTAAGTGTATTAAATTGTTGTTTCATTTTCATTTTATTTTTTCTCATCGCAAAAAAGCGTATTTTGTTATAAATAATATTCAGAAATGAGTTGTTTCAAATTGTTACATCATAATCTTTCTGATTCGCCGGATGTGCCTATACTCAGCAAACACAAGTTTTAGTGAAAACATAAATTTAACACGTTAGGTTATATCATAAAGGGTGCAAAACGTTTTAATAACATTAAAAAACATTTTGGAAAACATGTTGCAAAACATTGTGATATTGTACTGAAAAATTCATTTGTAGTGTTTTTTGAGTTATGAGACAAAAAACGAAAATTGACTCAGTATCATACAGAAGAGGGCCATAATTACTAAACGTGTGTCATTTAGCATAGGAGGTGTTGTCAGTGACCACTCCTAAATAACTCAACATTTTTATCAACAATTTTATTATGATTCAAAAGGATATTATCTACTCCCTAATCGTGTGCAATATGAAGCTCATACAACATTCTGTTTTTGAGTTATGGACAAAAGCGACATTTTAGAGCAGTTTAAAGCCATAACTATGAAACGTGTGTAATTTAGCATATGGGGTGTTTTCAGAGACCACTCCCTAAATAAATCAAATTCTGTATCAACAATTTTATTATGATTGCAAAGCATATAATCCCCTCTCAAATCGTGTACAATATGAAGCTCATACAACATTCTGTTTTTGAGCTATGGAAAAAAACGACATTTTAGAGCAGTTTAGAGCCATAATTATGAAACGTGTGTAATTTAGCATATGGGGTGTTTTCGGTGACCACTCCCTAAATAAACCAAATTCTTTATCAACAATTTTATTATGATTGCAAAGCATATAATCCACGCTCAAATCGTGTGAAATTTGAAGCTCATCGACATTCCGTTTTTGAGTTATGAGACAAAAAACGAAATTTAGATGAAATATTTTGCATTCGGTAGAGACAATCAACGAAAAAAGTCCTTGGGCGCTTGGCACACTCTCAGTGACTCTGTCAAGATTCCGTGCAGAATTTCTTATGTTCATGGAAATGACCTATATTGTGTTTGGGAAGAAACGTGACATCTACAACAATGATTTCCCCTTCCCTCTCCCCATCAAGCAATGTTGGAACACATTGGGGAACCGCTGAAGACATTGGCATTTCTCAACATTGCACGGGGGAGAGGGGGTGACAGTTTTCCGTTATTTACACGCAAGCGTTCCAAGACTTTTTTCGTTGATTGTAGTTCTACAAGAGAAAATCCTAACCACTGCACCATGCTCTAAGTTCAATACCCCAATAAACAAGCCAAAACCATCATAATAAAAAAATCATTTCAGTGGTGTACTATGGTCAGAACACTATCTAACACTAACAATAGTAACAGCAATTAGTCCATTGCAGCACTGATTAAATGTACTCATCTTTATATCAACATTAGATTGTATAATCTCCTGGTATCAGACTCTGTTTATTCTGATCTTGTAACCTGACATTATACATTAAGCTCAAGTGAGAAAGATACTCTTGAAGATTTGTTGGAGCAAGTGGTTGCTGCCCGGGGGGGCCACTCATATATGAAAGTTGTAAGCATCCGCGTGAAAGAAAACGCGGATTTAGGGTGGTTTTGAAAAGCAAAACGAGGATCCGCGCGGATCCGGGATTAGGGTCTCAAAACACTCATTTTAGTAAAAGAAGGGGTGTTTTTTTAAAGGATGATCCTCGCTTAGGGTAATTTTATAAAATTACCCAATTAACGGACATTAGTGGTGACATATTTATCAAATTATTCGGCACAAAAGAGTGGTTTCTGAGCAATTTTACCAACCAGATTTTAAAAATGGAGCCGACTTCAACAGTGCCAATTTTAAGCTTACTGATATCACTGTACCGACACACGCAATGTCTATCCTTGTTTGGGGCAAATTTCTAACCAATTCCTCGATTAGGGTGTTTTTATAATGTCTATTGTTTTAGGGGTAAAATTCAAGACAATTCCTTGCTTAGGGTGTTTTTATTTCAGTTCAATCCTTGTTTTTCGACATCCTAGCTTAGGGTCATTTTTGAAAGTCAATTCACGCGGATGCTTACAACTTTTATACATGAGTGATCCCCCCGGGGGTTGCTGTAACCCAACTCAATTCAGAACCCATTGTAGAATTCAATCTATAAGCATTTATACCTGTAAATGAGAGTTTCAGCAGCTATATTACTGATACAGGTGGCTATACAAACCTGTATTATTGTAAGACTAGTGTATTGTAATGGTTGTTTGGAGGGTTTCTGCCTTTTGTTTCTTTCATCACACGGACCTCCGTGCATTACATATACTTCCGAGGACCTGAAAAAAAATGACGAAATTTGTACAAGTCCAAATGTGTGTGTGTCCTCGGTGTGTCGGTGGATTGTTATGTCAAGTGCTCAAGAGGTCGGTAATACCGAATAAATTCGATTCGGGTTAACACTACAAGGACATTAAGCTATAGAGGGGATAGGGTATAATACCTCATTTTTCACCGTTTAACAAGGTTTGCGTAGTGAGGACGCGTGTTTAGGTCCTCGGTAAAAAAATTTTATGTGTTGTTATGTCAGAGTCCTCGGAAGTATTTGTAATGCAAATGCACCCCACACACACACCCCCACACAAAACAGAACACGTATTTGGTAGAATTCTGGTAGGTCTGTTGAAGAATTTCAGATTGCTATCTTCAGTAGATAGCAGTATATGTTCTATGGAAAACATGTTGTTTTCAACACATTGAAATCTACAGTAGATAGCAGAGTCTCCTGTTAAACTCCCCATCTGCTATAGTGGCTCTTCTCTCAAGTTACACACACCCCTGGGTAATGCATTTAGGTTCTATGGAAGGTGTGGGTGTAAGGATTTCAGCTAGAATAGCACATTTTTCTTGCTGTCATACTTTATAATTACCATAGCTCCTAAAATAGATGCATAGTTAACTTAAAGTAGATAGACTCCAGGCACAGTTCTTGTCCAAATAATAGTGAATCAAAGAAACGGAGCTTGCCATAATAGAAATGCATTAGTAGCAGATCCCTATAATACATCAGGATCACATACATGTCAATCTCAATGCTAAGGACTCAGTTCCTTAAACCTTTATATGTATGTTGATTCATGTGATGACCTTTCACGATTTGGGCATTAAAACTCATACCCACGACATGAGGTCTATTTCATTGATCTCATTGGTAAATATAGGTTATTGAATTGTGTCTTTGAACATGAGATTGTTGTTGCTCATAATGTTTGAATAGACAAAGTCCCATTTTGTGGCACATTTCCTACATCAAGATTTTAAAATGGTACACAGACCACCGTAGATTACCACCACCATAGATTACCGCCTAAGCAGAAACATCTATTTTCATGTCTAGTGAACTGAATTCAACATATGAGCCGTAATGTTATGATTTTTCTCCTCGAATATACTAAGGTTCTTAATATTCAGTGGCTGATAAAGGATTTTTTAAATTGCAGGGGGGCTGAGAGGCTAAAATTTATTGTGTTAGTACCTGGACTAGGTTGATTTACTGATCGCTGACAGTGGCCTATCACCCTCTCCGTACCACTGCACCCACGTCTGATGTTGATGATTTTGTCAAAGAAAATCAGGTGTTACCTACATTATTAAGGCACAACTCAAGAACAACTGAATCAAATCATGCTCTGTACAACTTTGTAAATTATATGGCCATAATTCTAACCATAACTCACAAATAAAACGATTACTAATGATGACAACAGCTGCTATAGAAATCTTCATACTACAGTTGCCTAGAAACATTACAAAGACACGGTTGAAAGACAATAACCCGTGATTACAAGACAAAGAGCAATTAAAGAAGCTATCTTTGTAAACATGATTATCTATCGTTGCAAACAAGATTATCTAAGATGTACAAATAACCATTACACGCTATTTGCAGTGATGTTATCTTGTTCTGACAGTGTCCATTTCTGAGAATGCTTGTAACCAAGCCTTGAAATAAGCAGGTGCTGGGAGCAAATTTGCCATTGAAATGCCACCAATTGCTCCAGGTCCTTGTAAAATTCACATGAACCAGGAGCAATTTTCTAAAAGTCTTCTAAACCAATTTGCTTCTGGTTCCAGTTTTGCACTTGATGCAGTAGTGCTTGTATACTCTATTGTATTATTGAAAATTGCTCCTGTTTCTTCAGAAATTGCTCCAGGTTCTTGTAAAATCCCAGTGAACCAGGAACAATGTTCAAAAACAAATTGCTCCTGGTTCATGCTTATTTCAAGGCTTGCTTGTAACATTATTAGATTACATAGATGATGTACATGTACATAGATAAAATGACTTGTTGATGTGTTTGTATCAAACCTCCTCCCCAGAAGCAGGAGTGATTCACATAGAACAGACAATAGTTCCTAGACTTTGTCTGATGTATTGAGACTATCAAATTCTGAAACTTGGTTGGAAATGGTAATGGTTTGTTACCAGCATACTAGATTAAGATGATTAAGATTGAGTGAAAATAAAAACTTGCAAAAATCATATTTTGGTACAACTTTCATTATCAAGAAAACTTCCATGGCATATTTCCTGAAAAAGAAGCCATGATGATGGTTTACAGAAGTTACAACTTTCAATCCATATCTCACCTCATACCCAAAAGTGTGATTTGTGTTTCAACTTCTCCCTGATCAGGTTGTCAAACTTAAATATTTTACATAACGTTAAACAAACTTTACCTCCAAGATCTTTACCATCTTTACTTACAAGTCATTAGCTCCTTACACAAACAAACCATTCATACAAATAAGATTGTTTCACTCAGATAAACATTACAAAGGTCAGATATATTTATTTTCTTACATCTGTACGATATGTGTAAATTGTAATAGACACCGTACGCCTGTAGCTAAATTCTGCTTAATTTTCAGATTTCAAGTATGATATTGCATACTCCAAACAAAACTTTGACATGTTGAAGTGTAAAGTTCTTGTTAAATGTGTTTGAAAAGTGTTGGGGTTCTCAGTTTACCTTATCTGTTTGATTTTATTCATGATATGAAGTTGATTATGATTGAATTGTATTATTGCTTGACATATTACAATACTGGATATATTGGATACTTATACTTTGAATTGGGTAAAAGGGGGTACTACTATAATAATGGTCAGTTCCTCCTGTTCAGACACTGAAATCAGGCTCCTCTGCAATTCTGCAGACCTCTTCCCTATAAATCATAAAATAAAAAAACAAATGTTGTCATTTATACAGCGACTTTCATATTATGTTATGATGTGTATCAAAGCGCTTTACATTCATTCCGCTGTTGTTAGAATATCAGCTGCCAAGGCATGCTCATATCTTTAGGTGGTGCTCAATGGACAGTATTCATAACAGTTCCCCATTTCACCCCTGGGTAGAGAGAGGCAAGGGAGGTAAAGCGGCAAGTGTCTTGCCCAAGTGCACAAAATGATGGCACCTTGTGCCAGGACTCAAACTCGCAATCCTCCTTGAAACCACTGCGCTACCGTGCCCCCTGTGCTATAATATGCGGATTTAGGGTTTCTCTACCAGAAGTCAATTTGTGCCGAAATTCCTTCCTACAATGCAATAAGCGTTTTGCATAACAATAGATACAGTTCGGAGGTTAATTAATATTCTTTGTTA
The DNA here is from genome assembly GCF_039555335.1 of Amphiura filiformis. Classification (NCBI taxonomy): domain Eukaryota; kingdom Metazoa; phylum Echinodermata; class Ophiuroidea; order Amphilepidida; family Amphiuridae; genus Amphiura; species Amphiura filiformis. The sequence continues at coordinate 55,383,651 of NC_092643.1, forward strand.
TGCAATATGCATATTGCATTGTGGAAGGAATTTCGGTACAAATTGACTACCGGTAGAGAAACCCTAAATCTGCGTATTCCACTTCAAGAGTCCCTTCACTTTTCCTCAAATTCAGCTGGTAAGACAAACCAAGACAGCTCCCAGTGCACCAATTCCCTTCTTTCCTTCCATCCTACTTTCCATCCACTCACCTGTCAGTCAGGGTGTCAGTGTGTCTGTCTGTCTGTCTGTATGTCCATCCTTCATCCACCCACCGGTGATCTATCCAACCATTCATTCACTCAATAATCATAATCAATTTTCTTACCAACTTTCTTGGTGATGTAAACATCAATTTATTTTATTCATACTACTCCATAGATAATCAGACTAATCAGTAACAAAAATTGTTATAAAATATCATAAAATATTATGCCATCACTAAATAAATGCTTTACGTATCTTATATTTTTCAGACAAACTGCACTGTGTGCCAATTTATGCATGACGCTGACGAAAACAGCCCGCCCAAGATGTGGCAGAATATGGACAAGACAGACGTTGAGGTGACGCTACAAGGAGAATTCATCAGCACACGCTGCGAAGTCCGCCAAGTTTACTTCGTGATCCGACACATCATCTTTCACCATAACTACAGCTGGGAGGCTTATTATCACTACTACAACGACCCCAACTGTCACCATCCTGAATATAGCATATATGTGAAAGGCACACATACGATGGGTGTGCATTCAACTGAAGTCTCAGGTGGAACTGAATTTGATTTCAAAACAATAGAAATGTGGATTACGCCTCAAAATAATATGATAAAAGACCAATTAAATAATTTTAATGAAAATAATTGTGCAAGAAGAAACTCTTGGAGACTTAATAGACCGCAAGAAGTTACGAGTACCAATGGTTGTGCAGCCTTAGGAATATCACTTCCATATACGGAATATGAACTAATGAGGATGGAAACAACCAAAGAGGGCGGTGTTTTACTTTTTACCGGTCAAAGACCGACATTACAAACTTCTCCGAGTTCTGAAGAACTAAGACCTACATCTTATCAGACACCACTCATGAGGTGTTCAGGGGTTAATCCCCTTATGCAGCTAGCAGTGACTGCTGACACCAACGGAACAGGGGGTGCAGCTGGATTAACAAGTAGTCTTTGTTTTATATTAGTTTTAATGGTTTTTAGTATGTTAACAGTGCAACATTGACAATGTGGTTTTTAAGTACTTTCATAAGCCAAAGTATATGTTTGTTTATTATTTTGTTCCAATGTTTTGTGTGTGTTACATTTATCAAACTATCACAAAATATCATTTTTAAATGTTTTATTGAACTTTTTGTGCGCCTGCAAATAGTTGTGCAACTTCAACTGAACTTAGTTAAAATGTGTGCAGTGCATTCCCATTGAGCCATGTTGCCATTTAGACTTGATTTTACTCAAATCAAATACAACTAGAGCGGTTCTCGGCTTTCGCGGTTCTCGGCATTCGCGGTTCTCGGTAGTGTGGGTTGGTCCGTATGTGACGTTTCTGTTCAGAACCTTGTGTGACCCTTCCCCCAGAAAAAAATCATCCGCCACCACTGCTTATAACAAGGGCCTTGTAAATGCAACTGGTGAGACAGAGCCTCGAATGACGCGTTTGTGTTTTCAGTCTGATTTCAGTTCCCTAACAGGTACAAAGTTTACGCATTATCATTAGGCCTACCAAGTATTGTATGTCCTATAATCTCTTATGTATGACATGGATCTTTACCATGATTGTGCAAGCCAAAAAAATATCATTTCAATACCCCAAACATGCGTTAAAAAAAGACCATGTTTTACACATGCAACCTCAAGTTTAGACATATAAATTAATTTTCCCTAAACCCTAAAGAAAAAAAAAAATCATGCCGCCACCATTGGTTATGACAAGGGCCTTTTAGGGTGCACACCAGTAAATAACCCCACTGACTTTCTGTACAGACAGGGGCCGGAAAACAACTCAGTTCTTCAAAACTTCCCTTTCTGCAAGCAGAAGGTCAGATGACGACATCCATTGTAAAAATTAATATATGGATTTCAGGATTTTTTTCCAGAAATATTGTAAAAAGTTCAACCTATAACCCATACAGCTAACGCCACCTCACAAACAGCTTGGTGTTTCTGAAATGTAACACATTTTGAAAGTCGTCATAAAAAGTCGGATCCTGCTAAATTTACACAGACAATCTAATTTACAGGCCTAAATGATGATTAAATATGAATCAGGGCCTAATAGTTGCCTTTTAAGGCTTTTCTAATGTATTACATTAAGTCATATTGCACATTTCCTCGTTTCAAATACTGTTTTTTTCCAGGGTGTAGCTAGACTTCTCCGTACTCCACTTGCCAATTGTGCTTCTGGCTATTGCATTTAAGCTTAAAACTCTGATTATTATTTGTGCACAATTGATAGATTTTCACATCTAATCTTTTCAGTCACCGTCGCCTCTGTTTGTTAGCTTCCCAAGTGGACTACTGACTTTGGATTGCGGATAACTTTTTAACACGGGATTCTATGGAGAGTTAGGCCAATTTCTGGCCTAACTAAAATTGGTCATGATGTAATGCATCTTTAAATGAATCTGGCTTGTGATTGGTCCCCCAGATATCGTTATTGATTGAACAAATTCATCAGATCGGTAGAGTAAACTAGTAAACCAGAGTTCGTAGTATCTGATCCAAGAAAATGCACTTACTGTGTATGCTTTCAACAACCACTGTTGTCTTTGTCAACACTTGATGAGGAGTGACTGCAATCTACTGACAACCAACGCTAGAGGATATATGTAAAATCAGGCGGTTTTTGGCGATTTTAGCCATTAAGCCCCCCCACCGCATAAATCTGAAAGCCCCTCTGAGCCCCCTCCTGGAGACGCTATTGCAAAATCAATGGAGAGAAACTATACTACCTTGTTTCTTAATAAAATGTAACGGGTACATCAGGCAACTATGAGAGCCAAAAAGGCCTCAAATTGAGCAAAGAAAGACATTAATTTTCACGTGCATTTCAACCAAGACGCTTCATTAGTGGTGTTACGCCTTAATGTCATATTATCATGACCGCTTTATTTTGTTTTATGTTAAGGGCTGGGGTATGAACGTTTGGACAGTATTTATTGCGGGACATTAGAGCACATCAGACATATCGAATTGCATTCTGAATAGGCCTACTAAGAATGTCCTGATATCAAATAATTTTGATTTTTTTGAAATTCGCAATGTAATACACATTTTATGACAAATCATTAAAAATTGATATTTTTGATATATAACAGTCCTCAAAGTAAATTTTATAAATTTAATGATACATTCTTTAAGTATATGTAGCTGGGAGGAAAGGCCGACGATCAATTGAAAATTTTGACCTTTCATATTGAAGATATGGATTTCCCCCCAAAAAATAGGTCTTTTGGGAAATAAAATCCATATCTTCAATATGAAAGGTCAAAATTTTCAATTGATCGTCGGCTTTTCCTCCCAGCTACATACACTTTAAGAATATGTCATTAGATTTATAAAATTTACTTCGAGGACTGTTATATATCAAAATTTGAAAAATATCAAATTTTAATAATTTGTCATAAAATTTGCATTATATCGTGAATTTCAAAAATGAAAATTATTTGATATGAAAAGACATTCTTCGTATTCAGAATGCAATTCGATATGTCTGATGTGCTCTCATTTCCCACAAAAATACTGTCGAAACGCTTCAAAACGCTCATTCCAGATCCCTTAAGTATATGTCATATTACATGTTTCACATTTGTACGATTTTAAATAATTCTTTATCATGTTTATAGGACATGCTCTGTTATATTTTTTATATCCTCTTTTCATTCTTGAAAAGATAGATCATGCTTTTATTTCACCCATTGGGTATTTCTTTATTAATTTGTGTTTATATGGCGATTTCAAGTGGGATAATAACTCCTGGATGACGTAAGCATAATGTTGATAGATTTAAATATCATTATAAATAGGCACTTAATAATAATGATATTGAAATAAATTGATAAATAGATAAATTAATAGATAAATAAATAAAAGATATATAAGCCTAGATAAATAATAAATAAATGATAAACTAGGAGTAAATTGCAAACATTAAATATCTTAGAGCAAATGAGTATTTAATAAGTTTTTGCGACAAATATTTTGCCCCTTCTTGTACGTTTTATCATTATTTTATCTTTTACTAATTTTTTTTGGGACATGCTCGCTTATTTATTTTTTATGTGTTCCTCTTATCATTTGTGAAGTATTTCTTTATTTTTGTTTTAGTACAAGTGATCACTGAGTATGTTTAACTGTGGAAATATCGGTAGATAAGGTGTTTTTATTTCACCCTTGAGTATTATTTATAAGTGTATCAACATACATTTCACATGTCATGATTTTTCATTGTTTTATTTTAAAGCAATTCTTTATTGGGTGCATGCTCTCATATATTAGGTGTTTTTTTTTTTCATGTTCCTCTTGTCATTCTTGATAGATGGCTGTTTATTTATGTCGCGTGTTAAGTATTTTTTTAATTTTTGGTCGAAGTGTATAATTATCATCACATGCTGTACGCTGTTTATTTATTTCGCCCTCATTTTCTTTACTTTTGTTTTTAGATCTTTAGTTCTTTATTTTTGTTTCTGTGAATATCATGCGAAAAGTAGGCCTTCTGCACATTATGATTTTTCCTTGCTTTATTTAACTCTTTACTGGGGTGCATGCTCTCTGCTGGTTTTTTCATGTTCCTCTTATCATTATTGACAAGATAGCACCTGCTGTCGCTGTTTATTTATTTCGCCTAAATTATTTCTTTACTTTTGTTTTTAGATTTTGAAGTTGATATCATGATATCACACGCTATGCTTTATACCAACCGCATTGTCTGGTTAAAGACAGTTCTTGTTTTAAATCCTGAATACAATGTCAACATTCAGTTCGTTCACCTCACAATGCGGTGCGATGTTATAGGCCTAGGTCAATAGGATGAGTTTTGAAGATTTTCCTCGCGACAATTTCCTGTCCTATAGACACCAATTGATGGTTAAGAAAAATATTGCATGACTTCTCAACATTGGCTTACGCGACTTCTGGTAGTTTTTTTATCTCATAGAAACCAACGGTTGATAAAAATTTTTTTCAATGATTTGACCCATGGTTTGCCCTCATTTGTTTGGCAACCGTGGTCTGTTTCGATAAGAAAATAATTATCATAGACCATGTAGACAGAACGGACAATAGTCATAGGCGCTCTCCTCCATTTTGAGAAATATACTTTTACACACACACTACATTTATAATTAAAATGATCAGCCTTAAAGTTTTACCTTTTAGTGGGTTAAGCCAAATCTATTAAGTGGATGAAATATAAATCAACACTTCTGGCACTGATTGGTTTCCGTAGTTGTTATATGGAATACGAGCTGTCTGTAGCTACAAAATTGTCTGCAAATCGGCTTTTGCCGGGCCTCTCTTTTTCGGCGATTTTCTCATTAAATTAGGGTCCCGTTCAAATAAAAAATAAACTGGTGTCTAGATGTAATCACAGTTAACACACCAGGAAAATTATAGAATATACAACAACCTAGTTACACCTGTAGACTGCGAACAAACATGCACCTGGCCAGACCTGGCCGTAAAACAAAGTGTTCTCCCTACGGATACCCTTAAGGGCTGGGGTATGAACGTTTGGACAGTATTTATTTTGGGACATTAGAGCACATCAGACATATCGAATTGCATTCTGAATACGAAGAATGTCATTCTGATATCAAATAATTTTGATTTTTGAAATTGCAATTTAATACACATTTTATGGCAAATCATTAAAATTGATATTTTTGATATTTAACAGTACTTGAAGTAAACTTTATAAATCTGATGATTTATACTTAAAGTGTATGTAGGTGGGATGAAAAGCCGACGATCAATTGAAAATTTTGACCTTTTATTGAAGATATGGATTTTTTTTCCCAAAACACCAAAAAAAAATTAGGTCTTTTGGGAAAAAATCCATATCTTCAATATGAAAGGTCAAAATTTTCAATTGACCGTCGGCTTTTCCTCCCTGCTACATATACTTTAAGAATATATCATTAGATTTATATAATTTACTTCGAGGACTGTTATATATCAAAATTTGAAAAATATCAAATTTTTATAATTTGTCATAAAATTTGTATTATATTGTGATTTTCAAAAATGTAAATTATTTGATATCAGAAAGACATGCTTCGTATTCAGAATGCAATTCGATAGGTCTGAGGTGCTCATGTCCCACAAAAATACTGTTGAAACGCAAATAAACGCTCATTTTAGATCCCTTAAGGGTCACACAAATACTTAAAAGTAGGCAATTAATGTTACTTTCAACAATGACATCAACAATGACAAGAATTTCTTAAACTTGAAAACCATGTTTTGCCCTTTGTTTTGTATTATTTTGTTTGTTTGTTTGTATACTTCACTTTGACAAGAAAATGTCAATGATAGTTTTTAACAGTTTTGATGTCACTCTATAGTGTGAACAATATCAGTATCTTTATTTCCACCATGTACAATGTGCCTTTAAGGTGCTCAAGGTACATAGAAATTATTGTTCTTGTTGATTGTCAACTAGCGCCACAAGCCCACAAGTCACAATTATGCAAATCAGTTGATGACATTTTTTTTAAAATCAAACTTTCACTATTTTCTGTAACCCATCTACATGTACAGGGTGCCCCAAAGAAGATGACCCTTTCTTACAAATGTGTTAATTCGGAAGCAATGGATACATTTCTTGATGCCTCCCATTTCTCACATATGATGTATAGCAGCTCATGTTGGCATTTATTTATGTTTTCCATCAAAGAGTTCAGAGTAGGAGAGCTCAGATTCCACCATATTTTTATTTATTCAACTGGAATAACCAATTGGTGTACAATCCAATCCATGTATAAGGGAAATTACTCAGCTTTGCAAGGGCAAACATTGTTAACACTTAGGCTAATAGTTACACCAATTTGATACTGACATTTGTCTAAGTATCACAGAGTATACTGTTTTAGTTCCCATGCTTAACGATCCAATATTTAGAATCAATTATGTTGGATTTCCCATAGCATTACACATAGGGCTATACAGAGTCTCAGTTCACCTAATCTGGCCTATTTTGTTTCAGCTTTTGCTTTGCTTGTTCATAAGTTTAAAATTTACAGCATATATTATTTGAATGTTCTTGTAACTGTTTTGCTTAATTTGTAAAAAAAAAAGCTGAGGAAAATTATTACCTACTTTGTTTAAGTTATAATGGGCTATTCCATTTATAATCTACACTACCCATGTGGAAGATTTTGGAAATATCTTCCACAGGGGGAGTATGTTTTTTAAATATAATTGGTTAGAGGTAATCGTTTTGAAACCCATACTCCCCCTGTATTATGGCTTTACCCATATCTTCCACAACTGGAGTGAGTATTTCAAATGGAAGTTACTCAATTGTCTATTCTATTTGAAACTTATACTCCCTCTGTGGAAGACTTTAGCTAAATCTTCCACAGAGGTAGTGTGGATTGGATTCTAGATGGAATAGCCCAAGAAGTGAAAAGAACAGCAAATTAATAATGCTGCATTCAACCAATGTGGACTTCCAACAGAGGCCTAAGATTTTTATTATCAACTAATTTGACACAAGAGTACATTTTAGACACACAATTTTGTGCCAGTATCTCAAGAACTAACATGAAGATTGGTTTGAAATTTGGTACGTAGGTGAGGTTTTTATACCTAAAGTGTACTCTTACATGAGAATTAAATATAGAATGATCAGAAATGTTTTGTACAACTATTAAGAAAGTAAATGTAATTTTTTATTTGTATACATGATGTTAATAATATATTTAAAAGATAATTGATATTATAATTATTATGCAAATATGTACGTACATTTATATTGTTATTGTAATATGACTTGTGTATTATTATATTATGTAATCTTTTTATGACCTCAGTCTCTCTGTTTTGACCTATGCATTGTGGGAGCAAAGCCATAGCCAGGGCCGGGGGTGCAGGGCTGTGACACCCCTCCAAATGTCAATCTGTATAAATAAAAAAGTCACTTTTTTTCGACAAAAAGATTGAAAATCAGCCCTTTTTAATTGAAAACTTCACAAAAGGTCCAGTTTTGAATAAAAACATTTAAATTGGCTCTTTTTTGAAGGAAAATTCACAAATGGTCTACTTTTGAGCCCCCCAATAAATCCTGGCTACAGACCTGGGTGAGAGTCTTGTGGTCTTGTTAGTGCAACAAATAATACCTACCAACCATTTGTTATTAACCCCATGGGCACTACCAGCCAAATTATCAGCCTCAAAGAACCATTTTGATTGGTTACCAACAGGGTTATATCATGTATTGAGCCAATCACAGATATTGTAAGAATAGTCATTAGAGCTGAAGGGGATTAAGCTCCACTATTTTGGGTGAGAATGGGCATATTTTGGGCAAAAATGGCCGTATTGGTTTAAAAATCACACTGTATTTGTTTATGATGAACTTTGTTTGTTGATTTATTCATTTGTTGAAATGATCAAGTAAAACTTTGGAAACATGGACAAATTAACTTTGCTTCATACCAATCCTGTAACCATATTTCCCTTGAATTGTCTACTTATTTTTGTTTTTACATTCCATTGAATTCTTACATTTTCAGCATAGAAACTGAAACTACTTTTGATTCATTGATTCACTTTTTGTTCTATTTATTTTTAAAAAAAAGAACTTCTACTGAAAGTAACATGTTATCTACTAAGATATTGACTTTGTGTTGACTGGTTTTCTACTAGAAATACATGCACGGTGTTATATTTTGTATGCTAACTTCAGACGATAGCATTGTACAATAATTATTATGCAATCTACTGAAGACAGCATATTATATTTAAGTTGCTCTCAACAGATAATTAGTAAGATAGGATTAATTTGTTATTTACCAAAGATAGCAACTCAGTATGTCAAGTTTCAATTTGTTATCTACTTTGGCTGTATACAGCATAATGGAACTAACTTACTATCTACCAAAGGAGTTTTGAATTAGTTTGCCATCATCTTAGCACTTGTTCAGTGCCTGTATGGGACCATGACAACCCCTCTCTGACTCGGCGCAAGCGCCTCGTTGGCCGCTTCACGGACATGTGCGCTTCACGCGCACCCCCCTCGAGGAACTAGAACTAGTTCTACATCAGCTGAGCTTCATATATTAGTTTCAATTTGCTATCTACTGAAGATAGCATAACAGAATTATCAAATTGTCAAAAGACCACCTCAGTTATGACTGATGGAGTAACATGGATCTACAGCATGGACACTGGATTTAAATAGTGATTTACTTTGTTTTGCCTAATTTGTTTGGCTAAAATTTCTTACATATTTTACAGTGAAAACTAACATTTTGTGAAAAAGAAATCTAAAGACATCATGTTAGATCTCCAAAATGATATAGCATGTTAAATTGGCATTTTCCATCTACTGAAGATAGCATGTTAAACTAATATTTTCTGATGATAGCATCTTAAATTTTATTTGCTGTCTACTATAGATATAGATAAGATGGTATTGAATTTGCTATCTACTGAAGATAGCATGTGTAATTTAATTAGCTATACACTGAAGATAGTATTTTCGGTTTAATTTGCTATCTACTGAAGATAGCATATTTAACATCATTAGTTAAATATGGTATCTTCAGTAGATTTTGCTACATACCCAGATAGCATGTTAAATTTAATTTGCTTTCTACTGATAATATCATGTCTACTGAAGATAAGAATAATTTGCTATCTACTGAAGATAGTATTTTAATTTAATTAGATATTACTGAATATAGCATGTTTAATTAAATTTGCTATCTATACCAAAGATACATATTACATTAAATTTGCTTTCTACTGAAGATGGCATCAAATATGCTATCTTGTAGAGATCATGACGGTTCTAAGGTTTTCAAATACACACTAATAAAGGGCCATTCCATTTGAAATTCATACACCCTCTATGGAAACCATGACCTTAACTTCCTACATAGGGGGTGTGAATTTCACATGAGATTACCTGAATGGGTGATTCTATTTGAAATCTACACCCCCTGTGTGGGCGATTAAGGTGATGTCTTTGCCTTCCATAGGGGGTGTATGGATTTCAACTGGAATTGCCCATTTATTTGTGTATTATGCATGGTTACATGTGTCATTCTAACATGTTCACAATCAAAAAATACAAATTTTTCAAAGGTGATAAATTGTTACACATTTACCATTATGTTGTAAATATATGTTGAAAACAAAGATGAATAAACTATATGAATTTGATGTGATTTGATAAAAAATGTTGTTATGTTCTTCTTTTCTTTTATGGGTCTCAATTCCCCAAATGATTATCCCAACTGGAAATAAATTGGAAACAAAATAATGATAAAAATCCCCAATTCTATATGTCATACAGATATGTTACAGAACTTACAGAGTTCTTTGAAGCTCTGTGGCTCCTTATTATACTATAACAATCCTGTGTAGCACATTGATTTATTATGCGCTAGGCACATGCAGAATGCCTAGATGTTGATCCACAAGCCTCAGCACACTTTTGAAGGTTCTCGCTGACCATTACAGCCCTACATCATTCCATAAACCATTAAACAACAACTCAGAGATTTTGCACCTTAAGAGCTCACGCCCTAGACATTCCACAATTGGCCATCACAGCCAGGATCAGCTCCCCGAGTTTCATACAGGTTACAACAAGACTATTAGCAATAAGTTCTTTGTCCAGGGGAATTTCAAGCTAACTCGATTTTTATATAAAAGTGTACCAAACAACTTTCTGGGTTCAAACCCGCAACCTCTCGCACCATATTCGAATACTTTATCGATTGAGCTATCTTTCCATAAATTCATAAAATTTCCTGAAAAATAACATATCTCTCTCTCTCTCTCTCTGTCATATAAACATCGTTTGCATTTCCAATGATGCTGACCATGATAGAAAGAGGCATAGCCTAATATAAAAACCTCAACCAACCGAAGAGATTTACGATCATTACTCACCACTAAATTAGAATTTTTATCTTGATTTTTATGCTACACTAATGAAGAGGCCAACAAAGACAGTGAGGCACTACATAAAATCTTAACCAGCTTAAAGTTTTACGATCATTACTCATCAGATATTATCCTTTTTTTAAGGGGTCAACTTAGTATCATTAAAGATGGTCATCTGGAGGAAGATTTTTTTCTGTGATAACCAAAATCTTGATCTGGTGCCGTTACATATCCAGGTTAATTTTTCACATGTGTGTTACTACTGCTAGTTGAAGGGTGGATAAAGACAAGCCACTTCTTCAATTGTGAGTTTTGTGTGCTTTTGGGAAAAGCTTTAGAGTTTGAACAGGGGCGAAGCTAGGAGTTTTTCAGGGGGGGCAAGGAGGTATGGTATCTTTCAAGGGGAAAAATTGAATGAAAGTGGTCAAACATTGGCTAAAATGTCATTTTGCAAGCACAAGATTGACAGTCAACATTAATGGGTACATTTTCTCGGGCAAATTTTCCACTTAAAAACCACTGTTTTGATTGTAGCCAACATTTTGGAAATTTCCCCAAAATTTGAGGAAAAAGTTGTAAAAACTAAGACAATGTGTGTCAAATTTGGCTGAAAATTGTGACTTTTGGTATATCGATGGGGCTAAATTTATTGATAAATTGGTATATTGATGGGTCCAATTTCAAATTCTCATGCAGTAGCACATCCCTATCCAAACCAAACCGGAGTACCCCCCACTCCCAGCAGCATCCAAATCCACCTTCACATTTACCAAGTCCCACCAAAAATATCTCACACAACCTTGCACTACAATATTCAAAGTATACATACATGCATATACAACACTGAAATCCTGATTTATATCTCAAGTACCTAGTCCTAATCTAGCCAGACTTCTCCATAAAAAAAGTAACTTCCAATATTAGCTCATATTTTCTAGCGGCACGCATGACTTTTTATAATCGGCCACAGGAAAAGGCCAACTGTTTATAGTCTCACTATAAATCTTGAGGGCATGAGAATTAGATTAATTAAAAATTTGTTGATGAGTATTAAGCTTACACGACGGCGGTGGCGGCACAGTTGCGTGCATTCGCATGATTTTAAGCGCCCTAAAGACAAGAGAGTGTTACATTTGCATATGAATAGGTGTCTACTCAAGGAGAAAAGGGCTTAATTAGAAACGAAGCGTGATCACCCTCAGCACACTACACTCAACCATCAAGAAATTTGATAGGAAACATTCTATCAAATCATATTTTCTATTCAAGTCTAAATTCCAACACATCAAAATTTGATACATAAAAATGATTATCACTAGGATCCTCAACATGCTCATCTATCAGGGCACAATTCTTTAACCCCAATACATCTGTACATTCATTGAATGACCTTTTGAGTACAAAAATTTGGGTACAAAAACTCATACTCCGCAACTTGAGGTCAAATTTTTCACTATGATTGTTTAATTGATGTTATTGAACTATGCCATTGGGATGAGGCCATTGTGGTTGTCACCTTATGCACTGCTCAAAATTTGCATAAAAAAGAAGGAAATTTTTATCTGCAACTATAATTCTGTATTGAAGTGGGAATTGAAGTAGTTCATGTAGAATGTGCTATATAAAACATGCCTTATTAATATCTTACAAATGTTGGAGAGATTGTACCTGTTCACGCATATTGTAATAGATTAGAATATTGTAAATATGTCAAGTATCATGTTTAACTCCTATTGGGCTGTTCCTGTTGAAATCCATACACCCCCTGTGGAAGACATGACCTTAATGTTCCACACAGGGAGTGTGAATTTCAGATGGGGTTACCTGAATGGGTGATTCTGTTTAAAATTCACACTCCTTGTATGGGAGATTAAGGTCTTCCACAGGGGGTGTATGGATTTCAACTGGAATAGCACCGTATATGACATGATCTTATAAAATGAATATTGTTAGTTGCACAAAATAATTTTTCCTGGCAAATTAAACAGGGTGCAAATGCAATGCTGAAAATCCCATAATATTTGACAAATTCTCTTTCTGATGAATTAATATCTTCATGTTGCAAATAACAATGAATCTTAAAGAAGTTGAAAAGGTCTTTCTTATTCCCCACTACAAACAATTTGTTATGAAACACAGATCTGAGTTACTAGGATACACAGTAAACAAAAAATATATAGGGCTAAAATGACTTACTACAATGTGTAAAAGCATTTTTTTTCTTCTTTTTTTTCATTTTTTTTTATTTCACATGATCCGTGCATATATCGCCTAGCTATAAATGAAAAAATATTTTTTTAGACCAATCAAACCAATATATGGGTGTAGTATGCCCTTAATACAATTTTGTATGCATTTAGATGCTTCAAAACACAGTACAAGTGCACTATTTTGAACAGTTCTCAAGCAACAAGTGATACACATATTAAACTATTTCATACATGAGAAAAAAATCCCATATACATTTCCTCATTTCAAAATTCTCCAATTTAATATATGCCAGTTCTGTCTGTGTTTTGATCACATTTAGGGGGTACCATTTGACTTCCAGGGAGAGGCATGGGAGGTTTTTTTTAGTAATTTGCCCACTTTAGTGAGATGGGGAAAAAATCCCCACTGATAAGTAAAAAAACAAAAACAAATTTCTGTATAAAGGTATACATCATAATTGAAAAAAAAAATTGCTTGACCCAACTCCCATGACCCCCTGAGAATCAAATCATCCCTTATAGAAATAAAATAGATAATGGTTCAGTGCAACAATTATACACCGTAAAATGTTCCTCAAATTGCTGCTGCACATGTTGGTATACTATCATTAGTGATGTAATAATTGTGAAATGTCACAAAAGATAACATTAGTAATGTATTGAAGCTTATATTTATGAATTATTTATAATAAGATGAACGTTAAGCAGATTATGTAGTCGATCAGTGACAGGAAATGCAGCCAGTTTTATACCTCAATGACACTATTTCATTAAAAACCACAAAATACCACGATGAAAAATTAGGCCCATGCATGCATCCCAGGGTCTGCGATGACGCAATCACCCTAAGTGTGATATGCTCACGGAATTGCTGGCCGGGCAGCAATAACCCGTGCAGCTACCGGTCCGCGATCGTGTGATTGGCATGCGGGGGGTAAAAGGTTCGAATCCCGGGGGTGCCAAGTCAAAAATTCTTCTTCTTCTTGAAAAATTTGTATCTTCTTTGACTTCCGATATCAAAAAGCATGGGTCAGTGTTAGGGTTAGGTAAGATGTATTTTTCCAGATTAGAGTGTCTTATTAGGTAAGATGTATTTTTCCAGATTAGAGTGTCTTCTAACCCTAACACCAGTAAAAACCACAAAATACCACGATGAAAAATTTGGCGCATGCATGCATCCCAGGGTCTGCGATGACGCAATCGCCCTAAGTGTGATATGCTCATGGAATTGCTGGCCGGGCAGCAATAACCCGTGCAGCTACCGGTCCACGATCATGTGCTTGGCATGCGGGGGTAAAAGGTTCAATCCCGGGGTGCCAAGTCAAAATTCTTCTTCTTCTTGAAAAATTCGGATCTTCTTTGACTTCCGATATCAAAAAGCATGGGTCAGTGTTAGGGTTAGTACATTTTGTAATATAAATCATAGATGAAGTTTATTAACCAAGAACTAGTTTGAATAAACATACCGCTTTTGATGACATCATAGACGTACATCAAGAATTGACTAGTGATGAAGGACTAAATAAGAAAAATAAATTATTTGGGTCAAAATGACAAATAGATAAAACATGGTAATATTTAAATGGCTTTTTGCTTTTTATACCTTAGCTATTTCCTAATGCACTTTAAAAAATCTAGCCCATGCAGTAGTCAGGATTATTCTGGGGGAAGGGATGCACAGGCGCTTCAAAATCAGCTTGCATTTGAAAAGTGGACCTGATGGATTTTTACTGCTCTTTTTCAAACATTTACACAGGAAAGTTGACTTCTATGGACTTGGACAACATATTTGCACATACAAAAACAAATCTTAACCTTTAGGGTAAGGTAGCTTCCTTACCAATGTGATCAGGAACAGTTAGTATACATATAGTAGCCCTAATCATACCATATCTTTGAGCAGAGAAATGATTAATTTTAAGTGGAATAATCACCTAAAGAATCAATTTAATTTTTAAGTTCCTTCAGGCGTAAAATTTTGCTGGGTAACACCACATCTGTCAAATATGGAAAAAAATATTATGGTGATATATTGGACCAGTAAAGATTGTTATAGGTCTCAAGCATAATATTTATACAAGAATATATGCCCTCTTGGTGTTTGTTATAAGTTGGATTTGTCATTCCTAGCATATAGTGAATCATTGTGTGTTAATTTATACCAGGGATTTAATTGAAAATATAACAGGTATATAAGGCCAGGATATAAGGTTATATACACACTTGTATGCATGGGTGACATGGCCTACTTCCACATGCAATGTAAATATTTAAGTAACAGTAAGAGTTATATATTTTCGTATTCATCATCACATCATAGATTTTAACTGCATTGACACATTTCACTTTTGTGTAAGGAATAATCAAGAGGGGTATAATTTGCTCATTGGATTCTTAAAGGAAGTCTCTGGCAATCAAAACATTATGCCTTATATGTAAGAAAAATAATTATCAAGCACGAAAAACATGGTTTTATTTAAAACAAACTCATATTGACCATGAAAACAAATAAAAACATCCGTCTCTCAACACGTGATATTCAAAATTGTCAAGTGCATGTCCCAGTAATACAATGAAGGCTGAAGACAATTGAGCACAATAACCATTACATCATTGCACTTAGACAATTTCGGCGTGGGAATTTTGAATATTGCAGGGGTGTGAGTGACCTCTATGAAAAAAGAGGAACTTTGTTCAAAAAAGAGGGGAAAAGAGCAAAAGCACTGCAATATGCTCAAAATGAAAGAAAAAGCTAAGATCTGGGTCACCAAGACCAAAACTGAAAATGGCAATTGTCTTCTATTCCCTCTTTCATTCCCCTTCCCCTATTCCTTCCTGCATCCAACTTAGACTAATTCTCTTCTTTTTTTTATCCATCCTCGTTTCCATTCCTCCCCTCTGGATCTTTTCTTTCTTCTTGCTCTCTTCCCTTTCCCTTAATTTCTTTCCCCTTCTTTCTTTTCCCCCCGGCTTTTCCCATCCTTTCCTTTCCCTCCTTTTCTTTTTTCTTTCTTCCTTTTGTTTCCTTTTTCACCTTGACCCTGCAAAATTTCTCGCCAAATTTTGCCATGGTGGGCAAGTCCTGCCTAGAACTAGCCCCTTTCCACAAACAGTGACGTCTCTCTCGAATAGCGAGCAAATCAAGCACCGACCGTAGCGAGGTGGAATATCTTGGATCATCATAGGTATAAGAGTACAGCACGGAGCCTGTGTTAGTCCTGCCCACAAATAGGACTAATTATGCAACTAGACAGGTTGCCAAAATAATATGAACAGAAAATCTTTGATTGTCCTGTTTGGCATCACAGAATCCAATGATGACGCTGATGATGCCGACCTAAGCTTCTGTAAATACTTATGTCAATCCCAACTCAATTCACTTAGCTTACTCTTCCAACTTAGACTTTCCTATTGTTTTTATTCAATTCTCTTTTTTTTTATTCCTTCTTGTATCCATTCCTTTGCTTTTCCTCCCCTCTGGAGTCTGGACCCTTTCTTTCCTTTTTCTCTCTTCCCTTTCCCTTCATTTCTTTCCCCTTCTTTCTTTTCCCCTTCTTTCCTTTCCTTTCCCTCCTTTTTTTTCTTTCTTCCTTTCGTTTCCTTTTTCACCTTGTCGCTGCAAAATTTCTCGCCAAATTTTGCCAGGGTGGGCAAGTCCTGCCTAGAACTAGCCCCTTTCCACAAACAGTGACGTCTCTCTCGAATAGCAAGCGAATCAAGCACAGAGTGTAGCGAGGTGCAATATCATGGATCATCATAGTTATTAAGAGTACAGCACAGAGCCTGTGCTAGTCCTGCCCACCCGTAGGCCCTAGCCAGGGTCTTAGCTAGCCACCCGTCTGGCCGTCATTTTAGACGGCCAGTTTGCTCCTGGGACGGGCAAAATTAATGCCTTTGACAGATGCTATATTATAAATTGTATGTTTTGAGAAGCTAATTGACCTTTTTAGTAGACCCAATTTGTAGAACAAGGCCATATCAGCATATATTTGAACTCTTTGAACCCCCAATGGGCTATAGATGTCTGGTAAATGTTTTAAAGGTCAAATTAGGACAGACAATTTTATTCAAATGACGGGCAACCCTCAATTTCTAGCTAAGACCCTGGCCCTAGCTATGCCACTAGACAGGTTGCCAAAATAATATGAACAGAAAATCTTTGATTGTCCTGTTTGGCATCACAGAATCCAATGATGACGCTGATGATGCCGACCTAAGCTTCTGTAAATACCTATGTCAATCCCAACTCAATTCACTCAGTTTACTCTGTCATATTGAATTACATAGCATCATTGCAAACTAAACTATCACGTTATCATTGGTGAAAGTAGCTGCCATTTAAAGCTGAACACTCTTATGTATTACATTAATTTGGCTTTTGTTTTGGTCTGTGGTACAGCAGGAGCATTATCCAGGGCGGGTTCTTCCTGGCTGAACGCGTGTACAGGGATGTGCCATGGTTGTGGGGTACATTTTCAGCAATTTTGGTATATGGGTGGGTTTTCAGTGGAGACCAATGCACCCAATTTGGCACAGAGACCAATGCAACCAATTGGGCACATTTGGGCAAAACTGCCTTAAAAACATGTAATTTGGGCAAATGAAATTAATGAGTGCTTTATGTGAAAAATTAGTATACTGATAGGCTGCAAGAACAGCAAAAAAGTTCAAAAAGTAGGCATAGGGAAAGTCTATCACCCAAAAGTATGTGTGGCACATCCCCGCTCAAAATATTTTGAAGACTCCTCCCACCCCGGATCCGGGAGGGGTTGTGTGATGGTGTGTGCGCATCTGTGGGTTTTCTGAAAAATCATGCAAAATCAGTCTATTTTAGGCACATTTTGGCTAATCAGCACCCGGCGTATAATAGTCGGTTTCTGGTTACACCCCTCCACTGAACCATAAATTGGTGAGTCTATGCATAGCAGGGTCTACCAAGGGCCTGCTTTGGGCTCATGGACAGCATGATCATTTACAGGTTAAAAATGAACACATTGTGGAGGAAATGTTGGAAATAAAGATGAATGAATGAATAAATATTGCAACATTAAAACAAATGCAACCAAAATCCACAGCAATTTGTTTGATGATTTCATTACAAGATATTACATGACCACAAGATATCGAACGCTTCCACTCTTGTGTGACATCGTCCCCAAATCTTATCAACTGAAGATAAATCAGGTCTTCAAATCAATGCGCTATTCCAGTTGAAATCCATACACCCCCAATGTAAGACATGACCTTAATTTCCCACACAGGGGGTGTCGATTTCAAATGGAGTCACACATTTAGGTAACCCTGTTTGAAATTCACACTCCCTGTATGGAAGATTAAGGTCAAGTCTTCCACAGGGTGTAAGGATTTCAACTGGAATAGCCCATTTCATCGCTGACCTGGTCCGTATGTTTATTCGCCCTTCTGTTTGGTCTAAGGCTTCTGCCATGATGGAGTAGCTCCAATATTAATCAATACTCATATATCTTATGTTATGCTATTTTTTCATCCTCGAGCTCATGTCAATTTTGTCTGCCATTTCAAAATTGATGTGATGCACAATGTTTAATAATTTGTCTACCAATATTGTAGAATTTTTTTGAATAAAATCTACAAATTTGTTTGCGTATGGTACTGATTGTGTTTGGATAAGATATGTCAACTGACCAATCTAGGGTTATTGTTTCTTCATTTAAATTAAATTCGTAGATTTGGTAAAATGCCCAAACTACTGAATTTGTAACATAATTGTATTAGCCTATAATCCAACATGTATATATGTTAAAGTTCACATACATTAGGCCAAAAAAAGAAAAGGTTCGTCTCATAGATTATGCGCGCAAGGCTTGTAAAATCCCACGATTTGACAAAAAACAAATGCGGACATTTTTTTTATTTCAAATTTTTTTTTTTTTTAGTTTTTCCAGAAAAATCGGCGAAAATCAGACTGTTTTCTCAATATACCATGAAAAAAAAGTCGGAATAAAAAAAAAAAAAAAAATCGCATTTCGCATTTGTTTTTAAATTTCTCGTGAGCTTTGAGACAAACTTTTTTTTTTTTTGGCTTTATATTGGAATATTTCTTAAGGGTAAATCATTGTACACTTTTAGTAGTAATCTGAATTTCTGTTACTTTTGTCACTTTTGTTTTGCAAATAACTTTTTCCTTCTTTCCTTTCTCACAATTTCTTTCTTTTAGTAATTTGTCTTTGTGTAATAATTTATTTATTTTTAACTCTCTCCTACTCCACCTTCCTCTCTCTTTTTCTTTCTGGCCCCATCAGGGGTTAAATTTGAAAGTGTAGCCTATGCACCAGAATGACCAGATACAAGTACCCAAACCCATACACAGTGGTAGTGCCACATGGGGGAGGTGCATATATGGGGTGGGTTCAAAGTGAGTTTCAGAGGATGTGAAAATCAATGAATTTTGTGCAAAATTACCATAAAAAGAGGACATTTTCCTAATTTTGGGATTTTATTGGGGATCAAGTCCACTCTCCGAAAACAAAATTCTGGTGCTGCCAGTTTGCCACTGCGCACACACCCATTCTCCATTTGTTTGTTTATTGACTTGTTCGTTTGTTTGTTTGTTTCTCATACCTGATATACCAGTAAATCTTGTTGTTGATCCCAGTAAACCTTACACGTCTTCAGTGACAATCTTTGTTTTTCTTTCTACTGACACCTTACACCAAGTGATTTTTGTCAACAAGGAAAGCAGCATCTTCAACGGGCTATTCTAGTTGAATTCCACACACCCTCTAAGGAAGACATGACCTTAATCTCCCACACAAGGAGTGTTAATTTCAAATGGAGTCACCCATTCAGGTAAGCCCATTTAAAATCTAAACCCCCTGTGTGGGAAATTAAGGACATGTTTTTCATAGGGGTATGGATTTCAACTGGAATAGCCCAATGTTCATAACATGGAACATAACAAGTATAGAATCACAGCTGATTGACGCACAACAAATACTAGGAATTAACGTCTTCTTTTTTAAACCTTTGTCTGAAACGCTCTTTTAAGCATTTTTTCTCAATTACTGAGTAAATCCTAAATCACTTATTGTCTAGGTGGTATGCGGGAAAAAGTAATTTTTTGTTGTCAATATAAAAATTTGCCGAAAATCAAAATTTGTGTAACTTTGGACCAAAATAGTGAATTTTCGCTTTTATGTTTTGCCTGCTGTTTGAAATTTCAACGGAGGAATTAAAAATTAAGAAATAAAATGAATCATAAATATATCAATTTCAACAAATGTTCAAATTAGAAATTGCAAATTCAAAAATATGTCAAGAGAAAATACACTTTGGAAACAAACTCTTTTGGGGCTGTGCAATAATTATGAGCCCCTGGGGGTAAAATTTCTGAACGGCTCGCCAAAAATTGCTTACCCCCTCTCTGCCCCCCTGGCCCCTCCCTTTGCACATGCCCAATTTGTGGGATCCCAATTTGCAGACCTTAAATGGTCTATGTTACGTATGTTGCGAGCGTTGTGAGTTGGAAAATTTGCATATTAAAGTGCGTCCAAACTGTTTTCCTAGAGCATTTAATTTAAAAGGTGCCCCATGAATGTGTGCCAAAAATGCTTGCCTTGCCCCCCCCCCCCCCCCACCTCAGCTTGCCAAAACTTGCTTATCCCTAATTTTACCCTCCCACCAGGGCTCATAATTATTGCACAGCCCCTTATTGATCAGTGACAAAAGACGGAAAAAACCCATCTTGTCAGACTCTGGAATCCCTTGGGGCCCGCTATCAGGTGTTGTAAACAACAACAAGCTTTGGGAATTCTAAATTTATTCAGCCCTCCCAAACTTTCTCACTTTGCATGCCATCAGAAAGTACTGCAACACCTTTGGGCACTTACTAAAGGACCAAAAAGGGTGTTTGTTAAATGCAAACATATGCTTTCCATATACTCAGATAAACTAAAACACATTCAATTCACAAGTTATGTTGAAAAAACTAAAAATTTTCATACATTAAAAGAGCTTAACTTTATGGAAAATAAAAATCTATACAGATATCTCTTCAAGTTATGAAATTAATCAAAAACACTTTTCTGATGAAAATACCACATCACATTTTAAACCGATATCAAAATCTGTAACACAATTAAAATCATTACCGCAGGGGTCACACATCAACCAACTAACTTCACATCCTTCTTATTAAACATTCTAAACATGGCTGAATTTAATTTACCAATATTACCACGGGCATCTTCACCTCCAGTATCGAATAACCATGACAACGAGGAAAATGTGTACAAAAATAGGGCAGACAGCTACGAGGCTAATTTGACTTTGCTCTCTCTCAGTCTTACACCTGATGTATCAAGCATCCTTGTTTATGAATATTTATGATATTGCTTGGTTGCGATTTGAGACTTCTATGAGCCATGCTTGTAGTAAGTCCGGATCAAATTTGACTTGGATTAGATATGAGTTTATCCCATTCCAGATCAATCTGATCCAGAACTCTACTAATATGTGATCCACTTCAGATCACATACGATCAGGTTCAGATCAACTCTGCTTAGGATTCCAGATAAAATGATCTGGAATCAGGTTAGCTCAAATATTGATATGGATCAAAATCAGTTTGATCTGGGCTATTTTTATTTAGTGCAATTAGTTTACAAGTGAACTTATGCACATAAAAGTAAACTCATCAAAAGTGTCATGCCCTATCCAGACCTTAACTTGAACTATATACTAATTTTAATTCAATTCATTTAATTTTATAACATTTTATGAATATGCACTGGACCTTAACTTGAACTGTACAAGGTTTAATTTAATTAATTTAATTATATAACATCTTATAAATATGCACCGGACCTTAACTTCAACTGTACTAGGTTTAATTTAATTCATTAAATTTCACAACATTCTATGAATACCCAATTAACAAAAATTGACAATTTTTCACATTTTGAAATCACTTCTGTTTCGAAAAGTGATAATTGTTGATCAGACCTCCTGCCTTCAGGCATCTTGAGTAAGGTATTGATTGAACCATTGGGTGCACTTGAGTTATACTCAAGTTCAAAAAGCCTGTCCTTTGTAAATCATGAAGAGGTCTTCATATTTTTAAGTGGTTTTGGTGCAAAATAAGTTATTTAATCAGCAGATTAACATATAAATGTAGTTAAATGTGTTAAGTGGTTCAGCAAATTGAACTGTTTTATCGCATCAAGTGTTACTAATTGAGCTTAATTGGTCTTTTGCCATTTGGCTATTCCAGTTGAAATCCATACACCCCCTATGGAAAATATGACCTTAATCTCCCACACAGGGAGTGTGAATTTCAAATGGGGTTACCTAAATGGGTGACAAGGGAGTGTGAATTTCAAATGAGTGACTCCATTTGAAATCTACACCTCCTGTACAGGAGATTAAGGTCATGTCTTCTATGGGGGTGTCTGGATTTCAACTGGAATAGCCCATGATAAGTATGACTCCCAGGTATGACTCTTGAACTGAGAGGTTCTTGATTTGATGTTGAATTGAGTATTAAAAAATGAAATTTAAAGCCATCTTTGTGTTGAACACTTCAAACAGTCACTGAAGATTTTTCTCTTCAAAAATGTCAGTGCCAAACTTAATTTACTTTTGGTACCTTTTTTATTAATTAAAAAATATTTTAGGGGCCTGAGCTTTCAATCCTAGCAGGATCTTTATCAAAAGCAATGTGACAAGACAGTACACAAATATTGTTTTAAATTAAGAACTTATTGCAATTTGATTCACCATTAACAAATTAAACATTCTAACAAATCAAATGCCACTACAATCAATTTGGTTACCTATACACAAAACAAAATGACTCAAACAATGATCTGCTAGAATAGGAAGCATAATATAGAAACATGTCAACTATAAGTATCCCAACAATTTCCACTGATATTGCAAGATGATAGAGATGCGGACAAGTGATCCAATCATCCAAACCACACTACCAGGTTCATCTCCATCTCGCTTCATCTCATGCTATGAAACTCCATTATGTAGGTCTTCTTCCTACTTAATGCATAGTACTGACTCATTCATATTCCTCAGATAGCAAAGCACACCCAGAGCTGGCCCAAATCCACCACCAGATTTAATTGTGTGTAGACATTATGCTGAAATTAAATACACCCAAAAGGTTCAAATTATTAAGCAAAATGCACACAAAGTGCCCACATTTTTAGTAAACTGTTCTAAAGAGACTCTTCAGGCATTTCACTTTTGAGGGATTTTTAAAATCCCCTTTTAACATACAAGCCAATATTTGTGCACAAAAAGTCCCACACCCCCAAGGTAAATCCTGGCTACAGACCTATAAGAGCTTCTAACTCTGGCTTATATAATACATGTAGGCCTATATAACCCCAAACTATCTTATGTTTTCGCTCTCTTGCACAGATTTTCAGTGACATGGTTCCACTACCAATTTTTGAAACATGCTAGAATCAGTCATTTTCCCCCTAAAAAACCCAAAACATAACTACAGTAACCCATACCTGTTTATAGTGTGTTAAATCAGAGCACTGTGCCTGGAGACACAATGAGCAAGCGTTTCTCCCCTGCGGGATAACCATATCACCGGTAATAATTTCCCCCTTTCTGAGTCATCTGGGGAAATAACTGCACATCTTGTCGGCACATACCTCATGATCCTAGCAACCGCCTCCTCCCACCTTTTTAATAACAATTTGTGAATAATGTGGCTGTAGGATTAGGAATTGGCTGATATACTGACACACAGGTTTTTCTTAAAAGAATTCCTTGTCTAAAACTAGGCATACTTGTGCAAGTAGATTTTAAATATTAGCAAGGTAAATTAAATTTTTAACCTCTTTGAAAATTGTAATCAAAAAGTGTTAACTAGTCCACATATGTTGTTAAAGTTTGCAGCGGGTTAAGATCCACATAGGGATTAATGCACTGGTGCCCTGCTTACACTAGATAGACACACCTATTGCACATTTCATATGGTGCTTGGAATCCAGATTGGTCCACATTTATATACATCAATGTAGATTCTGAGATGCCTTCGCATACTACCAAATAATTTATTTGTACCCAACTTAATTGTCCAGTGCTGTTGTGCAAAACTTCATAGTGGTTAATCCAATTTGAATGAAAAGTGAAAATAGGCTTGGTGTGATTGTATTTGGAATAGGTTTGCTTCATTTATGGCATTCTTAACATCTTATTGAGTAAGTAAACTCTTCATCAATTCTGAGATGTTGTGTACATTTTGTTTCAATTGACAGGCTCAGAGCTAGCCTTTTTGAGACATAATGTAAAACTATATAGCTTCATTTGAATTTCATTCCCTAATTCTCATATTGCTATCTTCAATAGATAGCAGTTGCCTATCAAACACACACAGACCAAACCTTATAGAACTGGTTCCAGGAGGAGGGTGCACGCAAAGTATGCACGGCCGCAAAGTGGCCTTCTAGTAGGACTGGTGGCATCTGTAATGTCAGAGTGGGCATGTCAGAGTCCCCTATGCACTGAACAAGTGTTAACCAGGTTTGTACACATATCCATAAATGTCTAAAATGTTGCAAAAGCTTAATGCAAATTAAGTTCTGTTAAAGGTTTCTTGTGCATATACTTCCTAGTATTTTTGTACCACTTCACCATAATGTGTATGTACTGTAGTTACTGTTATGGGGGAAAAAGTATCCCTATGCATAGTTCGCTTAAAGCTGGCACTCAGTAAATTTGATTTTTATTGCATGTTTATCTAAAGTCACAGAAAATATTTGATATGTTTTGCATGTGTCTTTGACATCAAACCTTTAAACACATGTTCTTTCAGCTTTTTCCAAGAATCTGAAACTAGTTGTTTTTGCTAGCATAATATTGCCAACAAAAACAAAACTGCAAGCAAATCTCATCAAATTTGCAAACCAAACCTTCAGCTATTTCAAGAATAAAAAAACATATCACCATTATTTTGTGATTGATAACATTTATGGAATAGTAATGCTAAATTTTTGTTTATTAATTTCTGAATATCTTTTCAATGACAAAAGAACAAAGTACAAGATAATAAAACCAAACGCTACTTCCGATGAACAAATGAACAAGAAAACGTACTTTCCCTGGTTAAAGATACAAACAAAAAACATGTTTGTCCTGGATAAGATACAAAACAAGGAAATTTGGCTCTGCACAGTCCATTATGAATATGAATTACAAATACCTTACAAATTGTCTCCGAGTTAATTTGGATGGCTACTAGTTGGCTAGGTTCTCTGCCCAAATATAAATCTCTTTCACTCTTGCATGCACAAATTCTGATTATGAAAACGCAGATGAAAATGATGACATCATCGTTAAGTTGATAAACCAATCAAGGCTCTTTTCATATAATATCAAATATGATTTGTTGCCTATCAGGATAGATGTATGAATGTAAATTTTGGTTGACGGGGTAATCATCATGGCACCGATAATATTTGGGCTATTCCAGTTGAAATCCATACACCCTCTATTGAAAACATTACCCTAATCTCTAGAGGGTGTAGATTTCAAATGGAGTCATCCATTCAGGTAATCCCATTTGAAATTCACACTCCATGTGTAGAAGATTAAGGTCATGTCTTCCATAGGGGGTGTATGGATTTCAACTGGAATAGCCCATAGCACAGATGTGAACTGGATTATCATGTCTGAATTTTTCATCAAAATTACTAAATAATCCGTAACACATCTTTCTTGATTAGGAACAGAAGTTTAAGCTTAAATAATGATATATTTTGAAGAACAAAGAATGATTTTGTAAGCCACAGGATTAGGATTATAGAGATTATAGTAACATTTTTCATACATTAAAAGAGTTTAAACTTTATGGAAAATAAAAATCTATACAGATATCTCTTCAAGTTATGAAATTAATCAAAAACACTTTTCTGACGAAAATACCACATCACATTTTAAACCGATATGTAAATCTGTAACATAATTAAAATCATTACCGCAGGGTCACACATCAACCAACTATATCACATCCTTCTTATTAAACATGGCTGAATTTAATTTACCAATATTACCAAGGGCATCTTCACCTCCAGTATCGAATAACCATGACAACGAGGAAAATGTGTACAAAAATAGGGCAGACAGCTACGAGGCTAATTTGACTTTGCTCTCTCTCAGTCTTACACCTGATGTATCAAGCATCCTTGTTTATGAATATTTATGATATTGCTTGGTTGCGATTTGAGACTTCCCTAGCCATGCTCGTAGTAAGTCCGGATCAAATTTGAATTGGATCAGATATGAGTTTTTCCCATTCCGGATCAATCTGATCCAGAACTCTACTATTATGTGATCCACTTCAGATCACATACGATCAGGTTCAGATCAAATCTGCTTAGGATTCCAGATAAAATAATCTGTAATCAGGTTAGCTTAAATTTTGATATGGATCAAAATCAGTTTGATCTGGGCTATTTTTATTTAGTGCAATTAGTTTACAAGTGAACTTATGCACATAAAAGTAAACTCATCAAAAGTGTCATGCCCTATCCAGACCTTAACTTGAACTATATACTCATTTTAATTCAATTTTATAAAATTTTATGAATATACACCAGAACTTAACTTGAACTGTACTAGGTTTAATTTAATTAATTTAATTTTATAACATTTTATGAATACCCAATTAGCAAAAAATTGACCATTTTCAAATTTTTAAATCACTTCTGTTTCGAAAAGTGATAATTGTTGATCAGACCTCCTGCCTTCAGGCATCTTGAGTAAGGTATTGATTGTACCATTGGATGCACTTGAGTAATACTCAAGTTCAAAAAGCCTGTCCACTGTAAATCATGAAGAGTTCTTCATATTTTTTCAAGTGGTTTTAGTGCAAAATAATGTATTGAATCACCAGATTAACATATAAATGTAGTTATGTGTGGAGTGGTTCAGCCAATTGAACTGTTTTATTGCATCAAGTGTTACTAATTGAGCTTAATTGGTCTTTTGCCATTGGGCTCTTCCAGTTGAAATCCATACACCCCCTATGATAAACATGACCTTAATCTCTCACACATGGAGTGTGAATTTCAAATAGGGTTACCTAAATGGGTGACTCCGTTTGAAATCTACACCCACTGTGTGGAAGATCATAGACCCTAGATTCTCTCTAGGGTCTATGGGGAGATGAAGGCCATGACTTCTACAGGGGGAGTATGGATTTCACCTGGAATAGCCCGTTTAAGTATGACTCCCAGGTATGACTCTTGAACTGAGAGGTTTTTGATTTGATGTTGAATTGAGCATCAAAAATGAATTAAAGCTGTCTCAGACTTTGTATTGAAAAGTTGAACACTTCAAAACAGCAACTGAAGACCTTTCTCTTCAAAAATGTTAGTGCCAAACTTGATTTTCTTTTGGTAACTTCTTTATTAATTAAAAAATATTTTAGGGGCCTGAGCTTTCAATCCTAGTAGGATCTTTATCAAAAGCAATGTGACAAGACAGTACACAAATATTGTTTTAAATTAAGAACTTATTGCAATTTGATTCACCATAAAAAAATTAAACACAGCAAATCAAATGCCACTGTAATCAATTTGGTTACCTATACATAAAACAAATATGACTCAAACAATGATCTGGTATAATAGGAATCATAATATAGAAACATGTCAACTACAAGTATCCCAACAATATCCACTGAAATTGCAAGATGACAGAAATGACAAGTGATCCAATCATCCAAACCACACTACCAGGTCCATCTCCATCTATAGCTTCATCTCATACTATGATACTCCATTAGGTAGGTCTTCTTGCTACTTTGTTAAGTACTGACTCATATTCCTAAGATTGCAAAGGCTATCACAAACACACCCAGAGCTGGCCCAAATCCAAGATCTATTTTATCTAGACATATGCTAAAATACACCCAAAATGTTCATATTATTGAGCAAAATGCACACAAAGTACCCACATTTTTAGTAAAATGTTCTAAAGAGACTCTTGAGGCATTTCACTTTTGAGGCGTTTTTAAAATCCCCTTTTAACATACAAGCCAATATTTGTGCACAAAACGTCCCACACCCCCAAGGTAAATCCTGCATGGCTACAAGCCTGATAATTAGAACTTCTATAACTCTGGCTTATATATACACATGTATATAACCCCAACCTGTGTATGTTTTCGTTCTCATGCACAGATTTTTCAGTGACATGGTTCCACTACCAATTTTTTGAAACATGCTAGAATCAGTCAATTCCCCTAAAAACCCAAAACATTTAACTACACTTAACCCATACCTGTTTATAGTGTGTTAAATCAGAGCACAGTGCCTGGAGACACAATGAGCAAGCGTCTCACCCCTGAGGGATAACCATATCGCCGGTAATAATTTCCCCCTTTCTGAGTCATCTGGGGAAATAACTACGCATCTTGTCGGCACATACCTCATGATCCTAGCAACCACCTCCTCCCACCTTAACAATTTGTGAGTGGCTGTAGGATTAGGAATTGGCTGATATAAAGACACATGTTTTTCTCCAAAGAATTCCTTGTCTAAAACTAGGCATACTTGTGCAAGTAGATCTTCAATATTAGCAAGGTAAATTACACAGCCGTGACGTTAGTCACGGCTGTGTCTTTTTTCTTCAGGTTCTTTCTTCTTCTTCTTCTGTCAATTTTTACATTGCTCTAGCACTCACATGCTTACATCGATTTTGACCTAACTTAGTCACAATGATCATTCACCGTGCACCTACAAGTTACATGAAACTCATGGGGTCAAAGGTCACGCAGAGGTCATAGGGGTCAAAAACGTGATTTCAACTAAAATGCATCTTCTCCCACAACTTACGTGGGACAGCGGCGACACTAGCACACATGCATTGATATTACCCAGTGTCTATGTGGTGTACACAGATTTGGGGTCAAAGGTCATTAAGGGGTCACTTCCGGTATAAAACGAAATACCTTCAAAAAATTTATTAGCTAAACAAACTATAGGGCAGTAACGGTATGTTCACATCTGAGTTGCAGTTACCTAGTGTATATGTGATATTTTTTTGAAATGGGTCAAAGGTCATTAAGGGGTCACTGCCGGTATAAAACGAAATAACCTTTAAAATGCATCTTCTCCCACAAATTACGTAGGACAGCGGTGCCACTTGCACACATGCATTGTTATTACTCAGTGTCTATGGGGTGTACACAGATTTGGGGTCAAAGGTCATTAAGGGGTAACTTCCGGTATAAATTGAAATATCTTCAAAAATTTTTATTAGCTAAGAAAAACATAGGAGAGTGATGGTATGTTCACACATGAAATTGTGTTTACCCAATGTATATATGGTATTTTTTCATTTGGGGTCAAAGGTCATTAAGGGGTCATTTCCGGTATGAAACGAAATACCTTTAAAATGCATCTTCTCCCACAAATTACGTAGGACAGTGATGCCACTTGCACACATGCATTGTTATTACCAAGTGTCTATGGGGTGTACACAGATTTGGGGTCAAAGGTCATTAAGGGGTCACCTCCGGTCTGAGACAAAAAACCTTCAAAATGCCCCTTCTGCCAAAAAAAACATGGCAAAGTTATGCCACGTGCACACATACATTGACATTAGCCAATGTCTATGGGGTTTCATATATTTTAGGGTCAAAGGTCATTAAGGGGTCACAACACGGCTGTGTTCGTGGTCTTAGACCACAGCTAAGTCTAGTTTAATTTTTAACCTCTTTGAAAATTCAAAAAGTGTTAACTAGTCACATATGTTGTTAAAGTTTGCAGCGGGTTAAGATCCACATAGGGATTACTGCACTGCCCTGCTTATACATGTTATAGATATAGACAAACCTAGTGGTACTTCCCTGGACAAACCTATAGCACAGTTCACATGGTGCTTGGAATCCAGATTGGTCCACATTTATATACATCAATGTAGATTCTGAGATGCCTTCGCATACTACCAAATAATTTATTTGTACCCAACTTAATTGTCCAGTGCTGTTGTGCAAAACTTCATAGTGGTTAATCCAATTTGAATGAAAAGTGAAAATAGGCTTGGTGTGATTGTATTTGGAATAGGTTTGCTTCATTTGTGGCATTCTTAACATCTCATAGAGTAAAATCTTCATAAATTCTGCAATGTTGGGTACATTTTGTTTCAATTGACACTGGCTTGACAATAATAGAGCTAGCCTTTTTGAGAAAGAATGTAAAACTAAAGAGCTTCATTTAAGTTATATTCCTTAATTCTCAAATTGATATCTTCAGTAGATAGCAGTTGCTTATCACACAGAGACCAGGCCTAGGACTGCATGGTTCCAGTTTCTCGAGTAGGACTGGTGGCATTTGTAATGTCAGAGTGGGCATGTCACGATCCCCTACACACTGAACAAGTGTTAACCAGGTTTGTACACATATCCATAAATGTCTAAAATATTGCAAAAGCTTATGGAAATTTAGTTTTGTTGAATGTTTCTTGGTCATATACCTCTCGGTATTCTTGTACTTCTTCACCATAATGTGTATGTACTGTTATGGGGGGAAAAGTGTCCCTATGCATAGTTCACTTAAAAGCTGGCACTCAGTAAATTTGATTTTTATTGCATGTTTATCTAAAGTCACAGAAAATATTTGATATGTTTTGCATGTGTCTTTGACATCAAACCTTTAAACACATGTTCTTTCAGCTTTTTCCAAGAATCTGGAAACTAGTTGTTTTTGCTAGCATAATATTGCCAACAAAAACAAAACTGCAAGCAAATCTCATCAAATTTGCAAACCAAACCTTCAGCTATTTCAAGAATAAAAAGCATATCACCATTATTTTGTGATTGACTAACATTTATGGAGTAGTAATGCTAAACTTTTTGTTTATTCATTTCTGAATATCTTTTCAATGACAAAAGAACAAAGTACAGGATAATAAAACCGAACGCTACTTCCGACAATCAAACAAACAAAAAACATACTTTCCCTGGTTGAATGTATAAACAAGGAAATCTGGCTCTGAACAGTCCATTATGAATATAAATTACAAATATCTAGCTATATCTTACAAATTGTCTCCAAGTTAATTTGTATGGCTACTAGTTGGCTAGGTTCTCTGCCCAAATATAAATCTCTTTCACTCTTGCGTGCACAAATTCTGATTATGAAAACGCAGATGAAAATGATGACATCACCGTTAAGTTGATAAACCAATCAAGGCTCTTTTCATATAATATCAAATATGATTTGTTACTTCTATCAGGATAGACACATGAATGTAAATTTTGGTTGACGGGGTAATAATCATGGCACCGATAATATTTGGGCTATTCCAGTTGTAATCCATACACCCCCTATGGAAAACATGACCTTAATCTCCCACACAGGGGGTGTAGATTTTAAATTGAGTCACTCATTTAGTTAACCCCATTTGAAATTCACACTCCATGTGTAGAAGATTAAGGTCATGTCTTCCACAGAGGGTGTGTGGTTTTCAACTGGAATAGCCCATAGAACAGATGTGAACTGGATTATCATGTCTGAATTTTTCATCAAAATTACTAAATAATCTGTAACACATCTTTCTTGATTAGGAACAGAAGTTTAAGCTTAAATAATGATATATTTTGAAGAACAAAGAAATGATTGTAAGCCACAGGATTAGGATTATAGAGACTATAGTCATGATAGTACGGGTTTAAAATAAAGATACATGCATGAATGCTGATGAACACTTTAAAGCATACCGCCTCATAATTGAATACATGAATACAAAAGCCACCTAAGTCCATGCGAAGTTATTTTGAGAGAAAAACCCGTGTATCATTTTAATTCCTTCAGTTAGATTTACCTGGTCAATATGGTAAGTTTTACGTGCAAATGAGTGGATTAACCTGTATTAGGTATGACGATTAGCATTTCAGGGACTTCGTGGGGTTCATTTTAAATTTTGGACTTAGGTGGTTTTTTAATCATATACAAAGACAACAATGTTAGAATGAGATTACCACTAGTAAGATAATACAAAATAAAGCACACAGGTATGTATACTGTTGATACGCATTCTGCCCTGTACTATAAACCACACACTTTCCTTCATTAAGCCCATTTTTTGTTCAAAAGTCATTCTCTAGCAATGAATGTGTTACAAGTGGACTTTTATACATACTGGATTTCAATCAATGTGTTACAAGACTCAAATCATGGAATTGGGTGATTCTTTCATACATGCTATTTTTCACATGCCCAATAGACACAGAGAATGAATTTGAGTTGTTCTTTCATGCATATGACAGGCCTATGTATAGCAACAATTTCCCATGCTTAACTCAATTTGGCCAAAGTATGGACTTAGGTGGCTTTTGTATTCATATATTCAATTTTGAATTTTTCGTGTGTAAATTTTGCTTGGTTTTAAGCTATGATTCAAGTTTTAAAAAGGACTTAATATGGGACCAGATTTGGTCCAATCAGGTTACAGTCGGCATGAAACTGAAATAAAGGCAAAAAGTGAGGAGAAAAACAATAACAATAAAAAACGTAAGAAAATGGGCAAAAGGTTCATAACTGCAACCAAGTATTCAAGAGACCTGGGGATTCAACATCGATAATTAATGTACAATAATTATATGTACTGAGCAAGTTAGTAATGGTAGTAACTCAATTTTCCAAATTTCCGACTTTGGCCTGAGTGGATCACATTGGGTCACATAAGATTGGGCCATATGATGTTCAGTTAAGCCTTTTCTTTTTGGTATTTTTTGTGAAAATAAAGTCCTGAAAAAATTGTGCATCAACAAATTTGATCAGTCTTTTACTTCTGCAATAGGATTACATGAAAAAGAGATAAATACAGACAGATACAGTAACGGACATACACACACACACCCAAACAGACAGACACACATACAGACTGACAAAGTTAACAACCTTTTTACATACTCTCTTTCACTGTAAGTTTATTTGCTAAACACACACCACCTAACAACATGCTCATTTAACCTTGATTGAATAAAATTAACCCACTCTCGGTTTCATGCTAGTTTCATTTCTATCACCTTAATTTGAACGGCAAAATGTGCCCGTCAAGGTCCTATAGAATACTCTGCAAATAATAAATAAGTTAAACCGCTTAAAACATATTATGGCTTAGAAAAGAATTTTCAGTTCTAATATTTTACAGGGTGAATGAGAATAAGACAAATTTTCAACTGATACCAAATTTCCATTTTAATGGAGAAAAGATGGGATGAGGGTGAGGGTGTGCATTGTACCATTCTCCTTTAATGACGGAGACAAAGAAGATCATGTACCCCACCATAGTAACAAAAGGTTTCATGCACAGACCCTCTTAACAAATCCATCCCTCATTCAAGTTCCACTTTTACCCCAAGAAAAAGGGAAACCAGAGAAAAAAATCCATGTTGTTACAAATTGCTGAATCATCTAATTCCCCCAAGTCCCTAATACACACGTGCACACCAAAGCTCTCCCATCCCCGTTTGGGCTATTCCAGTTTAAATCCATACACCCCCTGTAGAAGACATTACCTTAATTTCCCACACAGGGGATGTGGATTTCAAATGAGGTTACAGAATGGGAGACTCCATTTGAAACCAACACCCCTGTGTGGAAGATTAAGGTAATGTCTTCCATAGGGGTGTATGGATTCAAGTGGCATAGCCCATTTGAGGGCATTGGGAGGCTTGTTGCTCTATTTTCTTTGACATGGAGCCTTCTATATGAGTGATTTACTCACCCATTAGGGCTCCATCAACTGAAGTCTTACTGGTAACAAGGCTATCCCATGGGATTCAAGTAAAGAGCACCATTTTAGTAGGATGAGAGAAACAAGTGGAAATCAGAATTGCTGCCTTTTAATTGCTCATTTTTTAAATGCATTATTACTAAAGCCCATCCATTCTCTTCTGGTAGGAAAAGCATTATCTGTACAAGTCATTTTCCAGGAATTTTCCTATGGGATTTTCTAAATTTTCAAATCGATTAGGGGGGTGGCATGTGCCCCCATGACACTGTGCCACTGGGCTTCTTGGTGGTCAAAATTTTTATTCAATGAGTTTTCAATGAGAATGAGAGATGTATAGTGTATGATATATTCAATAGAACCTATACATAGAAGTGCTCTTATCATAATCCCATTGATATGATCCTTCTGAACTTCAGTTTAACACAGCGGTTCTCAAACTGTGGGTCGCGACCCTGTTTAGGGGTTGTGGGCTCTTCCAAAAGGGGTTGTGGTACTTGCCGGAAAAATAAAACAAATACATCTCTTGCATTAAAGTGCAGGTACCACCGTATTGTTCACGCAACCTCATTTTGATCCATTTTAGCATTAAATTTTTAATTTGTGTGCGCTTCACATGCATTTATCCCTTTAAAGTTATTCTGGAAGCCGGTCAGTGGGACGACTTGGAAATTGTGCCTGCTTTAGAAATTTTGCACAGTACACCGCTGATAGTTTTTGGTAAGTAACAGCATTTGTATTATGCAGTGGGTTGTGCGTCGTGCCATATTTTTCTTAGTAGTAGTAAGAGTATGAGCGGCGTGAGCCGCGAATATTCTTACAAACTAGTAGCACACACCAAAATGCTCTTATAAGTGGGAGGTGTGCTCTTATAACCATCTGTCTTGGTCTCAAACTTGTCATCAACTCCAATTTGTTTATCTATAAACCTGTCACCAACTTCATTTCCTTTACCTTTCACAAGAGTTGATCTACATGTAGGGACAATGCAGATATATTGGGTAATTGATTGGATGGGTCTAAGGGAGCAAGGTAGATGGTCAGTATGTGTCTGGATTTATTAGCCACTTGCAGTTCCGCCATTATTATGCACTATGTGCGGGAGAGCCTCGAACTGGCAGCATACATGAATGGGAATTGAACCAGTCATATAACATACTGAGCAAGGTGACGTAATCCTTCCTCTCATGTATGCTGCCAGTTCGAGGCTCTCCCCCATATAGTGCATAATGGCGGAACCGTGCAAGTGGCCAATAGACTGGGTTTGACAGTTAGTTTTTGTGTGACAGCCCTGATTCCTTCCTATTCATCACATTATTTTCTTTCATTATTTTCTTTCCTATCTTTCTTTCTTACTTTCATTCGTTCTTTCCTTCTTTCTTCCTATGGATTTCTTTCTTTCCTTTCAACCCTTCTTTCCTTCTTTCTTTCTTTCTTTCTTTCTTTCTTTCTTTCTTTTCTTTTTTCTTTCTTTCTTTCTTTCTTTCTTTCTTTCTTTCATTCATTCATTCATTCATTCATTCATTCATTCATTCATTCATTCATTCATTCATTCATTCATTCTTTCTTTCATTCTTTCTTTCATTGAAAATCCCAAACTATTATTAGTTTGGAAGGGTATCTTAGCTTAATCAACTAGGTCCTTCATACATGTTTCAAACATCAGTCAAATATGGTACATATCTGTTGTCACTGCTACTAATTGAAAGGTGGTCTCCTAACCATGTTTCCAAGAATGATCTGGTTTAGTTTGGTAAGCCCTGGTTTAGCACCTCTTCAAAAATGTTTCAAATGACAACATTCACTACTCTATCATGACACATGGCAGCCATTGCCAATCAACCTGTTACCTTTAACAATTACATCCATACTAAGTTATAGACATGTAACAATCCATGTATTGAATTCCATGAGACAGGACTATGACATCATCATGACCATCACAGTGAATTGTAATGTATTGTTACCTGAAATCTGCCTTTTAAGACATTACAGACCTAAGTGGGACATGTCAGCTTGAGATGGAGGAACATTATCATCAGAATTTAGTCTACCAAAATTCTCTACCAGTTAATCACAAACCTGAAGTGCCCAAATCTATCAAAGGAGAATGGTCCTATTTCATCACATCTGATACCTCACCGCTATCTTCAATAGATAGCATAGATTTGTATTAACAACTGGTTTGAGAGTCTCAATCTTGTGGGTATTTGTTAATGCTATCATTAGTAGATACCATGTGTTTTAAAATCTAGTTTGAAGTATAACACTTTTGGAATTTTTATGCTATCTTCAGTAGATAGCATGTCTCATTTATCTGGATTTAGGAACATAACTTAAGGAATTTTTAATGCTAAGTTCAGTAAACTGTCTTAAATTTAGTTTAAGGTACACATAACTTTGGGCATTTTTAATGCTATCTTCCAATCCATATGACCTAAATATCTTGTTTGGGGTTCACAACTTTTGGTATTTTAATGCTACGTTCAGAAGTACATTTGTTTGAGGTACCAAACCTCTGGGTATTTTTGTGTTATCTTCAGTAGATAGCACATGTCATAAATGTGATTTGAGGTACATAACTTTTGGTATTTTTCATGCTATCTTCAGTAGATAGCATGTATCTTAAACCTAGTTTGAGGTCCATAACTTTAGGTATTTATAATGTTATCTCCAGTAGATAGCACATGTCATAAATCTGATTTGAGGTACATAACGTGTGGTATTTTTCATGCTATCTTCAGTAGATAGCATGTGTCCTATCACTCTGTCTGAGGCACATACAGAGATGAGCATTTTTAATGCTATACCGTCAGTATATACATGTAGCATGAGTGTTATAATTAAATCTAGTTTAAAGTATAACACTTTTGGTATTTTAATGCTATCTTCAGTAGATAGCATGTGTCTTATCTGGATCACAGTACATGACTTTGTGTATTTTAATGCTATGTGTTTTTAATATATCATTTGTGGTATCTACCTTTTGGTATTTTGTTTACTTTTCAGCAGTTAGTATGTTTTTTCACATTGTTTGAGTACCAAATCTCATAAGTTTTTGTTTTAATGTTATCTTTAAGAAATAGCATGTGGTTTAAATCTGGTTTCAGGTGGATAACTTTTATGACATATCTTCAGTAGATAGCATCCATCTTAAACCTACATTGAGAAACATAGTTTTTGGTATTTTTAATGATATCTTCAGTTTTAGCATGAAAGTTCATCTGTATTGGTAATCCATACGTAGAAAGATTTTAACTCTTGATCTCAATACAAATATATTTACCTTCGTAATTTTCAGCTGTTGCTACTACAGCCTTCTTCAGTTGATAGCATGTATCTTAAAAGTTAGTGTTATGTACTTAACTTTGGATATTTTTAATTCTTTTAGTAGATAACACCTCTATATAATATCTAGTTTGAGGTACACTATTGGGTGTATTTAATGCTATCTTCAGTAGATAGCATGTGTCTTAAATATGGTTTGAGGTACATGACTTTTGGGAGTTTTGTGCTATCTTTACTAGATAACACATGATTTAAATCTTGTTTGATGTACATAACTTTGGATATATTTTATGCTATCTTCAGTAGATAGCACCTCATGAACATCTAGTTTCAGATATATAACTATGGGTATTTTAATGCTATCTTTGGTAAATATCATATCTTAAATCTGTGGTATATACCTTTGACCAATACCTTAAGGCTATTTTCAGTTTCTGGGGAAATACAAATGTGATTCTTGGCTTCTTCCTTGACATATCCAATAAGATCAATGTATTA
Source organism: Amphiura filiformis (assembly GCF_039555335.1). Taxonomy (NCBI): domain Eukaryota; kingdom Metazoa; phylum Echinodermata; class Ophiuroidea; order Amphilepidida; family Amphiuridae; genus Amphiura; species Amphiura filiformis. The sequence continues at coordinate 55,421,502 of NC_092643.1, forward strand.
ATACTAAGCTTATAAGAAGTACACTTTCAGTTATTTAGGTAAATGGATAAAACTGGAAAAATGTGGCTCCTGCCAGCCTACTCGCTTTTAATGATATTTTCGAATAAACCTATTTATCTGTTTATGAAAACAAAATAAACACTTCATAAAGACTGCAATATATTGTTTTTCTATAGAGTACCTACCTCTAATCTAGAGTCCGAATTTTTCTGTTTTATGGAAAACGAAAAAAAATCACAGAATCTGAGGTACAACACGGAAAATGACGTGACAAAAATTGTTAAAAGATAAGAGAAATAAATGTTAAAAACAATCTTGAGTTGGGTATGTCAAGTTTTATGAGAAAAATACTGCTTAATCATACCGAAATAAAGGTATATTACCAAGGCATGAACCCTTATCCATCCAAACATCATAACAGTCAGCCTATTATCGTGAGAATATTCCAATCAAAGCATATTGATCGTGATATTGAACACTTTATAGTGACATTAATATCATTCATATTCATTGTTTATACATTTTAAACTTTATTCATGAAACATGGATTTACAAATTTTACAACACGGATTACAACACGGAAAATGGATTTTAGAAAACGGTAAACTTCGGACTCTACTCTAATCACTCAGTATAAGCTATCATAACAGCTTTTTAATGTTAATCTGCTAATAGATCACTTACTGATTGAACATACTCAACTTGAAACCCAACCCAGCAGCTTAACGATGTCTGAAATTACTCAAATTCATATCTATACAATTAGCAACTTCACAGTGTACTACTTTCTAACACAAACACATATAAGTCTCAATTGATTATCTATGCCACATAAATTAACACACATTCTCTTATTGAGAAAATCTAAAATTAAAATAAAATGGTGAACATTGCAAGAATGAGGAATTACATCGTCATTCAATACAGAGCTGGTATGTTAAACATTTTAGATCAACAAGCCAAGCCGCCGGATTTTCGACTCTGAGAAACAAATCTTAGACAGATGAATTAGTCTGTTTCATTTTCATATACTCTATTCGCCAAAATGGTCTCAATGCAAGGGCTAAGCTCAATAACCCACACTCAACAACCATAGCTCCAACTTTGACCTCAAGTGGTGGAGTATGAGTTTTGTACCTACCAGGTTCAAAGGTCATTCTATGAATGTACAAGTATATTGAGGTTAAAGAACTGTGTACAGACAGATGAGCATGATTGAGATTCTAGCGACGTACACATACTATGAGATCTTTCCCCATCCCTCTTCCCAAGGACTAAGTTCCATACCATACATAACAGGTAATAGAAACCGTATGTTCATTCATGTAATGGGTATCAAAACTCATACCCACAACTTTAAGGTTTAATGTCACAGTAACACTAACGAATGCAAGTCACTGACTTTTGTAATGAGTTATGAGAGTATTGAGGCTAATAATCCTAGTAGGTGCCAGTAGTTGTGGTATGATTTACATTCAGTCTTTGATTACTTGCTGATAAATGACATATGCCTGAAATGGTTGGATAGAAAGTGAATGGAGATAGAGGCACATCGGAGGATATCTTAGTCACAAGTTTGACTTGCAAAGAAATCTACAAATTAGCATGGACAGGAAATGTATGAAATCCATGGGAGCATGAGGGATAAATAAATAAAACATCAAGACTATAAAATGTTAGGCCATACTTTGCAGGAAACGTGAAACATGTGAAATGAACCAAATTTTCAAAGTGTCACAAAATGTGGATCATCCTGACATGGGATGCATTCAAAACTAGGCTGTATCCGATTCAATTCGTTGTCGTAGTGCACATTAGAATATGACCGTTGCTAGGTCAACTGGATCACACTTTCTTTGTTACAAACCACTGATCGAAATGATCACAACACAAAGCCTATGGCATATTAAAATTCAGAACAGGTGTATGAGCACAGGCTTGGAGCAGTACGACAGCGAATAGCTCCAGAGAGATTAGACACAGAGGATACCCACTCTGCCATGCGCCCAGTAGTTTGTTTGTCTTGTGCAAGTAATGCATTGTGCTAACAACATGCGCAGAAAACTTTGTAACATTCAAGCTTCAAGATATAAATTATCATGCAATATTGGGTTTTGCTGATAAATACAGGAGGTACTATTCATGACAATCTAAGTCAGGGCTCTTTGAGTTTAATCTCTATTTGGCTAAATCAGATTCATGTAATAGGACACTAGTACCAATCAGGGCTCGAGCAACTTGTAATTTGGAGTTCAGTAGTGACAAAGTTGTGTATCTCGCTGGTCCCAGTTTTGAATCGGGTGCATAATATTGATTGCAGAGAATGCACACGCACAAGGCAGTTTGTCAGCACTTGTAGCCCAGCCGCAAAAAAAACATCGACATTACTACCAGACTTGACGTGAACCAAAAAATAGTATGGTTCAAAACTTGTAATATTTTTACTAAAAAGTGCACAATCACACAAATTGTGTACCAAAGTTGCAACTTGAAACTAAAAGTCCCAATTTTTGCTACCACCATCTAAACAATATTTATAAAGCGTTAATGAGTTTATTTTATAGAGCATGCAACCAATATATCAAAATGTCTCCCAGCAATAATTGATTCATGATAATGGCATAAAAATGGATGTGTATTGTTTATCTTACTGCCATCTTAAAGTCAATTTGCATTCAAGGTGCTATCGTAATTATCATCTAAATCCTTTGAGTCCCCGTAAAATTAATTTCAACCCCAAGATATCAAATCAACACTAAGGAATATAATTTTCAAAGTTAAATATTATGAATAATTAAAAAACAGCTTATATTTGTTTTCAGGGTATTAATAATTAATTTACTAATTGTTAAGTCTGCCATAAACATGTGGAAAATGGATAAAAAAATCTGGTCATAGTTTTTAATTTTTCTCCAAGTATTAATATGCCAGTAAAGGGACTTTCTAATTGGATTGATTACAATATTAAATATGCATGCGGTAAATGGATCAAACCACAATGGGATTTTAAAGATTCTACTGACAAAAAATATGGTCAACCCCCTTAACAGTTTTAATTACCAAATGGACCATTCCATTTAAAATGCATACACCCCCTGTGGAAGTCATTACTTTAATCTCCACACAGGGAGTGTAGATTTCAAATGGAGCCAGCCATTCAGGTAACGCATTTGACAAAAAAAAAGGTCTACCCCCACAGTGTCTTCGACCCTATATCTTCATGGCAGGAATCGCCATGGTAGGTTAAATCCACAGCCACGATTAGCCATTTGGTTCAAACCTTTAAAGCTCTTTTAAACTAATAATTAGTCGAGGACATAACTAAGGCTACTCACAATAGCCGGGTAATCGATCTTGGTTGTGCGTGATTAAGCTTGTATACCCCATTGAGGTCAATGGTCATCGACTTTTATACTGCCTACAGTGAGTGCAGCTGTACTACACGCTGCACGCTGTAGTCCATAACAGGACCAACGCAATATAAAATGGTCAAATTTTGAGTTCAAAGCGCACGGCCAATTTTCAAAGCGCATTCTAGCGACTATCATATCTGTTCAACACGTATTTCCAAGTTTATGAGACCAAATCTGGTTTCTTGAGAAAAAAATCATGACGGAGATATTCATCATTTTCTAACCCGGTATCAGAAGATTTTCGTCTGATATCAAAATCGTGCATAGCAATTCACGTGTATCGATCCCGTGTATTCATTTTAGTGTCCCTTCTGCACCAAATAATTATTAGCCAGGCGGTGTCGGTGTGCCCCTTAAAAGGGCATTTAAGTGATCCACAGCCTCATCCCCCTTTTTCTCAAAAAAGTTGAGATTTTTATATCACTGGAATACTCTGGCTACATAATGTTTATGTACAAAATATTTCTTGCAGATTAATTCGTTTAGCAAAGATATCGCGAAATTTGAATTTCGTTCTGGTGCACCAGAACGAAATTACAACGTATTGTCTATGGAGCAGTGTAATACACATAATCATGCATAACTGGCAAACGCAAAATCAGAATCAACTGAAATTTTGGGAATATGCTTTTTTCGTGGATATGTACTGAAAAATGTCATAAAAAGAGGATGCTAGGATCACGAAATACTCCTTTAACAGTTTGATTACCAAATGGGCTATTCCACTTGAAATCCATACACCCCCTATGGAAGACATAACCTTAATCTACCACACATGCACAGGAGGTGTATATTTACCTATTCAGGTTGAAATTTACACTCCCTGTGTGGGAGATTAAGATCATGCCTTCCATAGGGGGTGTATGGATTTTACCTGGAATAGCCAAATGTGGAGACAGAACACCCAGTTCCGATGACAAGCCTTTGGTAAAGAAAGTTCTTTTTGGAAAATAAGGGAAGGAACAGCTGCCTTTGCCCAATGCAATCACATTTACTCAATTTTGTAACCCGCTTTTTTGTTTTAAAAAACTGATTATTTGCTTTGAATAATGACATGTCATGGAAAGATCCCGGGGAAAGATCTCCTACAACTTTGGAAAGGTTAGTGAAATTGTTTGTAATTCTACTTTGAAACATCTCACACATTGATGTTGGATGGAGAATATTGATATGTGACAAATTCCATATTCTTTATGGGGATCTCCAACAACTGGGGTATTGGATGCGGATGTGATGGGTTACATTTACACATATTTTGGGCTGGAATCAGTTTAGAGTACCAGTTTTGTTTGGTCTGCGTTTTTAAGTAATGTTACTCAAACAATGTTAATCAGTGGTAATGATGGCCTAAGTTATGGGGGAGAGCTGTGGGGCCAGATGCTAGATGGTACTTGGCCTTATAGCATCCAAAATTATTGAGGACCTGGTTCCAGAGCAACTGCATTAACAATTTCTAAAATACAGTATTTTAGAAACAAACCATAATACATAAACAGCGAGTATGCAAAACTCTCAAAATCAACAAACATACATCCTCTTTTAATATCCATACCCATGGAAGTAGAAGATCTTCCATGATTTACCCTAGTTTTCTAACTGAACATCTCACTGATGATGATGACATGAGTCTCTGCTGCATCCTATCTATGAAGACACCTCTGACAACAAACTGTTGCTGTGTGTAGAGGTGTCATGTTACACACACATTGTACCCTCAGGGAGTGTTATACTATCACATAGTATGTCACAGTGCGTGCGCTAGAGATATTCACACAATATATTTAATCCACATCTGCGAGTGAACCCCGCAAGTTCACCGAGAGAACCAGTTTTTGTGAATATTTTACGAAAAATAATACATCCTCACCAGTGTAAATTTTGAAATATCAAGTGTATTTTGGCCCATTGACCAAATTAAAGCTATTTTTGATATTATTAATTTAAACCACAAAAAAGCATTGACGTCACTACCGAACTTGGGGTGAACCAAATTATATAGGAATATTGAATAATACCAATGGAAATGAGATCATCTTGGCAATTTACAGATATGATGGTTCAAAACAGGACCCACCAGACAACATTTAGACGGTAACCATTGGCAGGTGTGGGTAATGATAATGGATTATTGTGTCACTCTGTAAATTTGTGTGTGATTTGTGGAATGTGCAACTCTGTTGTTAAATTTTCATCCCGATTATATTTCATTAGGTTTAACATGAGGTGAATCTTGCAAGTGAAAGTAGAACAATTGCAAGTTTAAATGTCAGGGCTGTAGTAAGCAGCCAGAGAGCCATGGCACCCGCACTTCAGAACTTTAATTTTGGCCCATATTGACCACCCCATATTTCAATGGCCAAACCCACATTTTTCAACCTTGATACAGGCCCTGTTAAATGTGCAAGGTACAAGGTGCAAGTTGACATTCTTTAGAATTTGGGGGTGGCAAATAAATTTAAAAAAATGTATTTCTTCTCAAAATGACCAATTAATTGTGGCAAAAATGTGAGGCAAATGAGCAAAAAATTTAAAATTTAAACAATCCATGTAATACATTGTAATATGATCATGAATAATTAGACCCAGTTGTTGTTCACCAATAGTTATTCTCACTATTTTTAGAGCCACCAAAACCTTTTGTACCCGGCTTTTGTATTAGCAGATAGGCGAGATCTGCTTGTTCTCTGTTGACAAGGGGCAATCTTAAGTGAACGGCTAGTAGCCAAGGGGCGATCTACATGTCTCATTCTTAGGTACTTTATCCTGAAGAAGTCAGAGCTACTCCTGACAAAAGCTTGGCAGTTCTAAACTTGTCCCACGGTGAAACCGCTAAAACCCGCTATTAAATAGTTATTCTCACATGACATTAAGGTACAAGAATGACTGATAGGTTCCCACAACATACACTTCTAGTGCCCGTTTCTATTCATCGTTATGTATTCTTCTCCCGTGCATTATTTTCGCGAACTACCCTTCACAGCCCAAATTATATAAACCTGCACGCTAAACAATGCATTATCTAAAACCTGCACGCTAAACAATAGATTCTAGATAATACGTGCACGCCAAATACTAGAAATACTACTTTCACATAACCATATAGGGCCTAGTAGAGTTAGGTGGCGCTTTTCGACACAGAGAGGTCACATGCATAACTATAAAATTGTCTGTTCGATATATATACCATCAAAAAGTACAAATATACATTCTGTGGTGTTAAAATGGTATAGTTACAAGCGGTGTTCTATAATAGGGTACAATTACCGAATAGGGTGCAACTCGCTAGACTTGAGTCCAGTCCTCGTTTACGGAGTTTAGGGTTAGGGTTTAGGGTTGGGGTAGGGCAGTCTTGTAATAAGACTAGTAGAGTTGCACCCTATTGGGCAATCGCTCGTGCATTGTGACATAAATTATGATTAATGACCTCAAATAAATCAAACATCAAATGAGAATAATCGAGCTTCTATTAATTGAAAAGGGCCAAAAACAGGTGGATCATAATTATACAAGATGACACCATTGCAAAATGTTCAGCATTTTACAAATGAAATACATGTAGGCCTATATCTAAAATAACATAGCCGGGCCGGAAACACACACTAGCGCATAATATCATGATCATGCTTTATAATACCATAGGCCTTCAAACATATGTGTTTGAAGGCCTATGATAATACTGAACAAATTGTTAAATCCCAATGTCGTGTGTTTTAATATAAGTAGATTTTAAAGTTCAAATTATAGAGCTATAAAGTCCAGTTGATATTCACCGTAGTACTACTAGTCGGACATCTAAATCGGTCGTTTCCAGGTGAATCAGTGCTCTAAATGATCACAACATAAAGTCAATTGGTTACAAACCATGCGTGAATAAGTTACTAAAGTATGACGTATGGCGCAATCGATACCATTGATAGCTAACTTGATTGGATTGATTTTCTTTACCAGTTAAATGATACGTAGCTGGTCAATGTCCTAACGGTGTTTTTGAAATGTAAGATATTTTCCCTAATATTAAAACTAATATAATGAATGCAGCAATTAATATTGCCTATTGTTTTAATAGGCCTACACTCAAAGTGTATGACGGATAATGTACTCGTGCAAATGCATTCGTCAAGATAATTGCACTTGCCATGGAGTTATTGCATTAGCTCTTGAGCCTATCGGCTCTCGAGCTAAATGCAATAACTCCACGGCGCGTGCGATTATCTTGACGAATGCATTGCACTCAGTTCATTATCCTTATCAGAAATGAAATGTTTGTTGAAAACTTTCCCTGGATATTTGGCCACCTTTTGGATATCAATCAATTTCATCTCAGGCCTAACCCATCACCCTGCATTCACCTGTATGATGCTCTCATTCATTATCTGTCACTGGCAAACGGATCAACCAGATTTAACAATCACAATGATTATACTAAAAACAATTGAATAAAATAACTTCTTTACTGCAGCCAGCCAGGCCATGTAGCAAGGGGAGTGCAGGGAATGTGATAAACCCCCAACTTTCCCAGGCTCCGTGTCACATAGAGGGAAAATGGGAAATTGGTCATGGGGTTGGAGCAAAATCAAAAATATCCCCTGCCCCACCCCCACCAAAACAAAATTCCCCAAAATTGTAATTTTTTTCAATTTTGTTTTGGTTTTTATTAGGGGGCAAATCTCTGACTGTGAGAATTTGCCCCCCCCCATGGCATGTGGTATCACAAACACACTCTTCCCTTCTCCAGTTTCCCATCTAGCAAATAATGTTTGATCAGCATCAAAACAAAGGATGGTTGATGATATGTTGTCCACTCCAGGATCCCAGGTTCCTAACCAGGGAGGTGACATGACACCGGCATACAATGATACACCCCATGATGCACTTTTTGTGAACATTATGTTAAAATGTTACACACGAAGTCACAACTGGGAAGAAATAAGTTCCACTTTCATGATATGGGTACAAATTTCAAAACAGACCCCAACAATCACCTTTTGGTGGGTAATGTCCACTTCTTGCATGTACGCCCAGTTTTTTACAAAAGTCAAAAAGGTCCACATTTTGGAAGTCCTGGTCGTACTTCCTTCAAAACCTATCCTGACCTATAAGCTACTACTTCAAACTGTGCAAAGTTCTTTCTTTGTTTAATGGTAGCCAAGCACAGTCAACTAAAAATATAAAATATCATTACAAATGAACAAAAAATAATGCAGTTTGTTCTGTGGCCATCTAAATTGCAAAATGGACACTGGGCACATATTCCACTGGCAAAAAAAAAAAGAAGAAAAAAGTGTACTGTGACCATTTAGACATTAATAAAACTGATCATGTCTCTCCAAACCTATTTCAATCATAATTTCCATAAATACAATCCAAATGTACAGATTAGCGGATTACTTCATCATGACTCAATCTATACCGCATTAAAATATACGTGCTAATAATCTTATCACGGTATTCTTGTGCGCAATCTTTTTTGTGCTAATTGCTTCAATTTCTTACTTTCTCTGCCGATTCTTTTCAATTGGATTGGTTGGCATAAATCTTAATTCAATCTTTACTAGCCACTGCACACAGACAGTACCAACTGGGATAATTATTCTGCACGTGTGCACATATTGTACAGCTTCATCAAACAACTACATGTAAGTTCAGTGGCTTGCAATGTGGAACGTTGGTGAAATTTCCTTCAAAAAAGGGCTAATTTCTGTTTTTTCTTGAAAACTAAGGCAGACCTTTTGTGAGTTTTTCCTTAAAAAAAATATTGATCGTTGGTGGTTTTTAGGATTGGCATTTGGGTTGTACAAGCTTGTACAAATGGTGGCTTGCAGAGGTCTTATGGTTTCAGCCATCCGGTCTTCTGTAAAATCAGAATATTTTGGGCACATTTCTAGTACTTGTTCAGCCACTCTAAAACACACCCCCCACTCACACACAACTGAGTGTAACTATCACCAGAAGAACCACACATAATGTTTTTTCTATACCTCTCCAAGACTGTCACTATGATTTTGATATCCCAATGGATATCAATGTTCAAGAGTAAATACAAATTTGGTTTTGAAATCCTGTTGGAGGTTCCCTTTTTGCTAGTCCTGCCATTGTCGCACACAAGCATAGAACCTATTCCCGTCGATCATGCCACTGTTTTCCATGTCATAGGAACCTAACCCAAATTGGTCAAAACAAAGACCTAAAACCTGAACTGAAGGCAAATCTTTAGATCTTAGGACTTTTTGATCAAGCCTTACACAATTGAAGAGTTCAAATGCAAAATTGGATAACACCATTTTCAAACTTTTTGAGTTAAGGCTACCAACATCTGCCCTATAATGCTAGCTTTAAATTAACACACTACTTTAAATATGGCAAGGTAACTCTGAGTGAAAGTACATATATTTTCTTGTAATTTCCTCTATATTTGCCTATATCTCCATTTGAGATAAATGGATAAATCAAGTTTTTTTTTCATCAAAATCAAACTCTTCGTATCATCTTCTTTCATCTCATGACCAAAAGCTGAACTCTTAAAAGGGGGAAAGAAGTCACCAACAATATTTTCAACCAGAGTTTAAAAATCCCACTAAAATTGATTAAAACCACATAAATTATAATATAATACAGATATTTTACCCATAAATGCCACAGGGAGATTAAAAAAAGACTAATCTGTAGGGTCAACGACTTGCTCCCTGAAGATGATCATCCAGACTAGTAAGATGAACCTTAGGGGATGGTGGTAAAGATTCCCCTTTCTGCATTAAGTGGTGGTATAGGGTGTAATATTAAACAAGACTGCCCTTTTTGACCTAAAGACATTAAATGATGACACACATGTGATGAATCGGTTATATAATTTGTTACTCCAGAGATTTTACCAAGTTTTTTTAAAGATATAAGTGTTTTCTGTAATATGTGAAGTGGGTTGAAAGTCATGCTTGGATTTATAGACTTTTAATGACATCCATGTTTCAAAGTAGGACGACTTGGGGCATAAAGACTTCTCATGGTTTTAACACTTTTCAAGTATTATGTACTGTAACCAAAACAAAAATGTACTTGTCACCAAATAGAAGGAAAAGTCACTGAATTATGATAGAAGCGTTTATACCAAAGTTATATTATTTCTACATTTCCACTTAAAGGAGCCATTTTTTATATTTCAGTGATCGACAATTTTAATATTTCTCAATTTGATAGTCTTATCTGCATAGAGCCATACTCAACACAATAAGACAAGAAATTGTAATAATTTCTGTAGAAAAAATCAAAATAATACAAATATAATATTCTATATCATTTTGTACAGTCATGTATTTTGAAACATTCAACCAAAAACAAATTCCAAAAGCAACAAACACAACCCAGCTGAAATCATCCACCCATCCTCCTAATTGTATTTTAATTTCACACCAATAGGATATCTATTAGAGTTTTCCAATTTCCTTCATCCATCCATCCATCCGTCGCTCCATCCACTGAAATCACGACTGGTATGCTGCGCTTATATAATTCTATTCCATTCAGAGAATTGAGATCGTCAAATTTCCTGGAGGCGATTCAAAGATTTACCAATATGGCTAACAACCTCTGCTTCCAGCGCAGGGGTGAGTCACTCACAAATCCCTTTAATTCTTTACATGCGCAAAGGTAAATATTCCAATATCTATTTTAAGCAACATAATCACCTAGTTGCAGGATATTTTCATAATAATGATAACAAAATCTCTTTAGAACCATGTGTACTAAGTTTCTCATATATTTTCATACTCTTTCAGTCATAATTATCTTATTTTAAAATATTAGACTGTTTAATTGAAACCTGTCTTTAGTCAAAAGCTTAGCATCATCAGATGAACAATATTGACCATATTACACAATAATTTATTCAAACTATGATTTCAATTGCAAATAATAACAAGACTACTCATCTTAACTCCCTGAGCACTACCTGCCGATCTAACATTTCCTCTGATTGGTCAATTACATGATATCTTCACTTTAATCAACAATCAGAATGGAGCTTTGCATATAATTCACCCAAATTTTTTTGCGTGGTGAAATTATTCTAACAATGTTGCTGATTGGTCAAATTGATAATAAAAACTTCTTTTTTGGCCAATCGGCAAGTAGTTCTCATGGGGTTAACTCACATCACATCAACATTTTCTAGTTTTGTGTTTTATTACTTCTCTTTAATTAGTGGTAGTTATGAATACTCTGTGTGCATGGGAATTAAGTGCAAATGCCTACAGCAATTGTCTTGTACATTTTGTGGTATGTCTTGAATTTGTCTCGTATTGATTATGTAATTTATACCACTGATACATGCAGATTCCGATGTATACATCAATAATTTGGCACCAAACATATATAATATAAATTTGATGTATACAAGCATGGTTTTTACAGGAAGAGATCATGAGAACTCAAAACAAAGTGTGAACTTTTATATATAATTCAAGTATTGTTTACATACATTTTTACCAATATATCTCAATGTATTGTAAGAAATTTATCATTTTGGTGCAAAAATCTGTTCTTGTAATAAATTTTTTTTTAAAGTAGTTCATCCAAACCAATTTGGCGGCATGTTGCTTGCCGTCATGTTTTTAATGTTTTTTTTATTGTATTATTAATATTATTTACTCACTTGCTCAATCATTCAACAATCAATCATTCACTCAATCAATCAATCATTCACTCACTTGTATTCACCTCAGCAGCGTAGCTGGTTTTTTTTCCAGGGGGGGGGGGGGGCAAGCCTGTATGGAGCGGTGGCCCAAATCCACCAATTTCCCTGCACTTGGGGGGGGGGGCAGGGGCACAAATAGACCATTTTTGCCAGGCTTATTGATAAAAATCGTATGGTATTGCATATCGTATGGATTCACCATCTCTCTGCCCCTCCTCTCCCTCCTCTCTTTTTTTCTTTCTCCCTCCTTTTTCCTTGCCCAAGGGGGCGGGGGCCCAAATAGGCAATTTTGCCAGGCCGGCAGCTACGCTACTGATTCACCTACCCACTAACATCATCCATTCATGCAATCATTTTATGCCAGTTCTTTTGTTCATTCATTCATGTGTTTGTTCATTCATTCTTATGTCCATTTGTTTGTTGTTCATTCGTTAGTTCATTCATTCATCCATTTATGCACTTCCTTACTATATTCATTTAAGCAATATGTTTATTTATTATTATTTACTTTCTATACCTTATAACTCTATTTACCGCCTGTCACCAAATACCTCCCAGTTCAGCTTAAAAAGTTAAATAAGATCCCTAACATGCATTCTTGAAGAGAGAGCTCAAAATTTTCTACTCAAATTATGCAACCGAATTCTGCTATGAGATTTATCTGGTCAAATTGTTTTGAAATTCAAACCCGCTGCCTACAGGTCCATGTAATCCATGAAATCTACTAATACTTCATTGGTATCATACTAACCCAGGTGACAGGAATCTGAGCCTCTAGTTACATGGCATCCAATACTCTCATACTCATGTACAAAGTTTGCTACCTATAATTAACTCGCTTCTAGGGTGTCCTTATAGTGCTTTTTTCTCAGCCTGCAATACATGAAAATATTAATTTTGGTAATTGAGGACTGATTTTCCTGAAATTTCACCATTATTTTTTAGGTCTAATGAACTAGTAAAATTGGGAGCCCCTGGGTTGGGAGCAAGTTTGTGGAGCGATGAAAATTCCAAATTTTCACAAATCTTGGTGTAAGAGCTGGCTACATCTTAATCAAAGTGGAATTTGTAACTGGGGAATTTGGAACTGGCAGGGAACCATTGACTGCATCTTAAAAGCATTTCCGTACTGTTTTCCTAAGCCTTTTTAGAACGTTTTATTTAAAAGGCATCCCATGAATGTGTGCCAAAATCGTTTGCCCCCCCCCGGCTTGCCAAAATTGCTTGCCCCTCCTTTTGGCTTGCCAAAAATTTCTCCCCCCCCCAATTTTACCCTTCCACCAGGGCTTCACAATTATTGCACAGCCCCTAAGAAAAGGAACCCACTTGCTGCAAAGAGAACTCTGTCACCAGGGATGAGAATACACCTCTCATATTTCTAGGGCACATCTGATCAGTGAAGCAGAGAGCTTAAGCTTAACATTCCTCCAAGGCAGAATTCCCTCTTCAACAACATGAATGTTTATTAATCAAGAACCTCTCCTTCAAAATGCTGGTGGGAATTATCGGAATACCAATATTTCCCTGGTCGACCAATGATGTACATAATATCCTGTCATGTGACTGAGAGAGTCGTATCTACAATAGCTGCTACCTACGAAGCTGGAGGAACAACTGCCTGTGGATGGATGTATTCAAAAAATTGAGTACCGTATATATTTTTATATCTACAGCTTAAGTCTTCTTTTTTTCTGGAACCCCCTCCCCCATATATTTTTTTCAAATTATCCACTCCTCTCCTCACCTCTTAGGCTGTGAACAGTAAAAGCTTGCACCTATAATTTTGTATGGTTTTTTTAAAGAGGTTTTCAACTATGTCACCTCGAATCCAGAGAAGATATCTTACCTTTCCCATAATCCTTCATGATCTTCACCTCCTTACATCAAATGACACTCCCATTTACACTTGTACAGGTTCCCTTTGTTTTCATTTTGAGAATATATTGGCTAAACATGGGTCGATAGTCAAAAAATAAACATATACTTTGCAAGATCTGGATGTGCTCCGTTCATTGAGATACATATCGTCACTATCTACCCATTTTGCACTAGATAGCAAATCAGTACAGGAATTTGAAATGAGAGAAATGCATTATGGGAAGTGTAAGATATCTTCTCTGCCTCTAATCATCTCAAAATTAAACAACTCACATCCAAATGAGACATTTTGCATTCTGATGCATAGGAAGACAAGACATATAATTGCTAAATGTATGTTACTATGAAATTTCAATGTTCACTATTTCAGTACATGCAATCTGGCCCACAGATGGGGTGATGTGGAAAATGCTCCTCCCCATCCACAAGGTCAAAATTTCCCCTCAAATCCACCCAAGGACCAAAATACCACCCCCTCCTAAAATTCTGCCCAAATCACTAAAATTGGCCCAAAATCACCCAAAATTTCCACCTAAAAACCACCCACTTTTCACTTACTAAAATAATACAGCAGCTTTAGCTGATACATTCTTACTGTGCTCAAGTACCAATAGGAGGCGCTATGGCTGACCTCTATGATGTACGCCTTGAGACAAATCACATTATTGATCATTTCTACTTCTGTTATTTCATTTCATTTTTACCACTGCAATACAATTGTTACACTGATTTTGTTTCAAATATTTTGCAAGATATGAATCATAAATATTTTCTTCACACTGAAGTCAAAAATATTTTCATACAGAACACCACTCATTTAAGTAATCACATTTTTTGTTTTATTTTGTAAATTACTTGTTGGATTTTTTTTAAAATTTCAAATGCCTCTTATAAAAAAAATCGTTGAAATTCATTTGTTGAAAGTACACATTATAAAATCTCGGGCTAATATACAGATTTTTGCATCTGAAATTCTCTTTTTAGATTTTTTAAATTTAGAAAATCCTATAGGAAAATGGCTGAAAAAATGGATTGTGCCCCCAAATCATGGTCAGTGCCAACCCCCCCTATGATGACCCACGCTACGCCATTGGAAGACATGATATTAAGCTGAATTTATACTACATCACTGAGTGATAGCGATTGGGTTTTAGCCAATGAGGTGCATGCAGCACTTTTTACTGCATTGGGAAAAGTGCACTACCTCATTGGTCAAATACCAATCGGTTGTCACTTAGCGATGGAGTATAAATTCAGCTTTAATCTCCCACACAAAGGCTGTAGGTGTGTGTAACTTGGTTGAGAAAAGAGTCACCATAGCAGATGTTTGGTGGGTGTTCTGGGTGAGTCTGATGGGAGACTCTGCTATCTACTATAGATTGCAAGGTGCTGAAGACATCATATTACCCAATACCCATAGAACATACTGCTATCTACTGAAGATAGCAATCTGAAATAACCATGTTAACAGAGCTATATTCTGAATTGAGTTGGGTTACAGTAACCACCTGCTCCAAACAATATGTATGAGTACCTTTCTCATATGAGTGCAGAATGGGCTATTCCAGTTGAAATCCATACACCCCCTGTGGAAAACATGACATAAATCTCCCACATAGGGAGTGTGAATTTCAAATAGAGTCACCCATCCAGGTAACTCAATTTAAAATTCACACTTAGAATTCAGCTGGAACAGCCAAATTTTTGTTTGACATATAAAATGCACATGAGATGGAAACATTCTACAGAACAACTGTGATCTTCATGAGGCTCCAAGGTTTGGTTCCTCAAATAAACAATAGAAATACCTTCAGGTATGTCCCTCAGTAAGCATCAACTCCCAAATTGCAACAATATTTTATTACTTTTCTTTATTTTGAACATCTTTCCCTCCTAGATGACATCTAATCCATCAAAACAAATTTTACCCAAGGAAAAACACTGCATGAAACCAACGCTATGTTTATAAGAAATTTGCACACAATTTGTGTAAACTAGTGCAAATGAACATGCTTGTGGCATTTGCCATTGCATTACAACAACAATTTAGTAATAATGGAAGATGATCTCAAACAGAAAGTACAAGCAAATATCCCATCTTGCTCGTTGTGTTTTCTTTTCATTTGCAAAAAATCAGATCTGTTCAGTTGGGCTTCTAGATTCTTGATAATGGATTAGAAATTATCTGTACACCAAGTCATACAGAAACGTTATAAAAGCTGGTCTTAAGACCAGTATATACTTCTACATTTTGCAAGCATTTTGCTGTTGTATTCATGAACACATACCCAGCAAACACAGAATGTTTTTGACCAAGCCTCAAAATAAGCAGGCACCCAGGAGCCATTTACCCAATGGTCATAACATTTTGGCTCCTGGTCCACACCAAAATCAAGTGAACCAGGCTCTACATTTAAACAAAAATTAGAGCCTGGTAGTTAAACTGGTTTTTGTATTTAATGTGTACAATTAAAATATAAATGACTCCTAGCTCTTTCGAAATGGCTCCTGGTTCACTAGATAATCACAGGACCAGGGGCCGCTTTTTCCAAATGTGTGGCTCCTGGTCCAGATCTGTTTATTTCGAGGCTTGTTTTTGACATTATTCGCAGTGTCAGAAAATGTTTAAATGTTGGGTCATAATGAAGGGTATAAAACTATTTTCTGAAATACATTTTAACATAATGTTATTTAAGTATTGACAAAATATTTGGCAAAAAATGATTGCAAAAGATACTTTACAATAACATTTTGACAACATTAAAAAATGTTTTTGTAGTGTGTTATCAAACAAAACAATTTTCATGACCTTTATAAAACCTGATATTTAAAGTTATTAAAATGTTTTTACCAAAAACCCAAACCCAAAATATTACCCATTTAAAACATTTAAAAAAATTTGTGTTTGTTGGGTAGCAGTATCTTTACCACAACATTTAAAAAACAAACAAAGACAACAAAAAATCTGCAGACACAAAATGTTGAAAAGAAGAACAGCCAGTACAGCGTCACAAACACCACTAATCATTTGAGAGAGAAATCAAGACTGGAGAATACAGCCTTATTAGATTTAAAATATTTAATAAATCATAAATTCATCAGTTGAACAACTTCTTTTATTTTTAATGTGTTTAACTAAGTAACTTTTTCTTTTGATTTCAGAAGAAGCAGTTAGATTCAGATCATTTACTTCTGAGGGTAATAAATACTTGGAAAATAATTACATGTACATTCAAACTCTCTGACTCTTGTAAATTTTACATATAATATACAAATCTCAATCACATCTTGCAAGTGCAACAAATTATACTATAACTAGAATAGGCCAAGAAGACATACCCCATGAGTGGCATACCAGGGGTCAGTTGTAAGAGGAAAGGGGGGGTGTAAAGATATAAATCTACCAGATGTGCACCAATCAAGGGTTTTAAATCATAAATAAAGCAGCAATTATTTACATCAAAATCAAAATGAATCAAGTATTTTTTTCATGTTATTGTGAACATTAGATTCCTAAGCAATCTGCTTTAATAAACCACTTACAAGTGGTTGTGAGCAAAAATACCTTTTTTTGATTCTTAATTCAATTTCAAAAAAATTCCCCAGTTATCAATTTAGTGTTAGGCACTCTATACAAAAATTACTTTTCTACGTACCAGTACTACCAACAGTCTTTGCAGAACACATATGTTTAAGAACCCAATTTCCCCCTTTAATGCTCTGTGTGCTGGACATACGCTTGTAATAAAAAGTCCACGTTTTGGGGATATTTTCTTCAAATATCAAGAGCTCTCTTAAGAACCACTGAACCAATACTAAGCTTGTTTGTACTCATTTGAATGCATTTTTCCTACTGATTCCAAATATGGTAATGAAAATTTACAATTCTGAAATTTTTGAATTAAACAAAAAAATTGCATAGAAAATATCATCTGCAGTCGTCACCCGCATGGAGAGAGTTAAATCACACACTGATACTGACTAAAACTCTCAAGTGTTCTAAATCTTGTGTGAATAGATGACAACTAGTACCAGTAACCAATCCTAATGAATATTATAAACCTGATATCCATATTAAAATAATGTCAAGTATGACTTGAGGCTCATGTGCACTGCAAATCCCCATCTATCCCCTATAGCTAGCTAAAAACATGATCAAAACATAAACCCGATCAAAACTAGTCTGTATTAGGCTATGCCAGTTGAAATCCATACACCACCTATGGAGACATGCATTTTCCATGCAGGGAGTACGAATGGGGTTACCTGAATGGGTGACTTCATTTGAAATCAACACTCCTTGTGTGGGAGATTAAGGTTGTGTCTTCCATGGGGTGTATGGATTTCAACCGGAATAGCCCATATGCACCATGAGCCACAATGATCTCATCTATGATGGCAGAGTCCAATGACCTGCTTCCAACAAGTATACCTTAAAAGTTGAATTCAAGTTGTGGAGTATGAGTTTTTGTACCCAACATACTCAAAGGTCATTCTATGCATGTAGAAGCCTACTAGGGTTAAAGAATTGTGTACTGACTATGAGCATGTTTGGGATCCTAGTGATGTCAAATTAGGATGAATATGTTTTATGTTACTTTTTTCCCTAAAAAAGTGCCTGATTATGTTGTCAAATTCAACACTTCTTATATCAGTTTTAGCTTTCAAATGCAGATTTGAACAGGTAGATTCCACATGAAATTGAAAGTAAAATTTACCTTTGATTTTGATGGCTCTGTGGCTGGGTTCTATGTTTACTTACAGGAACAATGATCAATTAGAGATTTGACAGACAACAACATCCTAAAATTTATCAGAATTCAGATTTGGCATATCTGGAACAAGCATAAATGTGCTTATTTATAAATATTGAAAAAAAAAAAAGAAAGCGGACATTTTAATAACATGGGGTAGGTTTTAAAAGTGCATTATTTCTATCTTCTCGCACATGAGGTCAAATTCAGAAGCCAATGTTAATATACAAACACCAGCAATATTTTCAGATTGTTTACATGTTTCTCCATTAAAAACTTAAAATTAAAATTAAAAACATATTCCTCCTCATGGTTCAAGTTAAAAATTAAGACATCCCCATCAAGACCCAGAAAAAAAATTGATTCCCCCCTTAAAACTTCCACTCTCCCCTGGTGTAAATATTGGACCCTATTTTCTAACTATGTTTGTTATCTTTATAAGTAGAAAAGTTAGGAAATATATTATTTTGCACACTGATGAGGTCAAAATGTTTTGGACTGCTTTGTCAAATATGCAGTAGTGGGATGCAGTTATTTAAAAATCAAATAATTAGTCCCCGAATTAGTCAGTCGTCGTACACAAGACTATTTTGTGCTGACAGACATCTGAGCTTATCTGCTTTGTATGAGATGTAAAACTGGTTCTGCTTTTTACCAAAAACTTTGTTGAGCTTATAATGGGCAAAAATAATTTCTTTTTCATTGCTGTGCACCCACTGTGCATATCAATGAAGTTCCAACTTACACTCATGTATATTTACATAATTAGCGTGTGCTGCTCCTAATGATTCCATATATATCAATCCAAGATGTTTATGAACAAGGTTTATGAATCTTTGCCAATTATTATATTTTGAACCAAGTATAATATGTATATCCATGGCTGCACTTTTCATGGTACATTGTTGGACTTGTAGTAGTGCGCCCTCAACTTATTTTGACCAACAAACCAATCATAATAAAGTAAAGGCATTCAGAATGACAAATGTCAACAACAGAGGGCCACAATCAACAACATCTATGTGCATTGTTCCAATATCTGTGGTGCATTACACACAAAAGGTCCAAAACACGCAGTACACAAATGTCCATTGAAATTTAATTGAAAAGAGCGCTCTTTTTTGCCTAATACAAAAAATAGTGAAATTAAAAAAAAAGGAGTTATTTATAGTACCCCGGTACCTTACACTACTGTCTGTTCAATTAGCTTAGATTCTTGAATTTTTAAGATATTTGAAAAAATAAAAACTTGTGGCCAAAGTCATCAAAGAAAAGTGTTAGCACAGCCTTGGACCTAATGTGATTTATATTTTCAAATTCCCAAGTTCAATTTAAAACCCCATTTCTTTTCAATTTTGCCTCATTTTAGGCAGTTACTTGGGTCCACCGAAAGGGTTCGCGACCTTTTACAAATCGAGTGGGACGGTCCATTCTCAACTTAGGGCATAGACCCTATCCAATTTAGCAAAACAATCTGTCCACCAATCTGTCCTGCCATTTCACTTGTTATTCCGTTCCGGTTATTGGATAGGGTCTATAGGTGTTTATGGTCCTCCGATTTTTGTTACACGGAATTATATGGCGCGAAATCGTTTTATGCATAACATTATTCTGAGCATTATTTTTTCCTAAACAAGGACATTAAAATTATGGATTTCGTTCTCAACTGGTTTACAATGTAAATTGAGTTTTGTTTAATACCACCATTCCTTCCCATGAATATCAGCATTTGCTTGACATTTTCAGATACAGTAACTTTACAAGAAATGTTTTCTGTAACCTGATTGTTTTAAATCATATTTTCTTGTATAAAAGTTCTTTCGTTTCACAGTTTTTTCAGTTTGTATTCAACAAACAAAACGAAATAACAAATTGAAAATAAATGTGTAGTTTTATAAGGCCTATATGCCTACACCTTCTCAGACCCATTCTCAGACCCATTCGCACAATAATAAATAAATAAATAAATAAATAAATAAATAAATAAATAAATAAATAAATTACAACATTTTACCAGGGGGATGACACTCTATTCACGTGGTTTCTTTTCCAACGCTAAAAGATTACAATTTTGGTGGTTTGTAAATGAAAAGTGTCCGCACTATCGATTGATTACGTAACTGTTATGAATAATTTATTAGTTTTTCAATGCAATCGCCTCGACCCATTAATACATATTATCTGTATTTATCAAAGTACTTGGAATAGCAATCTGGTGAGTTCACTGAACTACGCCCAAATACTGATGGAGTTTTAATGGCGCTAATCCTCTCCATACACAGATGAACAAATACAATAGGAGAAGGTCAACACATATGACCTCCTATATGACATGTTATATGAGATGTACAACAACCTGAATATCATAAAGATCAGTGTTCGTTTGTGCATATGAACTGCATATTTACAATACTAAATATTACTCGTTATATATTATGTCAAATATTGGTATTATGACAACACGGTATATACATTGTATATAAAACGACTAATAGATCCTACTATCATGGCGTCAGGTCATTGGTTCATCATATCCCGTATGTTTCTTAAAATTCATTCATATTTGAGACAAATTTCTGTGCCCATTTTATAGGCGTACAGGTGGATCCGGTTTTTTTGTCATTTTCATTTCTTTTGATGAAAGAATTAAGGTTTTCCACTGCACGGAGGCCACTATGTGATACTAATTTAATGCTATTTGTAAATGAATGCGGATTCCGTTGTTGTTTTTCCACAGTGTGACAACTGTCCACCCATCCAGACAACATCATCACATAATAAAACGTCTGTATTTTTACGATGAGTAAATATTAAACTGAACTTTGCCTTGGAACATTGTGTAAGACGGTGTAAGATTTTGTGGGCGCCCTCAACATTATTATCCTCTTTGTATCCGTAAATGACATGGCATAGACTGTGTGAATTCTATGAAGACTAGGGGCCTACTTATACATGGGGTCATATCCATGGACACAAGTAACGATAATTGACAACACGATCCGCGACTGTATTTAGGGAGGCTAACCACTAATAATTAATAATGCCGGGTAGGGCCTACTCCTGGGCGACTCGTGTGGGCAAGGACGCTTAGGACGGTGACCAAATGAGTCTCAAATTTCACCGGGGAGGGGCACTCAAGTATGATAATGTAGGCCTATACGCATGTGTGGCCAACTTTTGTAAACACCCCCCTAAAACGAGTTTTACCCTACCAGCAAATTTAGGATCAATAGGCCTAAGCTAACTTAATACACTAAAGGAAGTTTTGGATGAGAAAACGGACATTTTGATGAGAAACGGCCAAAATGGTGAGAATTTAAATTTTCTCATTCTTTTGGATGAGAAACTTCCTGGTGTGTGTGTCAATCATTATTGTCTTATTAAAATCCGGGACTTTGGTTGACCTGTGCTAGACTCCAGCACATGTTAATGACGCAAAGACAGTTGTGGTAACACCATGGTCGCAGACCTGCAAAAAAGCTCAAAAACAGATAGTAATGAAACCAGTTTTTATTTTCCTTGCTCTAGCGAGTTCACAGAGAAGGTGTTTCTAGTACAATGCAGCGTCGGACTCTAGCTGAGAGCGTAGCCTGAGTCCAAACGGACTCCAAGAAGGGCTCTCCATACACAAATGAACAAACACAAAGGAAAGTAGTCTCCTCCGTGACCAGCTTGATTTCGATGGAGCGAAACCAAATTGGCTGCAGAGGAGACGGGTAATTTTGCCATGCAAATGAGGTGAGTGCCCTCTCAAGAATAACTACTCTCTGATTTTACTCAAGTTAGACTATCTTTTGAATAAAGTGCTCAATCCCAAAAGGGAGAGCGTATAAAAATTCAAAGAACAGACCTTCCAGAATAGGTAGTCGTTACTCTGAGTTTCATGCCTAAAAGGCAATCGTCAGACGACACGATGACATGCTTTGGGTGGACTACCATCACTTAGGAATGTGAAAGAATATACATTCCATGGTGTCAACAGCCAAAGTCTATTCAGAGACAGTCTGTCTATCGGAGATAGTCAGAAAGTGCTCAACTGCAAAACAGGAGCGTATTAACAACATTTTACTCAAGTTAGACTATCTTTTGAATAAAGTGCTCAATCCCAAAAGGGAGAGCGTATAAAAATTCAAAGAACAGACCTTCCAGAATAAATAAATAAATAAATAAATAAATAAATAAATAAATAAATAAATAAATAAATAAATAAATAAATAAATAAATAAATAAATAAATAAATAAATAAATAAATAAATAAATAAGGAATGTATTTATATAAGCTGGGCCTATTTTAGAAAACCTTAGTTCCCATAAATAATAACGTAATCTTTTGACAGTAGGGTTTCAACGCAAATTAGGCATACTGGCAAATATTTTGCTGGACAATACTTCCTGATGCGGATGGTCGAATAAATACCATCTCTGCGCATTGTGACATTCGTCCCCTTGCTCTAAATGGATTGATTCCAAAAGTTTATGGTACCCGACGTTCTCGGCTTTTTATAAAAATATCGCGGAAAAGACCAAACTTGAAAAGAAATGGGGTTTTAAATTGAACTTTAGAATTTGAAAAGTATAAATCACGTTAGGTCTAAGGCTGTGCTAACACTTTTCTTTGATGACTTTGACCACAATTTTTATTTTTTCAAATATCTTAAAAATTCAAGAATCTAAGCTAATTGAACAGACAGTAGTAGTATGATTAGATATATAATGAACTTCAATCACAAAGCAGACAGTCTGGTTTAAAAATATATCTTTTATTTCCTTTTTAAGAATCGGTTGAATCTATTATTTATTTTAATCAAAATTAATTTACGATACAATTGTACTAATCATTTATTTGTTTCAGTAATAATTTCAAACAATACAATTTTTTAAAATTTAACATTTGATTGTTATTCATCCAGAAATATGTTTTATCTTTAATTATCAGGGATGAAAGTGGCCTGAAGTGACTTGGCAGGAAAAGCCTGAAAAAGTGTGTAAATTTGGGCTATAAAGCCTCAAAACAGGCTGAAAATAAATAAAAGTGCGGAAATTTGGAGCAGCAAAAGGCCTGAAATCAGGCAATTGCCTGAAAACTGACATCCCTGAATTATTGAGATTACAACCAGTATCCATTTATTTATTTCAAGGGCGTACTACACCCATGGCCAATTTTGTGCCTATTTTTGCATTTTTCTCAAAAATTATAGCACATTGGTGACAAGTAAGATATGTATATTATAGGGGCAAGGACTACAACTACTGTACTGAAAATTCAGCAACTCAAAGCAAGTAGTTATTGATTTATTGATCAAATATTGGTTTTCCTCATTTTTGACTGTTACTCCACAACTGTTGTCTGTTCTGAAATAAAATTTCCAGTGCAGTAGTTGTAGTCCTTGCCCCTATAATTTACATATCTTACTTGTCCCCAATGCGCTATAATTTTTGAGAAAAATGCAAAAATAGGCACAAAATTGGCCAGGGGTGTAGTACCCCTTAAATTCTTAATTCAATAATTATAATAATGCATAATCATTGAGTAAGTGATTCCATTGTTTTATCACTCAACTCAAGGCCCAACTATCTCAATATGACATCAATTGTCATATGTGAATTTCATTCTCACACATATCTCCACCCTTGCATACTGGTAATTTTGAAAGGATGAAGTCTCCAACTTGAATAATTATAAAATGATAGCACTTGATCTTGATTAAGTTGGCTAATTTACTTTCAATTTTGTAGAACAAGAATAAATGTATTGATGAGCACAAAAGTTGTAGAGGATTGCTATTTCTATCAAGCACACACAGTTGTATTTCATTTTACTATTCAAATATATACAAAAGGCAAACAAATATTTCCATTTTTTTCATGGGAAACATAAAGTTAGAAAAATAAACTTTAAAAATAATTGCAGAACAAAATGCAGGTATATACAATACTTAAAAGCAAGTTGCATGAACTCTGAGGCATGATAAATGTATGTTTTATATATATTATTATATTAATTTAAAAAATAAAATGAATGGAGATTTGAAACAGTATACTTTAGCAAATTTTTGGTACCTTCTTCAGGCTTATAATAAAGCCGAAGCGCTTGGTACCGAAAATTTGCTAAAGTATACTGTTTCCGCTCGCTCGCTTTATTTGATTTTATTTCACGGAGTGTCAACCATCTGTTTACAAACTATTATATAAATTAAATGTGCATAAAAATATATCCTTGGAGAAGTAAAAAATATTACATTCTATTATCAAAATGCACTGATTTTTGTATTTTATTGTCACACATATTTGCATTATATATCCTAAAAATATTTTCTTGAATGCAAACATAATTATTTGCAGTGCACATAGACGCATAAATTTTGCGATTTACCAAATTATTTTCATAATCTATGAACACTGGCTCAAGCAAGCCCTGCAAATTTATCCAATTTACTTCTCTTCAGATTTGAATTCTTCCTTCACATTATCCGGTACATCAATCTCCAGTGGAATTGCAACAAAATTACCTTCGCCAAGTTGTTCCTTATCATAATTCAAACAAATATACTCCCTCTCTCCATCCGTCCCATCCGTATTCTTAGTGACACCATCCCCCGAAAATAACTCAAATATCCTTAGCTCACAGTATAGAAAGCACCGCGCCTCCCATTCCTTCTGGGGTGTAGGCAATGAAATAAATTTCTCATAACTCATGTATAAAGGTTTGGAAGGGTCACTCACGGCTTGTATAAACTTGAACCCTGCCTGCTCTTCAAAATACTCCACCGGTTTAGTCTGTATTGCGGTCCAGTGGTTCTGGATGGAGCTGCAAGCTTTTGGATAGCATTTGGAAATGAATTCTTTGAGTCCATCCCAGGTTGCTGGTAAGACAGGTACTTGGTTCGGTCCTTGCTTGGGAGAGAAGAGAATAATCCAATAGTTGGCTTTCTGTACACAGGCCTATGGGAACAAATCAAACACAAGAATCTTAAGGTAAGAAAGATGACAAATACAAATGTAGAGTTGTCCCTGCCAAATGTTTGCTTCCATGTATTTTGTTTGCATATTAGAATTAGAAATGAACCACAAGAGTGCTCAAATCCTAAAGAGGAAATAGATTGTCAAATAAAGCTGCCGATAAATTTGCAAAAGAATGTTTGGCACTGATTGGGAGAGGAAGGAACCAAGGCCAGGCAACAGAGAAAGCAACTCCGACCAAACAACCCAAGGTAGTAAGGGTAAAGCTCAACCATGATTGAAGCATTTTTAATCTCACTACATCCTTCCAAACATTCTTTTGCAAATTTATCGGTAGCTTTGATTGACAAATTATTTCCTCTTTAGGATTGAGCACTCTTGTGGTTCATTTCTAATTCTAAAAGTTTCATGTCCATGGGAAGAACAGTAGTTTACATTAGGGCTCATATTGAAATTCCCTTACACAGGAAGGTGTGCGCCATCCTGCAGCTTTCCTGTGCTAGCCTTCTTTTGTTAAAATCCTGGGCAGGGTGTATCACTGATGCATATAATCCATCCGTTTTATGACCAAGCTTTCCTGAGGCGCACGCTTAGCGAGGGGAATCCTGCCTTCTTTCTGTGTGAAAACGTGGTAGGGTATTTCAATATGAGCCCTTACATCAGCATAAGTTCCCCAGAACAACCCCCAGAATAGTTTTAGTAACAACACCAAATGCTTTATATTTATGAACTTGACTGGGTGGTGAATCTAAATTTATTCAGTTGATACCAAGGTTTTGTTGTATCCAAGTCAACACCAATTCACACTACCAGTAATGGAATCCAGGGCATCATACTTTCTCACATAATTTCAAACATACCTTCAGATGGATGTACTCCGGTAGGAAGCCAAGATGTAGCAATATTTCATATGGTGATTTGGTCATAAAAATCTCGCTAACAAGTGTCTCAGGTCCAAATACGAAGGCTGTTTTCCTACCCGGTGCAGCAGCCAATTTGGATGTCGTATTGGTACAAATACGTCCATATATGGGCTTCTCTAGAATGTCATGCCAATCAGTTCCTGGTTGGAATGGTTGAGATTTGTCGTCTGCTTCAGCTGCGTCTGTTGTAGATGGATTGCATAATCTCTCAACCAATTTGGCAAAGTCTTGTAGAGTTAGCTTTGGATTATGATTTGCAGACATGTTGTTTAGTCACGCATGCATTGCCCATACTTCTTAACACTCTCTTGGATGTACAGACTGGTATACAATTGTTATTTGTTTCTGTTGGCACTTCACACTCATTATATTGTTTCTAAAAAAAGAAAATATCGGAATGAAAACTTTAATATGGTGTTTGCATTTACGAGGGGGTATCAAAAAGTTTTAGAAATCGTCCAGAAGTGAAAGAGCTATATCAATGAAATTTTGTCAGTGCAATCACTGGTCCTTATGTACACTATGGTGCAAAAATGGTCTCATAAGTATGTTTACTTTTTTTTACAGACGACGCTAGATGCTAATAACCTGCTGCCCCAGTTACTGCGCATAAACTGCAAGATTGAGAAAATTGAGGCAAGCAGCGTTATTAAGATCCTGCATTTGAAGGGTTGCAGTGCCTAGAAAATCGATGATGAAATGAAAGTTATCTTTGGTGGTGATTGTGATATTGTCACTGTTGCTTTTTGGAAAATGAATTTTTATTTCATCACAGATTTTTGGGGCACTGTAACCCTTAAAATGGAATTTAATCATGCTTCATGCCTCAATTTTCTCCATTTTGCTGGTTATGTGGTTACATAGGCAGGTACTGACATCTAGCGCCTGTAAAAAAAGTAAACATTCTTATGAGACCATTTTTGCATCATAGTATACATAAGGACCAGTGATTGCACTGACAAAATTTCATTGATATAGCTCTTTCACTTCTGGGCGATTTCTAAAACTTTTGATACCCCCTCGTATGTTGGGATATCTCGAGCCAACAGAATCAGTTTTTCTCCCTAGGAACTTATGTTTATGTATAAGAAATTAAGGCAATTAAATGTATTAGCAGCGATTTGCAGAACCAGAATACTCAAAGACTCATCAAAATTTTTGCACTTTTGGAACAGCTAAGCATATGTGCTATTGAAGCCGACAAATGGCAAGTTACATGACCGCTATCTGATATCTGGCATGAAAATGAAGATAAATAAAAGTATACAAGTCCATATTTGTATTACTTCTGTGTTTTTCTTATTGCACAGGCAGGCTGTCAATTTCAGCATGGTACAGTGCTAGCAGTAGACACAGAGGACAGAAATTATTCACATGCCTTATGCCTTAGACATTTTGATCAAGTCGGCTTATACCATAGATAATTTGTGATCATTTGATTATGCAAAATATTTTGAAAATCTCTACAAATGTCTTTAAGGTTATATGCAAGTCAATTTTCTTGCAATACAGGGACATGTATTGTAAATGCATCTAAGTTTCAAGTCCTGCAGATCACCAAAAAACACAAGCCAACCTATCCTGTCCATCCTACACCACACAGTGTCATCGCCCCTATATCTTCATGGTAGAAATCGCCATGGTAGGTTGAATCCACAGCCACGTATGGCAATTTTCTTCCTACCTTTAATATGAGAGGCAGTAGCCAAGTGACCTGACTAAAAGGCTACTAACAAAAGCCGGGGTAATTGATTTCTCGCTGTGTGAGTAAGCTTGTATACGACATTGCGGTCAATGGTCATACTGCCTTCACTGTAGTGAGTGCAGCTATATAGCGTGCGCGCTGTAGACCATACAGGACCAACGCAATATTAGAATTTTGGTCAGATTTTGAGTTCAAGATGCATGGACTTTTACCTCAAAGTGCAAACTAACGACTATCATATCTGTTCAACACGTATTTTCAAGTGTATGAGACCACATCTGGTTTCTTGAGAAAAAATCATTTACGGGAGATATTCATCATTTTCCAACCCGGTATCCAAAGATTTTCGTCTGATATCAAAATCGTGCATAGCAATTCACGTGTATCGATCCCGTGTATTTATTTTAATATCTCTGCTGCATCAAATAATTATTAGCCAGACGATGTCGGTGTGCACCATCCATGTACACATCCTGGAGATCGTAGACTCTGCTAAATATCTTGGTGTGCACCTGGACTAATATTTTGTTTCAATGCCCACACTGATACTATGACTTGGGAAGGCTCAACAAATCTTTGCCCCCCTGCACATGCCAAATTTTTGGGATCCCAATTTGCAAACCTTAATTGGTCTAGAAAAACTATACATGTTGCGAGCGCAACGAAGAGGAAAATTTGCATAATTAAACGCTTCTGTAGTGTTTTTCTAAGCCTCTTTAGAGTCTTATTTAAAAGGCACCCCATAAATGTTTGCCAAAGATCGCTTGCCCCCCCTCACTTGCAAAAAATTTTACACCCTTCTCCAGGGCTCATAATTATTGCACAGTCCCTTATAAGACCTAAATAGTCAAGTATACAAGTCTTGCTTCAGGTATACACCCCCCCCCCTCCATCAAGTTCATCAGTCTATGCTATTTCCTTTTTTCCACACACCATCAGGGACTGGAATATCTTGGAGAAAGACTTCACCGGGTACCCATCCCACAGGTCGACAGCGACACCCTGTATTATAAATATTTTTTCCCTGCAACTTAATACTCCGTTGGTGAGCGACGGGCGATTGGTATTTCACCGAACGCAAGAAAAGGAGTCCTATCTGATTGGCTAGAAATTGATCGCTAGATCGCTCAGTGGTGAAGTACAAACTCAAAATGTAGAGATGTATTCAATTCTATTTAAATCAATATTCTATTATTGACGCAGATAAAGAAAGTTGCATAGTGTCTCGATATGTGCATTGTATTATAGACTTGTGATTTAATATTCTATACAGCACATGGATCTGAGCTGAATGGGCTATATGTGTTCCTTTTATATGATTGTAATTCTCAAACAGTTGAATCACATTTTTAACGTACGATTTAAAAATCGTTACACTGAAAATGCAGTAAAATATATCCACAGCAATCGCCGCTGATTAGTGTATTGAATTTCCAATTAGTGTATTGAAAACAAAACCTGGGTTTAAACCTGACAACAAATCAAATTTTTTTGTAATGGCAACATCATATGGGGTACTGTGGAGTGTGGTATCGTAAAAATGTGTAGAATAGAAACTCTGTGGTATCTCATATTGTGTAAATGGTATGCTTAGCCCAAGTCGCTCGGCCTATCTCAAACAAAATGAGAGGATTCGCCGTACTATCACAGCAATTTTTGACACAAAGATATAAGGATGATGACGCTGTGCATCCCTCAACTTCAACACTGCGCCAAGGCCGAGCAGGGATCGTCTCCACATCACCCTGGTTTGTTAACCACTGTATATCTGATACTGGCTTCATTTATGCAATGTATGTACTTCCCATGCATGCCATAGCGCACACGAGCAGTGTACCTTTCCTCTTCCAATTGAGTCAACACAGGAAGGAAGGAAAGCTAAGGAAGGAAGCTTATAAGGAAGGTAGTTCCAGTAACTGTAACTCGGTAATTTTTATTTAACATTATGACATCATCTGATTACCGAGTTACAGGTCGCCATATTAATGTCCGTTTCGCAAATACGCTAGCTTGAGCTTATACTGGCCATTTCCCGATTGCCAAAATCTTAAAATTCTTCATTCTCTAAAGCACATAAATACCTTACGCTAATGTAGTCCAATATGTGATCTGCAGAAACTCCGGCAAACTATCCGCATATGGATGTCTTGATATGATTGTTAAAAATGGTATATTTTTATGGTTTTTTCCACGTTTTTCGAATTTTAATACTTCTGTTTATGTGTTGTTTAACGTGCTGTTCACATTTATAACGGTCGCTTCTTGTAACGTGATTTAAATGTGACGTAACGTGACGTCAATCGCATAGACGAGAAAATAATACAAACCATTCACCAACTGGCAAAGTCCATCATCATCTGAAAGATGAAGCGTGCGCGCGCACAAAAAATGGCACAATCACATATGGGTACGATCGAACGATACAAAGCGCAGGAACTTTGCCTCTTATTGAACGTTCTGTGCACTTCCTGCGTCTGTGCTGGTTTGTAAACACGCCACCACGTGGACATTAATTTGACCTTTAACCTACTTCCTCGCTACTTCCGTCGACGAGTCTCTACTTTAGAGAATTTCGAACAGAAAGTGCTCGAAAGAATTGCTTTTACGAGAAAAGGAAGAATGAAGTGAAATTTCAACAACAGCGTATGGAAAGCTTATGATTTAAAGGTACATATTATAGATGATGTAGGTATTGAGTTTATATATAAATTATTTTATGGGCAGATGAGTTCTTTTGCGAAAAGGACCAAAATATACCGCAGCATGTCTTCGGGCCCAGTAAATGTCAGTATGTTGAAGGCTAGGACCGAAGACATGCAGGCAGGTCTAATAAGGAAGGAAGCTTATCACCACAAGACAAGCATAACTACTGACATGACCCACGTTTATTTTAATACATCTTCAAACCAGTAAAATCATTCGAATAAATGCTTTTCATAGTTCCTGTATTTCTAAATGAGAAAATTCAGTTTCATTTATTGGTACCAAAATATGAAATAAATACAAACCGTTGGAGATTCATGAATTGATTGTTTATTTTTTCCTCAGCGACGGCACTCTGGTATACAGAGCTCGTCACCCTTTTCCAAAAAAATTCAACAGATGGCAGCAAAGGCAATTTTTAATCAGGTAAGGGTCTGATCAGATCATCAGATGCCGGAGATGTCTTGTCTGCAGGCAGCTGCAGGCCTGTCAGCATGGTCAGAGCATAGACTGTAAACTTTTTACAGTCTATGGTCAGAGGCTCAGAGCCATTATTTTATTGTAAAGTAGCTCAAAGTGCACTGAATAGGACACCGGGATATTGGCACACTGGTGTCTGCAGACTGTGCCTTGCAATTTGGGGTTGATTTCTGGTGGGAGGGGGTCTTCTCGGGATCGGAGCCTAGTGAATGGTCAATGAGGGTCATTCCACTTTCGGATACGACTTATCTTTTCAAACTGTATAAGTTAGGCCAAAAAGGGTAATAATGAACTATACGCCCAACAGCAAAAGTACCCTCAATCAAGAAATTGTACACATTTTTGCCACGCATGTTTTGGGCATGCATGGGGAAAATGTGTAAAATTATCTTAATAAGGGTACTTTAGCTGTTGGGGAGTATAGTCGTACTTCAGTGGTTCCACCCCACCTATCTTACCCTGAATGCGCAATAATTATATGTATTGTTGTATCCCCTTCTCAAAATAGTCTGCCAATGATTCTCCCAGTGGCATAGCAGAGAAGATGTAAGAAAAGGAGAGAGAACAAAATTATGTACTTGAGATAATCCAATAGGTTATCCTGTCGCATCTATTCATAGTCCTTTATTCTCAAGTAGTTAGACATCCACTTGAAATATCCAGTGATGTTTATGTGTGTGACCGCCCACGGTTGACTGATCTGCACTCCAGAATTGGAAATATTTCCAATGTTTCTATAGATAATTAGTTGAAAAGTATGAAACGGGTGTGTTAAGGACCTGCTGCTTGGATGGGATACCACAAGTGGATAATACAAGAAAGAAATCAAGTGTTGTAAAATTTCCCTCAAAATCCGCCCTTTTTAGTAGATATATGAATTTCAATAGAAGACATTTTTAGGATTTTTTTAGAGAAGTGGTGATTGTTGATCATTTCTGTTTTATTTTTTTATGTATTTTCCTGTCATTTCCTGTAAACCTAATAAAGATATTCTGATAATTGAAAATCTTCTCTATCATAAATAATAGAAGCTGAAAGTGACAACAAGTAGCAAAAAGTGTAATTTGCCATGGAACTTCAGTCATATTTTATCTGAAATCTGGCTGAATGACAGGGTCTTCATGTATGGTATGCATGGCATAATGAAATGCAAGCACTGACCTATCCCTAAAAGTAGTTATCTGTAACTTGTGTATCACACACGTCAAGGGTTCAAACCCCATTGTGGTATTCTATTGTTAAGCAGCTAAATAGGGTGATTCATCACTTACTTTGAATGGGCGGTCTCACACATATCTTATTTGAGGATAGCTGGATCAACCTCCTCTTTCTTACATCTTCTCTGGGCATAGTCATGGGGAGTTACCCCCTCCCCCTTGTGGGGTGCTGGCTGCCATCATATTTTCTAGTTTTAGGTCCCGTAGGTTTAACACACTTCATGGGCCAACACCCTAATAAGGCATTACAGGGAAAATAATAATATCTTCTTCATTTTGGGCTGAATATTTTCAAAGCATTTGTTGATAGCTGCCCTGTCACATCACATCAGCAACTGACTAGGAAGTCTTCAAGCAACAACTGCATGAACATTTAAGAAATTAATCATAACTTGCACACTCACTAAACCCTGCTCAGATTATTTCATCTGCAAACAGCAACAAGGAGTGTTGGCCAGTATATCAGCAGATGCAGATACCCCTATTGTGAGGATGCCTGCCCACAGGCCACTTTCTATGTCATGTGCTTACTTTTTTGAAAATACACAGTAAAACAAGAAGACATGCTGTTTTCATCTCTCTGCATTCCGTATCTTTATTCACTTTCCTATATACAACAACCATGCACTTTACATATTTATACTCATCTAGCTCACTTTCCAAAAATAACAAATCTTATTTTGTTTCCATGTTCATATCTTAAATATTCCTCAATATAACTTTCATGAAAAACAATCAAAAAACAACAAAATATTGTGAATATCACAAGCATTAAATAGTGTACTACTTTTGACACTAGGAGCAAAGGTTACTAATTTTGTTTGCGGAATAATTAAATTTGTTTAACATATCAAATAATGATACAATTTTACACTATCAAATATTCATTTTTGCAACAGGTGTGACAAGGCCATAATACCAGGGTTTATTACTTATTGACCTTGCATGGCAGCATGAGTACACATCAGCGGAGTCTTTTTTTTTTTTTTTTTGGGGGGGTGATGGATGTAGAAGGGACCAAGTTGGGTGTATCCTTGATGTAAGATATTCATGAGTTAGACTAGTGTAAAGACTCCATTGAGGAATTAAACAGCTTATGGAATAAAGCTGTATAATCCTTCAATAGAAGATTTTATTCCTTTAAGAAAATTTTCAGTACTAGGCTTAATTTCTGTGCAGTTTTACATGAGAATAAACACAATTTTGGGAAAGTTTTAGTCCAGTCTGTGACAAGTATTCTAGTGAAGACAAAATGGCCTTGTTGTCTGTGCATCAAATAAAACTCGAGTAGTTTTGACCATGTGTTGGGTATTCATATCAATATTATGTGATCAGTTCCTATGCTACTCTTATTATTGTGTTATTCCAGTTGAAATCCATACACCCCCTATGTTAGACATTCATGACCTTAATCTCCTACACAGGGGGTGTAGATTTCGGGTAATCCAATTTGAAATTCACACTCCTGTGTGGATATTTACGGTCATATCTTCCATAGGGGATGTATGAATAATATCAACTGGAATAGCCCGTTAGAAATACACTTACATGTATATCAAAATATCTTTACACTGAAATCATTTGTACAACAGCTGCAATTTAAAAAAAAGTGCATTTGCAAATATCTAGGCATTGTATCATGTGGGTGTATAAAATTTGCCAATCACTATTGACCACAACAGCCTCATCCAAATGGCAAAGTTCAATTCGCTACTTGCACGGTTCCGCCATTATGCACTATGTGCGGGGAGAGCCTCGAACTGGCAGCATACATGAAAGGAAGAATTATGTAACCTTACACAGAACATTATGACTAGTTCAATTCCCATTCATGTGTGCTGCCAGTTCGAGGCTCTCCCCGCACATAGTGCATAATGGCGGAACCGTGCAAGTAGCGAATAACCTCAATTAAACAATCAAAGTGTAAAATTTAACCTTGAATTGCAGAGTATGAGTTTTTGTACTCAAATTTTCAAATGTCATTCAATGAATGTACAAATGTATGAGGGTTAAAGAACTGTGCCCTGATAGATGAGCATGTTGTGGATCCTTGTGAATTAGCAAAATGAGGACAACAGTCAATTTTTGTTTGGAGAAGAACTTTTAATCAACTTTGAAATGCCATGAATGAAACATACAGAAAAAATGATTTAAATGGTGAGTCTGCTCATAAACTTAAACACAACTTTGGTGACATCCTCATTTTGCTGGATCGGGTCACAAATACGCACATCGTCGTTGGGCAGGAACAACCTCCTATGTGTCATTGGTTCCTGAACATGTTTAAATCAAAACCTCCTATAGTAACCTCTTCCCCGTTTCATTTTAAACATGTGCAAGGGCCACAGTATATAGGAGGGGTTTTCCTACCCAAGGACGACATGAAGTCATCATCAATCAATTTCCAACTTAGATGTGCCTGTCTACACAAATCGCTAATTACACTACAAGATACCTATTGCGGCCACCTGTATAGGTACACTGTCGCACAGGTACCTGACTTGTACACACACAAGTACCTAGTTCCAATGATGCTACTGCATAGGACCCACCAGCGGTAGTACTGCACGGTACCAGCCAACTATCTTGATGCAGGTGGCAGCAATAGAAGTCTGGTAGATTACCTCTGATGATATCACTATTAGAAATATTGGATATAAGTATTGTCAGACATTTACACCAACTACTAATTTTTCAAATATATTTGAATTGATGGAAAATCTTGAGATAGATAAAGAATCGGATTGCTGCTATATACTTTATGCTGTATAAATTGTTGTGCTAAAATTTTGTATCAAAATGATGAGAAGATGGTTTCTTAATTATTATGACACTATACACTGTATTTGGAAAAATTACAAAATGTGGTATTCAAAACATAATGACTAATTTTTCTTGTGTACTTTGATTATTTGCAGCAACACAAAACAGAGCAAAAACTAAACAAAAGCCAATTTGATTGGGGTACACACACATTACAAATTTAAAATCTACACATATATGTGATGCGATCAAGCAAAATCAGTCGGACCTCGGAAATATTAAATTTCCAGTTTCTTATGGGGTAGTAAAAAGCATTTACAAAGCTGCATTTTGCAGAAAACTCCATTGAAATTGAACAACTAGTTTCCAAAACAAAGGAATCAAAAGGAAATATTTCCTTTGTTTGGCTATATCTCAAAATCAATATTTCCGAGTTCCGACTGATTTTGCTTGATCGCATCACATAAATTCAATCAAAAAAAAATTGGTGCTTCAATAACTTGAAATTCTTCCTGGACTAAAATTTGTATTACTTGATAGGGGCTTTCTTTTATTAACCTCTAGACAACACTAAGATTTGATGGATGCGAAAGGCATGAAATATATGTATTATATTTGC